>NC_029778.3:32812600-32842465 GCF_000817695.3 Arachis duranensis | reverse complement strand
CCTTTCTCTGCAATTTAGTTTACTTTACAATGCACTTTTCATTTTTGCTTTCCATTCCCAGAGCTATGAACAACTAAACCCCTTTTCATAGGGTTAGGGAGCTCTGTTGTAATTTGATGTCCTCGGAACAGTTTTCATTATTCTTCTTCTTTCTTTTCTCTTGATCTTACTAGAAAGCTTTCGATCTTCATCTAATTGGATTGTTATCTTGGGAAAGAAACTCTCCATAATTGGATCTCCTCTAAGCCTCGGAAAAGGGATGAGGAGATCATGCTAGAAATGCTTTCTCATGTTGGACCAAATCGGGGTTTGGATGGGTATAGTGACATATAACTCTACCAACACTTTGATTTGGAAATACATGTGGTATAATCAGTAAGCATACCTCATCTCTTCTCATGAGCAATTAAATCTATGAATTGGGCAATTGTTCAAGTTTAGAGAGATTGGATTGCCAAGGAATTGGAATCCAATCACTTAAGATTGCCAAGGAGATCAATGAATGCATTGATTGAGGAAGAGATGAGAATGAACTTGATCCGGAGAATGCAATACCACTTGAACCCAATGATTTCCCCATTTCTGATCTTACCCATTCTCTTTACTTTCTGTCATTTACTTTCATGCTAATCACCCCAATTCCCCATTTAAGATTCTGCACTTTATTTTCTATCATTTACTTTCCCGCCATTTAATTTTCTGCAATTCTATATCCACTTTCTACTTAGCTCAACTAGAGCATTCTTCCAATTAAATTTGCTTGACCAATCATTCCCTGTGGGATTCGACCTCACTCTATTGTGAGTTTTTACTTGACGACAATTCGGTATACTTGCCGAAGGAAATTTGTTGAGAGACAAATTCCCATGCATTAAGTTTATGGCGCCGTTGCCAGGGATTAATTTTGAATCAACAATGATTAAGCTGGAAGATCACTAGATTGAACATTTTTTTTCTTTTGTTCATTTTGTTTAGCTGTTTACTTTCAGTTACATTTACTTTTCCCTTTCCTTATCTCCCCTTTTATTTTCCTACATTATTTACAATTCTGTTCACTAACCCACTACCTGTTTGACAATTTGCACCACTCACACTAACAACCACTTTAACCATTATAATTTCTGCAATTTCTTTCTTGCTGTGAGCTGTGCTGGTTGTATGACAGGTAGAAGAAGAGGGGCTTCAACATCCTTTTTCTTTTTCTAAGGAGGGTCCTCTCAGGTTCAGAATCAAAGGGTGTTGAAGCTCCGTTCTTCTACCTGTCATACAACCAGCACAGCTCACAGCAAGAAAGAAATCACAGAAATTATAATGGTTAAAGTGGTTGTTAGTGTGAGTGGTGCAAATTGTCAAACAGTTAGTGGGTTAGTGAACAGAATTGTAAATAGTACAGGAAAATAAAAGGGGAGATAAGGAAAGGGAAGAAGTAACTGTAACTGAAAGTAAACAGCTAAACAAAATGAACAAAAGAAAAATAATGCTCAATCTAGTAATCTTCCAACTTAATCATTGTTGATTCAAAATCAATCCTCGGCAACGGCGCCATAAACTTGTTGCATGGGAATTTGACTCTCAACAAATTTCCTTTGGCAAGTATACCAAATTATCGTCAAGTAAAAACTCACAATAGAGTGAGGTCGAATCCCACAGGTATTGATTGGTCAAGCAATTTTAATTGGAAGAATACTCTAGTTGAGCTAAGCAGAAAGTGGATATAGAATTGCAGAAAATTAAATGGCGGGAAAGTAAATGACAGGAAATAAAATGCAGAATCTTAAATGGGGAATTGGGGTGATTAGCATGAAAATAAATAACAGAAAGTAAAGAGAATGGGTAAGATCAGAAATGGGGAAATCATTGGGTTCAGGAGGTATTGCATTCTCCGGATCAAGTTCATTATCATCTCTTCCTCAATCAATGCATTCATTGATCTCCTTGGCAATCTTAAGTGATTGAATCCCAATTCCTTGGCAATTCAATCTCTTTAAACTTAAACAATTGCCCAATTCCTTGATTTAATTACTCATGAGAAGAGATGAGGTATGGTCTCTGATTATACCACATGTATTAACAAATCAAAGTGTTGGTAGGGTTATATGTCACTATACCCATCTAAACCCCAATTTAGTCCAGCATGAGAAAGCATTTCTAGCATGATCTCCTCATCCCTTTTCCAAGGCTCAAAGGAGATCCAATTATGGAGAGTTTCTTTCCCAAGATAACAATCCAATTAGATGAAGATCAAAAGCTTTCTAGTAATATCAAGAAAAAAAAAGAAGAAGAATAATGAAAACTATGATTGATCCATCAAATTACAACAGAGCTCCCTAGCCCAATGAAAGGGGTTTAGTTGTTCATAGCTCTGGAAAATGGAAATGGAGAAGAAGAAAGATACATTCTAACTCTAGAAGTTGCAGAAAAGTAAAATATACAGAGTGTAGTTTTCTCCAATATGCCAACCTCCTTTCTAGTTCAAAACTACTCCTATATATACTACTCTTCTTGGTCTTCTAGTCAATTATGCAATTCTTGGATATGGGCATTTGATCTTAAGTTGAAGCAGTTGGGAATCTTCAGTGGGCTCAGCTTTAGTTGCAGAGAGAAAGTGATGTAAGCATGGACTTTGGCTTAGGGCGTTAGTGGCGTTAACGCTGAGTGACATTGTAGGTTCGAGAACATTAGTGGCAATCACTTTTCTCACTAACGTTCCCACCACATGGCCCAGGTTAACTCCAACGTTAGTGGTACTAACGTGACCACTAACGTTGCCTTACAAACCTTCGCAAGCGTTAGTGGTACAAACCTTTCCCAATAACGTTGCCTTGTGCCCCTAGTCCTCATGTTAGAGCTCACATTAACTAAGTTAACGTGGCTCTTAACGTGGTTATGAATGTCATCCCAACGTTAGTGACAAAGGTGAGTGTCACTAACGTTGGCTCATCAATTTCAACTCCATGATAACTTTCACGTTAGTGGTCTTAACGTGACCACTATCGTGGGCAATGCAAGCTTGATCTAATGTTAGTGACAAAGGTGAGTGTCACTAACGTGGCTCTTAACACAGTTCATTGCCACATCTTGGAGCGTTAGTGGTGATCACAATTACCACTAACGTTGGAGTCTTTTTTGTCTCCACGTTAACTACCACGTTAATGTAGTTAACGTGGCAATTAACGTGGCTCATGATGGCTTCGAGGGTGTTACTGGTGTCCACTTTTCTCATTAACGCTGCAGGCTTATCCCTATTCCACGTTAGTACCTACGTTAACTAGGTTAACGTGGATGCTAACGTGGCTCTTCCTTGCTTCCTTTGTCCTGAAATTACACAAATAAAGTTCATCAAAGCTCTAATCCAAGTCATGAAGTCATGCATTTTCCAATTTAACATTCATTCCTTGCATAATTCTCATGAAATAATGTAAAATTCACAATATTTGTCTAAATCAAGATGTAAGTGTTCTTTTATCTAAAACTTGCTTATTTCCTAAGAAAATGCATGAAACTAGACTAAAACAGTAAAGAAAAGGTCAGTGAAACTGGCCTAGATGCCCTGGCATCATTAGACTAGTACACTTGGATGTGAATAAAGAGGAACAAGCAGAATATGAAGGTTTCATTCAATCATTTTTCAATTAGAGTTCTGCATTTCGAGACAGTTCGATCAACCTCATGATGTCCTCCTTGGTATTCTCATCCTAGCATTTGCATCCTTGTCTGTTTCCTTGGGTGATGAGGTATGATCATTCCCTGGGATTGATCGAATTCCTGCAACACTATTGGGAGTTGCTTGTTCCCTAAGCACTTGGAAAAGAGTTAGCATGCATGTGTGCTTGTGAGCTTCTGAACTTAATTTGCTGTGTGAACACCAAACTTAGTTCTTTGCTTAATTCGACAAATTGAATACATGCAGAAACCTTGTGTGCTTTTTGTTAAGAAACAACTATGAGCTAAAAAAAGACAAACTATGCATTAGAGGTTAAACCTCTGTCAAGTGAGTTCTCTGG
Source organism: Arachis duranensis (assembly GCF_000817695.3). Classification (NCBI taxonomy): domain Eukaryota; kingdom Viridiplantae; phylum Streptophyta; class Magnoliopsida; order Fabales; family Fabaceae; genus Arachis; species Arachis duranensis. The sequence continues at coordinate 32,838,461 of NC_029778.3, read as the reverse complement.
TTGCTAGAGCACTGCTTCACCACTGAAGGGTTGCAATGCACTCTTCAGCTAGAATTTTTGGTGGAACACCAAATTTAGAGTCCTATATTTGATGTGTGGAAAACAATCCAACACAAACTCACCGACAAGTGTACCGGGTCGCATCAAGTAATAAAACTCACGGGAGTGAGGTCGATCCCACAGGGATTGAAGGATTGAGCAATTTTAGTTTAGTGGATGATTTAGTCAAGCAAACAGAGATTGAATTGAGTGATTTTATATCCAACAGTAAGTAAATAGCAGGAAAAGTAAAGGGAGAGGGATGATTTGCAGAAATTAAAGAGAATTGAAAGTAAAGGTACTGAATCTTAAAGAACAAGAAATTAAATGACTGAAACTTAAAGTGCAAGAAATGTAAATTCCAGTAACTTAAAGTGCAAGAAATATAAATTGCTTGAATGGAAAAGGGATTGAAGACTAGGAATTCAGAATTTAAGCAAGGGAAATTAAATTGCAGCAATTATCAAAGCAAGATAAGAATCGAAATTGGCTAGATCTCAAACAGAAATGGAAACGTGAATGCAGCAGTGGTTCAGTAGAAGAACCATAAAGAGAATCAGATCTCAGGACTCTAGAGACTAGATAGCAGAGTCTAGATCTCAATTGCCTTCCTAGATCCAAGTTCACAAAGCAGGTAAAGAGAAATTGAAGATTGAAGCAGTAAAGGAAATGTAATTTAACTCAAATATGCAGAAGGAAAATCAAAGAGATCTTAAATAGAGATTGAGACAGAAGTTTCTTAATTCTTCACAATCAAGACTCAAACAAAACCCAGTAAAGAAAACAAAAAGATCAGAGGAAGAAGAAGTGAATTCTCTCCTCCAATTCTCAAGCTATTGCAGAAAACAGAAAAATGGAAAGTGAGCTCTCAAGTTGAATAAGGATGAAAATTAAAACGAAAGTAAGTTCTTTTTTCTAATCCTAACTAACACCTATTTATACACTTTCTATTTTGGATCTAAGAATTTTGAGTGGGCTTGAAAGATGGGTGAAGAATTGAATTCAATTGGATTTTTAGATGAGTTTCAGCCCATATTGCTCCTAGGAGGCTGTGCTGCTCTTGTGGAGGGCAGAGCAGGGAAGCCTTGCATGTGGATCCAATTAGCGTGCCAAGTATGGGAGAGTCATCAAGATGCTGCCTTGCCCTTGTGGAGAGCAGGGCAGTGGTGTCATGGTGCGTGCCTTGCTTCCCTGCCCGTGTTGTGATGCGCTAAGAATGCGCGCCCAAGCTCCCTTGTTGCGCATCAATTGTGCATGCTGGCCGTGCCAAATTGTGCACCATGCACCAAGGAATGCTGCTCTGCCCTCCTTGTGGGCAGCGCAAGCTTTCCATGTTCTTGGGTGAGGTCCCAAGTTCGAAACTTGCTGGATGGCTTTTGTTGCCCCTTTTTTTCTTGGTTTTCTTGGCACCAAAGTAGCGCCTAGTTTCTTGCTTCCTCAAGGTCTTGTGTTCGATCCTTAGAGGTTGAAAACAAGCTAATTTTAGCTTGTTTTCCTTTCATTTGAACGCTACTTCCTTCCCTCTTGAGCTTGGTTCGAAACCCATGGGTGGCACTTGGAGAACAATTTCCTTGAATTTTTCCATGAGGAGCCCGAAATTGCTCTTGAGGAGGGCAGGGCAGAATTTTTCCTTCCTTTATTTATTGGCCTAGAATTGTGCTCCGCCCTCAAGGAGGGCAGGGTAGTGAAGTGTTGAATGCTTGGTTCATTGTTGTGCTCCCTTGGAGGGCAGTGTGCTCTTGTGGAGAGTAGTGTGGCTTCCTTCCTTCCATGCGCCACACTCTTTTCTTCCTTGGGCCACGCTTTCTTAAGCCACGCTTCATTCTTTTCTTCTTTTCTTCACCTACAAATAATCAAAACAACCAATCAAAGTATCACTAAATTCACAAGGTTTATAAATCAATTAAAATCCAATTAAATTTTGTTTAAACCTCATGATTTAGCATCAATTAAATGGTGGTTGTTTGATTCAAATAAAACATGCAATTCCACTCTAAATTGCTTACTTATAGTACAAGAAAGTGCATAAAAACTAGTGAAACAAGTGAAATTAGCTTGAAAAATGGGTATATGATGACTTGTCATCACAATACCAAACTTAAATCTTGCTTGTCCCCAAGCAAGCATCAAAATTAAGAGAAAATGAAATGAAAAAGAAAAGCATACATATCCTTATTAGGCAATTAGTAGAACTTGGTTCATGGAGTTTTTATGCAGACAATGATAACTCAGTTATTATTTGCTGTTACATAATATACACTTTTCCTCAAAGGCTTACTAAGCTTGCTATTATAAGGTTTACTTTTTACTTGCTCCCTTGCTAAGTTTTCTTTTCTTATTTTGCTTAACAAGCTTATTATTCTTTGAAGGCTTGGTGTCAAATGTTGCAGCAGCCTTTGGCTTTATTTTTACTCAACATTTCTTCACCACAGACACATGGCTCACTATTTCCACCTAGGATCATTAATGTAGCAAGCTAGCTCACACTTCAATGAAAATGACATTATGCAGTAATTATTTCATGAGTTATGCATTTAATCAAACACATATACCACCATTAACTTCCATTCTAACTTATGCAACATTGGACATCTACTTTCTAATTCAAACATTTCTCTTTTATTTAAGCATATGGGAAACAAAACAAAATTTAAAGCTAAGTGGTGAATGACAAGCATTATGCAGATTAGCATACTTAATCAAACAACTTCACTTGCAACTAGATGAACACTTTAGCAAGACATACAAGAATTCCTGAATTAAAACATTTCACAGCAGTAAGGATCAAGTGTAAATACAACCTTTTAAGTTGCAGATTTTCATTCTTCCCCCTGTTGCCTCCCTTTTGAGAAGTTGCAGCTTTTCATTCTTCCTCTTGTTGTATCCCTTTTGAGTCACAATGCAAATTGTCTTCAATTGTTGGCTAATTTCCTGCATAATTCTCAAAAGTTGCTTGCTTCTCAAGCCCTTAAATGAATGGTTAGTATGCATAAATTGAGTGTGTCTTTTTGATTAATTTTGGTGTAGGAACACCAAACTTAATTGCTTGCCACTGCCTCTGATGCAACAGGTTAACCATATGTGGAACCTTGATGTCCTTGCTAAAGGTTATGGAATTAAAACTAGAAAGCAGTTAAATAGTTGAATAATTTGTCTGATTGCTTGGAGCTAGCATTGTGCAAGAAGTGAGAATGTGTTTTTAAATGAGATTTTGGTGGAACACCAAACTTAGAATCCTTCATTCTCCCCTAAATTGTTTTGGTGTGCACACCAAACTTATCTCCTTGCAATACATACTTAATTATTCAACATTTTTATTGAAAAAGCCATGAAAAGAAAACTACCTTAGGTTGGGTTGCCTCCCAACAAGCGCTTCTTTATTGTCACTAGCTTGACATCCTTCATTGTTGCTTCAAGAAGGCTGTAGGCTCTGAACCTCTTTTTCCTTGTCCCATTGTCTTCCTAGGTACAGTTTTGCTCTGTGATCATTTGCTGTGAATTGACTCTTCGTTGCTTCGTCTACCAATTCAATACTTCCATAAGGAGAAACCTTGGTTACCAAATATGGACCATTCCACTTAGATTTAAGCTTGCCAGGGAACACCTTGAGTCGTGAGTTGTACAAGAGTACTTGCTGTCCAGGTTTGAATTCTTTCTTCAAGATCTTCATGTCATGCCACCTCTTGGCTTTTTCCTTGTATATCTTGGCATTTTCATAGGCTTCTAGCCTAAATTCATCTAGCTCATTTAGCTGCAACAACCTTTTCTCCCCTGCTGCTTCAGAGTCAAGATTTAAGAGTTTAGTAGCCCAAAAAGCTTTGTGTTCAAGCTCTACAGGGAGGTGACAAGATTTGCCATATAATAGCTGAAAGGGGGACTTCTCAATGGGAGTTTTGAAAGCTGTTCTGTATGCCCAGAGTGCATCTTCCAACTTCCTAGCCCAATCCTTTCTTGTGCTTCCTACTGTCTTCTCTAGAATCTTCTTCAATTCTCTATTTGCTAATTCAGCCTGTCCGTTAGTCTGAGGGTGGTATGGTGTGGCTACTTTATGAATAACTCCATATTTATGAAGAAGTTTCTCCATTTGTTTGTTACAAAAATGACCACCACCATCATTAATAAGACCCTTGGGCACTCCATATCTAGTGAAAATATGCTTCTTGTGGAATTGAAGGACAATTTGCGCATCACAGGTAGTTGTGGCTATGGCTTCCACCCACTTTGAGACATACTCCACTGCTACCAAGATATATCTGAAAGAATAGGAAGGGGGAAAGGGTCCCATGAAGTCAATGCCCCATAGATCAAATAATTCTAATTCCAAAATGAAATTCTGCGGCATCTCATTCCTTCTTGTCAACCCTCCTGCTCTCTGGCATTCATTACATTGGTGAACAAACTCTCTGGCATCTTTGAAGATAGTTGGCCAATAGAAACCACTTTGCAATATCTTTGCAGCTGTTCTTTCTGGACCAAAATGTCCACCATAAGCTGAGCCATGGCAATGCCACAATATATCCCTTATTTCACTCTCAGGGATACACCTCCTAATCACTCCATCAGAGCATCTCTTAAACAGGAAAGGTTCATCCCACAAGAATTTCCTTGCTTCATTGATTAACTTCTTCACTTGTTGCTTAGAGAACTCTTGAGGTATCTTCCTCCCCACTTTGTAGTTTGCTATGTCAGTAAACCAAGGTGTTTGCTGGATCTGTAAAAGGTGTTCATCTAGAAAGCTTTCATTCACGGGTTGGGAAGCTTTTTGAATTGTTTCTTGTGGTAGCCTCGACAAATGATCAGCAACTCGGCTTTCAGTGCCCTTCCTGTCCTTTACTTCAATGTCAAACTCTTGTAGGAGTAATATCCACCTGATAAGTCTTGGTTTAGCATCCTGCTTTGACATCAAATACTTAAGGGCAGCATGGTCAGTAGAAACCACAATTTTGGACCCTATCAAGTATGATCTAAACTTATCAAATGCATAAACTACAGCTAATAATTCTTTCTCTGTTGTGGTGTAATTTTTTTGAGCCTCATTCAACACCTTACTTGCATAATATATGACATGATGCAAGTTTCCCTTCTTTTGTCCAAGCACAGCACCAATTGCAATATCACTTGCATCACACATGAGTTCAAAAGGTAGTTCCCAATCCGGGAGTGTGATGATTGGTGCTGTTGTGAGTCTGTTTTTTAAAGTTTCAAAGGCATGCTGGCAATTTTCATTAAAAACAAAAGAATTATCAATCATTAACAGATTACTCAAAGGTTTGGCTATTTTAGAAAAATCCTTGATAAACCTTCTGTAAAATCCTGCATGCCCCAAAAAACTTCTAACAGATTTCACATTAGTTGGTGGAGGGAGCTTCTCTATGATCTCCACTTTTGCCTTGTCAACCTCTATCACTTTTCTTGAAACTTTGTGACCAAGAACAATCCCCTCGGGCACCATGAAATGGCACTTCTCCCAGTTCAAAACCAAATTAGTTTCTTGGCATCGTTTCAAGACAAGAGTTAGATGTTTCAGGCAAGCATTGAAATTGTCACCAAAAATAGAAAAGTCGTCCATGAAAACCTCTAAAAACTTTTTGACCATGTCTGAAAAAATGGAGAGCAGACACCTTTGAAAGGTGGCTGGGGCATTGCATAGCCCAAATGGCATCCTTCTATAGGCGAAAACTCCAAATGGACATGTGAATGAAGTCTTTTCTTAGTCCTTTGGATCTACCACTATCTGATTATACCCAGAATAGCCGTCCAGGAAGCAATAGTAAGCATGGCCGGCCAATCTTTCAAGCATCTGGTCAATGAAGGGGAGTGGGAAGTGATCTTTGCGTGTGGCGTCATTCAGCCTCCTATAGTCAATACACATCCTCCATCCTGTCACAGTTCTTGTGGGAATGAGTTCATTTTTCTCATTAACAATGACTATCATCCCACCCTTCTTTGGTACCACTTGAACTGGGCTTATCCATGAGCTATCAGATATAGGGTAGATTATCCCTGCATTCCACAACTTCATTACTTTCTTCTGGACAACTTCCTTCATTGTGGGATTTAGCCTTCTCTGAGGTTGAACCACTGGTTTGGAATTGTCCACCAAGAGGATTTTATGCATGCACACTGCAGGGCTGATACCTTTCAGGTCATCAATGGTCCATCCTAAAGCATCCTTGTGAGCTCTGAGTACATCAAGAAGTTCTCCTTCTTCTTTTTTTGTCAGGGATGAATTGATGATCACTGGAAAACTCTCTGATGTGCCAAGGAATGCATATTTGAGATGGGTGGGTAATGGCTTCAGTTCTTGTTTTTGTACTTCTTCCTTCTTGCTTGGTTTCACCTCTTTGTCAATAGAGATCTCAGCTGCTTGTTCCTCTCTTGTCTCTTAATTATTTTCCTCTTTTTGCTCATGATGATTAGTGTCTAACATTTCTTCCACCAGGCTTTCTATCATGTCCACTCTCAGGTAATCCTCTTGCTCAAGAGGGTGTTGCATTGACTTGAAAACATTTATGACCATTTGCTCATTGTGTACTCTGAAGATCATCTCTCCCTTTTCCACATCGATAATAGCTCTTGCAGTTGCTAGAAATGGTCTTCCCAAGATGATTGAATTATTTCCTTCCTCTTCAGTGTCCAAGATCACAAAATCTACAGGAAAGATAAACTCCCCAACCTTTACTAACAGATTCTCCACAATTCCATTAGGTGTCTTGATTGATTATCTGCCATGACTAGTGACATCCTAGTCGGTTTGAGTTCTTTTATCGCAAGCTTCCTCATCATGGACAGGGGCATTAAATTGATACTAGCTCCAAGATCACAAAGAGCCTTGTCTAATGTCATTTTGCCTATGGTGCAAGCAACTACAAAACTCCCTGGATCTTTAAGCTTTGGTGGGATTCCCTTTTGAAGCACAGCGCTACATTCTTCAGTGAGCAGCACAGTCTCCTTCTCCAGCCAACTTCTTTTCTTGTTGATAAGTTCCTTCAAGAACTTGGCATATAGAGGCATTTGCTCCAATGCCTTAGCCAAGGGTATGTTGATCTCTAGCTTCTTGAAAGTCTCGAGGAACTTATGAAAGTGCTAATCCTTTGCTTCTTTATGGAATCTCTGTGGATAAGGTAGTGGAGGTATAAGACTCTTCTCCACTTGCCGCTGTCTTGGATTTGGCTCTTCCATGATCTGCTTTCCCTTCTTCAAATTCTGTGGTTGGTTGTTCTCTTCTGTGAGCTTTTCTGGGACATTCTTGCTTGTTATGTTCTTGTCGTTAGCTCCCTCTTTCTCTGTTGGTTCTTTGTCACTCTCCATAGGCTTCTTGGTTGCCTCTTTATTGCTATTCACCAATGTCTTTCCACTCCTTATTTGCACAGCTTTGCACTCTTTTTCGGATTAGGAATGGTGTCACTTGGTAGTGAGCTTGAAGGTCTCTCAATAGAAATCAGCTTGGAGATTTGTCCAATCTGCCTCTCTAGGCTCTTCATGGAAGCTTCCTAGTTCTTTGTTGTCATTTCTTGGTTCATCATCATCTTCTCCATGAGCATCTCCAAATTAGTAATCCTCTGAGAATCTTGTGAGATTGGTTGGTTTTGGGGTGTTGAGGGATGATGGTAAGTGTTTTGGTTGATGGTTTGGTTATTGGATTGATAATGGTTAGAGTTGGGGTAATTATTTTGAGGTTTTCTGTAAGAATTTTGGTTAGTTGGCTGCTGGTTGTAATTTTGGTTGTTTCTTGGAGTGTTTTGAGCTGAGTTCCTCTGCCATGATTGTTGGTTTTGGTTGTGGTTATATCCCCACCTAAGGTTTGGGTGGTTCTTCCAAGATGGATTGTAGGTGTCACCATACACCTCATTTGATCCGGAATTTTGGTTGTGCATGTACTGCACTTGCTCTTGTTGCTGTTCTTCTTGGTTCTCCTCATTTTGCCCCCAAGGATTTGATGGTTGGCTTGTGGCACTCACTGATGCAACCTATAGGCTATCAATTCTTTTGGCCATTTGCTCAAATTGTTGCTGAATCTGCTACTGCATCACTTTGTGTTGAGCCAAAATTGTATCCACTCCTTCCAATTCTAGCACTCCCTTCCTCTGTGATGGTTGACATTGCCTTTGGTGAGCAAAGAAGTATTGGTTGTTGGCCACCATTTCAATGAGGTTTTGAGCTTCCTCTGCAGTTTTCATCAATTGCAATGATCCTCTAGCTGAGTGATCAAGTGCCTCTTGAGCTTTTAGAGTGAGTCCTTCATAGAAATTCTGCAGCTTATCCCACTCAGTGAATATCTCTGGTGGACATTTCCTCAGCAGGGCCTTATATCTTTCCCATGCTTCATATAGATTTTCAGCATCCATTTGGGTGAATGTCTGCACCTCAGTCTTCAATCTTATGATCCTTTGAGGGGGATAAAATTTGGCAAGAAACTTGCTCACCAAATCATCCCAAGTGTTGATGCTCTCCTTTAGAAATGTTTCTAGCCATTGAGTGGCTTTGTCCCTAAGAGAGAATGGGAATAATAGCAACTTGTATATGTCAGGGTGCACTCTATTTCTTTTAACTGTGTCACAGATCCTCAAGAAAGTGGATAGATGTTGGTTCGGGTCCTCCAATGGTCCTCCTCCAAAAGAGCAGTTGTTTTGGACCAATGTGATAAGTTGTGGCTTCAGTTCAAAGTTGTTTGCATTGACATTAGGGGTGAGAATGCTACTCCCACAATGTCTAGCATTTGCAAAAGTATAGGAGGCCAGTACTCTCCTCTGTTGTGGGTTATTGTTGGCCCCTTCTTTTGGTGGATTGGTTGAACGTTCCTCCATGTCTTGAAATTCTTCTTCTGACTCCTCCTCTCCAACAATGTTTTTCCCTCTTTCAGCTCTTCTTAATCTCCTGATGGTTCGTTCGTCTTGTTTATGAAAGGTGGGTATAGCTCTTCTTGTATCTGTCATATAAACAAAACACAAGAAACACACAGAACCAGAAAACCAGTGAAACTTCAATCTATTGCTAGAATGAGGTTTTGTTTAGCTTAGGCAACTAGTCAAATAGTTAATATGTTAGTTAAGAACAAAAGAAAAAAAATGCTTAATCTAGATCTCCACTTCACTTAATCATTGTCAATCTATTTTAATCCCCGGCAACGGTGCCAAAAACTTGATGTGTGGAAAATGATCCAACACAAAACTCACCGACAAGTGTACTGGGTCGCATCAAGTAATAAAACTCACAGGAGTGAGGTCGATCCCACAGGGATTGAAGGATTGAGCAATTTTAGTTTAATGGATGATTTAGTCAAGAAAACAGAGATTGAATTGAGTGATTTTGTATCCAACAGTAAGTAAATAGCAGGAAATGTAAAGGGAGAGGGATGATTTGCAGAATTAAAGAGAATTGAAAGTAAATGTACTGAATCTTGAAGAACAAGAAATTAAATGACTGAAACTTAAAGTGCAAGAAATGTAAATTGCAGTAACTTAAAGTGCAAGAAATATAAATTGTTTGAATGGAAAAGGGATTTGAGGACTGGGAATTCAGAATTTAAGCAAGGGAAATTAAATTGCAGCAATTATCAAAGCAAGATAAGAATCAAAATTGGCTAGATCTCAAACAAAAATGGAAACTTGAATGCAGCAGTGGTTCAGCAAACAGAAATGTAAATAAGCTTGGTGAAGCATTCAATAAGGAAATTAAAATTGAAAAACACAGATCTCAGGACTCAAGAGACTAGATAGCCAAGTCTAAATCTCAATGCCTTCCTAGATCCAAGTTCACAAAGCAAGTAAAGAGAAATTGAAGATTGAAGTAGTAAAGGAAATGTAATTTAACTCAATTATGCAGAAGGAAAATCAAAGAGATCTTAAATGGAAATTGAGACAGAATTTCCTCAATTCTTCACACTCAAGACTCAAACAAAACCCAGTAAAGAAAACAAAAAGATCAGAGGAAGAAGAAGTGAATTCTCTCCTCCAATTCTCAAGCTATTGCAGAAAACAGAAAAATGGAAAGTGAGCTCTCAAGTTGACTAAGGATGAAAATTAAAATGAAAGTAAGTTCTTTTTTTCTAATCCTAACTAACACCTATTTATACACTTTCTATTTTGGATCTGAGAATTTTGAGTGGGCTTGAAAGATGGGTGAAGAATTGAATTCAATTGGATTTTTAGATGAGTTTTAGCCCATATTACTCCTAGGAGGCTGCTCTGCTTTTGTGGAGGGCAGAGCAGGGAAGCCTTGCATGTGGATCCAATTAGCGTGCCAAGTATGGGAGAGGCATTAGGATGTTGCCGTGCCCTTGTGGAGAGTAGGGCAGTGGTGTCATGGTGCGTGACTTGCTTCCCTGCCCGTGCTGTGATGCGCCAAGAATGCGCGCCCAAGCTCCCTTGTTGCGCGTCAATTGTGCATGCTGGCCGTGCCAAATTGTGCACCATGCACCAAGGAATGCTGCTCTGCCCTCCTTGTGGGCAGTGCAAGCTTTCCATGTTCTTGGGTGAGGTCCGAAGTTTGAAACTTGCTGGATGGCTTTTGTTGCCCCTTTTTTCTAGGTTTTCTTGGCACCAAAGTAGCGCCTAGTTTCTTGCTTCCTCAAGGTCTTGTGTTCGATCATTTGAGGTCGAAAACAAGCTAATTTTGGCTTGTTTTCCTTTCATTTGAACGCTACTTTCTTCCCTCTTGAGCTTGGTTCGAAACCCATGGGTGGCACTTGGAGAACAATTTCTTTGAATTTTTCCATGAGGAGCCCGAAATTGCTCTTGAGGAGGGCAGTGCAGAACTTTTCCTTCCCTTATTTCTTGGCCTAGAATTGTGCTCCGTCCTCAAGGAGGGCAGGGCAGTGAAGCCTTGAATGCTTGGTTCATTGTTGTGCTCCCTTGGAGGGCAGTGTGCTCTTGTGGAGAGCAGTGTGGCTTCCTTCCTTCTATGCGCCACACTCTTTTCTTCCTTGGGCCACGCTTTCTTAAGCCACGCTTCATTCTTTTCTTCTTTTCTTCACCTACAAATAATCAAAACAACCAATCAAAGTATCACTAAATTCATAAGGTTTATAAATCAATTAAAATTCAATTAAATTTAGCTTAAACCTCATGATTTAGCATCAATTAAATGGTGGTTGTTTAATTCAAATAAAACATGCAATTCCACTCTAATTTGCTTACTTATAGTACAAGAAAGCTCATAAAAACTAGTGAAACAAGTGAAATTAGCTTGAAAAATGGGTATATGATGACTTGTCGTCAATATTCACCCTTGAATTGTTTTTGGTGTGTGACACTGATGAGCGGATAATTTATACGCTTTTTGGCATTGTTTTTAGATAGTTTTTAGTATAATCTAGCTACTTTTAGGGATGTTTTCATTAGTTTTTATGCTAAATTCACATTTCTGGACTTTACTGTGAGTTTGTGTATCTTTCTGTGATTTCAGGTAATTTCTGGTTGAAATTGAGGGACCTGAGCAAAACTCTGATAAGGAGGCTGACAAAGGACTACTGATGCACTTGGAATCTGAACCCCTGAACTTGAAATAGATTTTCTGGAGCTACAGAACTCTAAATGGCATGCTCTCAATGGCGTTGGAAACTAGACATCCAGAGCTTTCCAAAAATATATAAAAGTCCATACTTTATTCGTGATTAGATGATGTAAACTGGCACTCAACGCCAGTTCTATGCTGCATTCTGGAGTCAAACGCCAGAAACACGTCACGAACCAGAGTTGAACACCAAAAACACGTTATAACTTGGCGTTCAACTCCAAAAGAAGCCTCATCTCGTGTAAAGTTCAAGCTCAGTCCAAGCACACACCAAGTGGGCCCCAGAAGTAGATTTTTACATCAATCAATTACTTCTGTAAACCCTAGTAGCTAGTCGAGTATAAATAGGACTTTTTACTATTATATTCGGTATCTAGTCTTTAACCATTCGGTCTTTTGACCATAGGTCCTTCTCCCTATTTTCGAATTCATATCACATTTTGGGGGCTTGTCATTCGGCCATGCCTGGACTTTCACTTATGTATTTTCAACGGTGGAGTTTCTACACACCATAGATTAAGGGTGTAGAGTTCTGCTGTACCTCGAGTTTAATGCAATTACTACTATTTTCTATACAATTTAGTTTATTCCTGTTCTAAGATATTCGTTGCACTTCAACATGATGAATGTGATGATCCGTGACACTCATCATCATTCTCACCTATGAACACGTGACTGACAACCACTTCTACCTTAGACCGGGCGCATATCTCTTGGATTCCTTGACCAGAATCTTCGTGGTATAAGCTAGATTGATGGTGGCATTCATGAGAATCCAGAAAGTCTAAACCTTGTCTATGGTATTTCGAGTAGGATTCAGGGATTGAATGACTGTGACGAGCTTCAAACTCGCGATTGTTGGGCGTGATGACAAACGCAAAAGAATCAAGGGATTCTATTCAAACATGATTGAGAACCGACAGATGATTAGCCGTGCCGTGACAGAGCATTTAGACCTTTTTCACTGAGAGGATGGGATGTAGCCATTGACAACGGTGATGCCATACATACAGCTTGCCATGGAAAGGAGTAAGAAGGATTGGATGAAGGCAGTAGGAAAGCAGAAATTCAAAAGGAGCACAGCATCTTCATACGCCTATCTGAAATTCCCACTAATGATTACATAAGTATTTCTATCTTTATTTTCTGTGTATTTACTATTATTATTTGAAAACTCTATCACCATTTATTATCAGCCTGACTGAGATTTACAAGATGACCATAGCTTGCTTCATACCAACAATCTCTGTGGGATCGACCCTTACTCACGTAAGGTTTATTACTTGGACGACCCAGTACACTTGCTGGTTAGTTGAGCGAAGTTGTGAAATCATGTTTAGACCATAGTATTGAGCACCAAGATTTTGGAGCCATTACCTGGGACAATCAATTTCGAACAACAATTTAAGTATGAATCACAATTTCGTCCACCAGACACCAAACTTAGCTCCTCACACTACAGAGAATCCAACTTGAAGTTTTTATTGAAAGACTTATGAAAGGATAATTACCTCAGGTTGGGTTTCCTCCCAACAAAGCACTTTTTTTAGCGTCGCTAGCTCGACGATTCCTTCCTTAGTTAAGGTTATACTTCTGTTTGGGGGTTTCCCCCATGCTGCCCATATAGTGTTTGAGTCTTTGTCCATTCACAGTGAATTTCCTTTTTGAGCCTTCTTCCATGATTTCTATGTGTCCATAAGGTGACACTTTTGTGACTAGAAAGGGCCCCAACCATCTTGATTTGAGTTTCCCAGGAAAGAGTTTCAGTCTGGAGTTGTAAAAAAGCACATATTGCCCTTCTTCGAAACTTCTTGGTGCCAGGTTGAGATCATGTCTCCTTTTTGCTTTTTCCTTATAGATCTTGGTATTTTCATAGGCTTGAGACCTAAACTCTTCCATTTCTTGAAGCTGCAAAACCCTCTTTTCACCAGCAGCTGTGCTGTCTAGGTTCAGTGTCTTAAGAGCCCAGGATGCTTTGTGCTCCAGCTTTAACGGCAAGTGACAGGCCTTTCCATATTCCAATTGATATGGGGACATCCCAATTGGTGTTTTAAAGGCTGTCCTATATACCAAAAGAGCATCATCTAGCTTCTTCGCCCAGTCCTTTCTTGATATCCCTACAGTCTTTTCGAAGATCCTTTTCAACTTTCAGTTAGATATCTCTGTTTGCCCACTTTTTTGGGGATGATAAGGTGTGGCAACCTTATGCTTCACCCCATATCTTAGGAGTAGGGTCTCCAATGGTCTATTGTAGAAATGGCTCCCTCCATCACTGATGAGGGCTCGTGGGACTCCGAATCTGGTGAAGATATTCCTTCGAAGAAAGTTTATGACTACCTTGTTGTCATTGGTTGGGGTTGCCACGGCCTCTACCCACTTAGATACATAGTTTACTGCCACCAAGATATACTTGTTCGAATATGAGGGTGGGAATGGTCCCATGAAGTCGATCCCCCATACATCGAACAGTTCAAGCTCTAAAATGTATTTCTGTGGCATCTCATTTCTCTTGGGTAGAATGCCAGCCCTTTGGCACTCATTGCAGCTTCTCACCAATTCCTTAGCATCCTTGAAGATAGTGTACCAGAAGAACCCACATTGTGGTACCTTTGTGGCAGTTCTTTCTCCTCCAAAGTGACCTCCATAGCTAGCACTATGACAACTCCACAGGACCTCTCGTCCTTCTTCTTCTGAGATGCACCTCCTAAAGATTCCATTTGAGCATTTCTTGAATAGATAGGGTTCATCCCAAATGAAATACTTAGCATCATTGATGAGTTTTCTTCTTTGATGTTTGTTGATTCCATGGGGTAAGTCACCGGCTGCTTTAAAATTGGCATTATATGCAAACCAGGGTGCTTTGTGAACCATCATTAACTGTTCATCCGGGAAAGACTCACTCATACTTCTATCATGGGTATCATCCTTCTCACAAGGGATTCTGGATAAATGATCTGCTACATTATTCTCCACACCCTTTTTGTCTCTAATCTCGATGTTGAATTCTTGCAATAATAAGATCCATCTGATTAGTCTTGGTTTTGATTCCTGTTTGGCAAATAGATATTTGAGTGCTGTGTGATCAGTGAAAATAATAACTTTAGAACCAATAAGGTATGATCTAAACTTGTCAAATGCAAAAACTATTGCCAGCAACTCCTTTTCGGTGGTGGTATAATTCGGTTGAGCATCATTAAGGACCTTGCTGGCATAGTATATGACATGCACCAAATTTTCTTTTCTCTGTCCTAACACTGCCCCAACTGCGAAATCAGATGCATTATACATCAATTCGAATGGTAAATTCCAATCAGGTGGGGTGATGATAAGAGCTGAGGATAGTCTCTTTTTCAAGTTTTCAAATGCTAGCATGCATTTCTCATCAAAGTTAAATGGTGTATCAGACATTAGGAGGTTGCTTAAGGGCATGGCTATCTTTGAAAAATCTTTAATAAACCTTCTATAGAAGCCAGCATGTCCCAAAAAGCTTCTAATTGCCTTGACATCACTTGGTGGAGGTAATTTTTCAATTAGCTCCACCTTAGCTCTGTCTACCTCAATGCCTTGGTTAGAAACTTTATGGGCAATGACTATTCCCTCTATCACCATGAAGTGATATTTTTCCCAGTTTAAGACTAAGTTGGTCTCTTGACATCTTTTTAATACCAAGGCAAGATGGTTTAGGCAATTAGGAAATGAGTCTCCGAATACTGAGAAGTCATCCATGAAAACTTCAATGAACTTCTCTATCATATCTGAGAAGATGGAAAGCATGCAGCGTTAAAAAGTTGCAGGTGCATTACATAGCCCAAATGACATGCGCCTGTAGGCAAACACTCCATATGGGCAGTGAATGATGATTTCTCTTGGTCTCTTGGGTCAACCACTATTTGGTTATATCCTGAATAACCATCTAAAAAATAATAATATACATGTCCTGCAAGTCTTTCCAACATCTGATCCATGAAAGGAAGTAGGAAATGATCTTTTTTTGTGGCTTCATTAAGCTTTCTGTAGTCAATACACATCCTCCATCCTGTGACGGTTCTTGTAGGGATTAGCTCATTTCTTTCGTTGGGTACCACAGTGATTCCTCCCTTCTTGGGGACCACTTGAACTGGACTGACCCATGAGCTATCTGATATTGGATAGATTACCTATCCCTGCCACAACTTCATGACTTCTTTCTGTACTACTTCCTTCATAGCTGGATTTAACCTTCTTTGGGGCTGAATGGAAAGTTTAGCATCCTCTTCCAAAAGTGTCTTATGCATGCATATGGCTGAATTGATTCCTTTCAAGTTGGCAAGTGTCCATCCAATGGCATCTTTATGTTTTTATAAGACTTGTAGCAACTTTTCCTCTTGTTCTTGGTTGAGGGCTGAATTTATGATCACTGGATACTTTTATTTTCTCCCAAGTATGCATACTTGAGAGTGGGTGGCAGTGCCTTCAGCTCAAGTTTGGGTTCTTCTTTTCTATAATCCTTCCTTTCTAGTGTGCCTTGATCATGCATTTTAGCAGCTGCAGCATCTTCGCTTAATGCTAATTCTCCTTCTGTTAATTCCTCAAGTTCTTTTTCAAGAATTTCTTGCACCAAAACCTCCACCAAGTCCAACCTCATACATTCTCCCAATGAGTTGTTTGGGTAACTCATGGCTTTAAACACATTGAATGTCATTTTCTCATCATGTAATCTAAGGACAAGTTAACCTTTTTGGATATCAATGATGGCTCCGGCAGTGGCCAAGAATGGCCTTCCCGGGATGATGGAAGTCTTAGCTCCTTCCTCCATGTCTAATATTACGAAATCTGCTGGAAAGATGAAGTCTCCCACCTTCACCAACAAGTCTTCTACTATTCCATGGGGAAACTTAAATGATCTATCTGCTAGTTACAGGGCCATTCTTGTTGGTTTGGCTTCCTCAATCTTCATTTTTTTCATCATTGCTAAAGACATTAGATTTATGCTGGCTCCTAGATTGCATAAAGTCTTTTCCACTGTGATTTCCCCTATGATACAAGGGATTCGGAAGCTCCCAGGATCCTTCAATTTCTGGGACAATTTGTGTTGGATGATGGCACTGCACTCTTCGGTGAGTACTACAGTCTCATTGTTCTTCCAGCTTCTCTTCTTGGTCATCAATTCCTTCAAGAACTTGGCGTAGAGTTGCATTTGCTCTATTGCTTTAGTGAAGGGTATGTTGATTTGTAGTTTCTTGAAGATTTCCAAGAATCTTGAGAATTGGTTATCCTTTCCCTTTTTCTTTACTTGCAGCTGCTGGGGGTATGGAGCTTTTGAAAGGCATGGGTTGAACGCTTCTCCTTCTTGATGTAGCTTAGGGGTGGAGATTCGAACTTCCTCTTGTCCCTTGTCTTCTTCATCCAAATTGTTCTCTGGTAGTTTCTTATGGGTCTCCTTCAATTCCTTCCCATTTCTGAGGGTGATAGCTTGACATTCTTCCCTTGGCGTTGAGTTAGTGTTGCTATAATTGTTGTGTCTAGAGGCTTGCTTGAATAAGAAATCAATCTGTGTTTCAAGTTTCTTGATGGCAGCATCTTGATTCTACATGTTGGATCGCACTTTTTCTTGGAAAACTTTACTGTCTTGGACTTCTCTACATAAATCTTCAAGTAGAGTCTCAATTTTTGAAAGTCTATCGTCCGTTAGTGATGGTGGATTGGGATTAGGTGGTTGAGAAGGGTGGTTAGGTGGGTGTTGATAGGATCTCTGTGAGGTATGTTGGTGAGTTGCATTATTGTTGGAATTGAGGTTGTGGCATCTCTGGTCTTGACCTTGGTCTTGTTGATTTCCCCAACCAAAGTTGGGGTGATTTCTCCATCTAGAGTTGCAAGTTTTGGAGAGTGGGTCATGCATTTGTCTAACTGAGTTTCCAACATAGTTGGCTTGTTCCCAGTCACCTTCTTCTCCTATATTCACTCCTTCTTGAGCTGGTGATAAAGTGATGACTGCTGCAACTTGGTTTTCCTCCACCTTCTTGGTGAGATCTGCTAGCTGCTTGGTGATCATCTTATTTTGAGCTAGCAATGCATGCATGTGGTTCAGCTCCATTACTCCTCGAGTGTTACTTCTTTAAGAGGCATATAAGTAGTCATTCTCAGCTACTGTTTTAATGACATCTATGGCTTCTTCAATGGTTTTCTTCTTGTTTAGAGAGCCCCCTGATGAATAATCTACATCCTTCATAGGAAAGACCTTCATAGAAAATGTGAAGTTGAACCCATTCATTTAGCATATCTGGTGGGAATCTTCTTGTTAAGTCCTTAAACCTCTCCCATGCCTCATAGAGAGTCTCACCATCGTGTTGCCTAAAAGTCTGCACCTCAGCTCTCAACCTATTAATTCTTTGAGGAGGGTAGAATCTTGCCAAAAATTTGTTCACCACATCTTCCCAATTTGTTAAGATATCCTTTGGGAAGGATTCAAGCCACTTAGATGCCTTGTCCCTGAGTGAAAAAGGGAACAAAAATAGCCTATAGACATCCAGGTGAACTCCATTAGACTTCACAGTGTCACAAATTCTCAGGAAGGTGGTTAGATGTTGATTGGAGACTTCTTGAGCACTTCCTCCAAATGAGCAGTTGTTCTGAACAGGGGTGATGAGCTGGGGCTTCTGGATGCTACTTCCACAGTTTACTGGATTTGGATTGATGTAGGAGCCTAGAACTCTCCTTTCTTGCACAGCATGATTTGCAGGGCCTTCTCTAGCATGGTTGTGAGCTTCTCCTTCATGAGTGTTTTCCAAGTTTTCTTCAATGTTGGTTTCAAAGTACTCTTCCTCTTCCTCAGCACTAACAACTCTTTTCCCTCTTGCTACCCTCCTTAGTCTCCGGAGAGTCCTTTCAGCTTCTGAATCAAAGGAAGTTGAAGCTCCCCCTCTTCTCCCTGTCATACAACTAACAAAGCACACAGCAAGAGATGAAATGAAGAGATTATTCTTGTTAGAGTGATTGTTAGTGTGAGTGATGCAAATTATCAAATAGTTAGTGGGTTAGTGAGCAGAATTGTAGATAATAACAAAGAAAAAAGAAAAACAGAGAGGGTAAAGGGGATGAGGAAGAAGCTAAACAAAATGAAGATAAATGACTGAATAGAGTAAACAACAAAGGAAAAAAATGCTCAATCTAGTGAGCTTCCAACTTAATTATTGTTGATACAAAATCAATCCCCAGCAACGGCGCCATAAACTTGATGCATGAAAACTTGTCTCTCAACAAATTTCCCTTCGGCAAGTATACCGAATTATCGTCAAGTAAAAACTCACAATAGAGTGAGGTCGAATCCCACATGGATTGATTGGTCAAGTAAATTTAGTTGGAAGAGTATGCTAGTTGAACTAAACAGGATGTAGTTTGAGAATTGCAGAAAATTAAATGGCGGGAAAGTAAATAGAAGAAAATAAAGTGCAGAATCTTAGATGGGGATTTGGGGAAATGAGCATGAAAATAAATGGAAGAAAGTAAAGAGAATGGGTAAGATCAGAAATGGGGAATTCATTGGGCTCAGGGGATGTTATATTCTCCGGATCAAATTCATTTTCATCTCTTCATCAATCAAAGCATCTATTGATCTCCTTGGCAATCTTAGGTGATTGGGTTCCAGTTCCTTGGCAACCCAATCTCTCTAAGCTTGAACAATCGCCCAATTCCTTGATTTAATTGCTCGTGGGAAGAGATGAAGTGTGATCACTGATTATACCACATGTATTTCCAAATCAAAGTGTTGGGAGGATTACATGTCACTATATCTGCCCAGACCCCAATTTGGTCCAACATGAGAAAGCATTTCTAGCATGATCTCCTCATCCCTTTTCCAAGGCTCAGAGGAGATCTAATTATGGAGAGTTTCTTTTCCAAGACAACTAACCAATTGATTTGAGATCGAAAGCTTTCTAGTAAATCAAAAGAGAAGAAAGAAGAAGAGAAATGAAAACTATAATTGATCCATCAAATTACAACAGAGTTCCCTAACCCAATGAAAGGGGTTTAGTTGTTCATAGCTCCAAAAATGAAAAATGGCAGAAAAGAATACATGCTTAGCTAAAAGAGCAGAAAAGTAAATATACAGAGGGTAGTTCTCCCAATTGCCAAGCTCTTCTATAGTTCAAAACTACTCCTATATATACTACTTCTCTTGATCTTCTAGTGAGTTCTTCAAGTCTTGGATGTGGGCCCTAGATCTTGAGTTGAAGCAGTTACAATCTTTAGTGGGCTCAACTTGAAAAGAAGTATGAATTAGGCATGGGCGTTAGTGAAGTTAACGTTAAGTGACATTGTGGGCTCAAGAACGTTAGTGGCAATCACATTTTTCACTAACGTTCCAACCTCATATAGCCCACGTTAACTCCAACGTTAGTGGCACCAATGTGACCACTAACGTAGCCTTGTAAACCTTCGCAAGCGTTATTGGGACTCACCTTTCCCAATAGCGTTGCTTTATAAACCTTCGCAAGCGTTATTGGGACTCATCTTTCCCAATAACGTTGCCTTGTGCCCTTTGTCCCTACGTTAGAGTTCACGTTAGTGTAACTAACATGGCTCTAAACGTGGTTATGCCTCACCTTCGAGAGCGTTAGTGACACTTACCTTTGTCACTAATGCTCCAAGTGCCCCTACTCTCCACGTTAGAGCTCACGTTAGCTAAGTTAACGTGGCTACTAACGTGGTAGTGAATGCCATCTCCAACGTTAGTGACAAAGGTGAGTGTCACTAATGTTGGCTCATCAATATTAGCTCCACGTTAACTTTCATGTTAGTGGTCTTAACGTGACCACTAATGTGGGCAATGCTAGTTTGGTCCAACGTTAGTGACAAAGGTGAGTGTCACTAACGTTGGCATTGTTCCTCTCTTCCACATTAGAGTTCACGTTAACTAAGTTAACGTGACTGTTAACGTGGCTTATTACCAAATCTTGGAACGTTAGTGGTGTTCACGTTTACCACTAATGTTGGAGCTTTCTTTTGTCTCCACGTTAACTACCACGTTAACCTAGTTAACGTGGCAATTAACGTGGGCTTATGATGGCTTCGCAGGCGTTATTGGTGATCACTTTTCTCATTAACATTGCAAGCTATTTACCATTCCACGTTAGTGGTCACGTTAACTAGATTAACGTGAGTTCTAACGTGGTTCTTCCTTGCTTCCTTTGTCCTGAAATCAAGCAAATAAAGTGCATAAAAGCTCTAGCCAAAGTCATGAGATTATGCATCATCAATTTATCATTCAATTCTAGCAAAAATCCTCATGAAATCATGTGAAATTCACAATAGTTGCTTGAATCAAGGTGTAAGTGTATTTTCATCCAAAACTTGCCTTATTCACTAAGAAAATGCACGAAACTAACCTAAAATAATAAAGAAAAGGTCAGTGAAACTGGCCTAGATGCCTTGGCATCATCTTGCATTTTTATGTTTTATTTTATTTTGTTGTTTTTCTCTCTCTTCATTAAAAATTCAAAAATAAAAATATCTCTTTTCAAGTAAATAATATAGAGAAATGAAGATTCAGAACATACAGCAAAGGAATCACAAAGAAAAAGCTTTCTGGCATTAAACACCAGCTAGGGTATCTGGCTGGGCGTTAAACGCCCAAAGAGGTAGCATTCTGGGCGTTAAACGCCAGAATGGATAGCATCCTGAGCGTTTAACGCCAGGATGACACAAGGGAGTTGATTTTGTTTCCAATTCAATTTTTTTCAAATTTTCGTGTTTTAACTCATAATTTTCTGAATATCTTTGAAAATCCTTGCTAACAATTAATGTTTTGATTCAAAAATTTCAAATTTGTTACTTTCTTGTTAAGAAAGGTTCAATCTTTGAATTTTAGAATCATATCTTTTAGTTTCTTGTTAGTCAAGTCATTAATTTTAAAAATCAAATCTCTTTAATTTCTTTTTCAATCATATCTTTTTCAAATCTTTTTCAAAATAGATTTCAATCATATCTTTTAGAATTCTGATTTCAAAATCTTTTTCTAACTTCTTATCTTTTCAAAATTATTTTCAAATCTTTTTCAACTAACTACTTGATTTGTTTGTTTTAACTTTAAAAAGTTGACTTTTTCAAAACCACCTAACCACTTTTTCACTTTCAATTTTCGAAAATCATTAACCATTTTTTTAAACTCTTTTTAATTAACTAATTATTTTAGTTTTAATTTTTGAAAACCCTCTCTATATCGTCTCTTTTTATTTATTTGCTAACACTTCTCTTTTACTCATAATTCGAACCCACTCTCTCCCTCTGTGTTCGAATTCTTCTTATTCTCTCTCTACCTCACTCCTCTATTCTTCTTTTCCTCTGACACATCAAGGAGTCTCTATACTGTGACATAGAGGATTTCACTACTCCCTTTTGTTCTCTTCTTTTTCATATGAGCAGAAACAGGGATAAAAACATTCTTGTTGAAGCTGATCCTGAACCTGAAAGGACTCTGAAGAGGAAGCTAAGAGAAGCTAAATCACAAACTCCGGAGAAGACCTTACAGAGAAATTCGAAAAAGAAGCAGACATGACAGCCAAACCCAACAACAATGCCAGAGATGCAAGGAAGATGCTTGGTGACTATATTGCACCAACTTCCACCTTCTATGAAAGAAGCATCTCTGTTCCTACCGTTGGAGCAAACAACTTTGAGCTTAAGCCTCAATTAGTTTCTCTGATGCAGCAGAATTGCAAGTTTCATGGACTTCCATCTAAAGATCCTCATCAGTTCTTAGCTGAATTCTTGCAGATCTGTGATACTGTTAAGACCAATGGGGTTGATCCCGAGGTCTACAGACTTATGCTTTTCCCCTTTGCTGTAAGAGACAGAGCTAGGACATGGTTAGACTCATAACCTAGAGAAAGCCTGAACTCTTGGGAAAAGTTGGTCAATGCTTTCTTGACCAAATTCTTTCCACCTCAAAAGATAAGCAAGCTTAGAGTGGAAGTTCAAACCTTCAGACAGAAGGAAGGTGAATCCCTCTATGAAGCTTGGGAAAGATACAAGCAATTAACCAAAAGGTGTCCTTCTGACATGCTTCCAGAATGGAGCATCATATGTATATTCCATGATGGTCTGTCTGAGTTATCCAAGATGTCATTGGACCATTTTGCTAGTGGATCTCTTCAGCTAAAAATCCCTACAGAAGCCCAGGAACTCATTGAGATTGTTGCAAATAACCAGTTCGTGTACACTTCTGAAAGAAATCCTGTGAATAATAGGATGACTCAGAAGAAAGGAATTCTTGATATTGATACTCTGAATGCCATATTGGCTCAGAACAAAATATTGACTCAGCAAGTCAATATGATTTCTTAGAGTCTGACTAGATTGCAAGCTGCATCCGACAGTACTAAGGAAGCCTCCTCTGAAGGATAAGCTTATGACCCTGAGAATCCTGCAATGGACGAGGTGAATTACATGGGAGAATCCTATGGAAACACCTATAATCCTTCATGGAGAAATCATCCAAATTTCTCATGGAAGGATCAACAGAAGCCTCAATAAGGCTTCAATAATAATAATGGTGGGAGAAATAGGTTTGGTAATAGCAAGCACTTTCCATCATCTTCTCAGCAACAGACAGAGAATTTTGAGCAGAGCCTCTCTGGCTTAGCAATCATAGTTTCTGATCTATCTAAGACCACGGTCAGTTTTATGACTGAGGCACGGTCCTCCATAAGAAATTTGGAGGCATAAGTGGGTCAGCTGAGCAAAAAAGTTACTGAAACTCCTCCTAGTGCTCTCCTAAGCAATACAGAAGAGAATCCAAAAAGAGAGTGCAAGGCCATTACTATAACCAACATGGCCGAACCTGGAGATAGTGAAAAGGCAGTGATTCCCAGTAAGGAAGACCTCATGGGACGTCCACTGGCCAATAAGGAGTTCCCTATTGAGGAACCAAAGGAGTTTGAGGCTCATACAGAGACCATAGAGATTCCACTGAACTTCCTATTATCATTCATGAGCTCTGATGAGTATTCTTCCTCTGAAGAGGATGAAGTTACTATTGAAGAGCAAGTTGCTCAGTATCAAGGAGCAATCATGAAGCTAAATGCCAAGTTATTTGATAATGAGACTTGGGAGGATGAACTTCTATTGCTCATCAATAAACTGAATACATGGATTCAGCAGACATTGCCTCAAAAGAAACTGGATCCCGGAAAGTTCTTAATACCTTGAACCATAGGCACCATGACCTTTGAAAAGGCTCTGTGTGACTTGGGGTCAGGTATCAACCTCGTGCCACTCTCTGTAATGGAGAAACTAGGGATCTTTGAGGTACAAGCTGCAAGAATCTCACTAGCGATGGCAGACAAATCAATAAAATAGGCTTATGGACTTGTGGGGGGATGTCTTAGTGAAGGTTGAAGGCCTTTACATCCCTGCTGACTTCATAATCCTGGACACTGGGAAGGATGATGATGAATCCATTATCCTTGGAAGACCCTTCCTAGCCACATCAAGGGCTGTGATTGATGTGGACAGAGGATAGTTAGTTCTTTAACTGAATGAGGACTACCTTGTGTTTAAAACTCAAGGATCTTCCTCTGTACCCATGGAGAGGAATCATGAAAAGCTTCTCTCAAGACAGGGTCAAGCAAAGCCCCCACACTTAAACTCTAAGTTTGGTGTTGGGAAGCCACAATCATGCTCTGTAAGAGCTTCCTGTCAAGTTATTGACATTAAAGAAGCGCTTATTGGGAGGCAACCCAATTTTATCTATCTATATTAATTACTTTTTTATTTTATTTTCTAGTGTTAGTTTATGTTTTCCTTAGGTTCATGATCATGTGAAGTCATAAAAACAACTACAAAATTAAAGCAGAATGAAAAATAGCATAAAAAATAGCACGCCCTGGAGAACAGGCTTATTGGCATTTAAACGGCAGTAAGGATAGCAGAATGGGCATTTAACGCCCAGTCTGGAAGCATTCTGGGTGTTAAATGCCAGAATTGCCAGGCAGACTGGCGTTTAACGCCAGAAAGGACTGTCTGGTGTCTGGCTGGCATTAAACGCCAGAAAGGGGCATCAACCTAGCGTTTAACGCCAGGAAAGGTAGCAGAGCTGGCGTTAAATGCTAGCATTGGCTCACAGTGGGCGTTTAAATGCCAAAAAGGTGCAGGGATGAGAATTTCTTGACACCTCAGGATCTATGGACTCCACGGGATCCCCACCTATCCCAACTCACTCTTTCTTCTCTTCACACCTTCTCGTAACACCCTTCCCCAAACACCATTCACCTATCAAATCCTACCCTCTTTCCCATTATCTCTTCACCACTCACACATTACACACACTTTAATCCCCCTTGGCTGAATTCACCACACACCTCAATCTCCTCCATTTATTCTTCTTCTCCTCCCTTCTTTCATCTTTTGCTCAAGAACGAGCAAACCTTTTAAGTTTGGTGTGGAAAAAAAAGCTCTACTTTTTGTTTTTCCATAACCATTAATGGCACCTAGGGCCGGAGAAACCTTTTGAAAGAGCAAAGGGAAGGCAATTGCTTCCACTTCTGAGTCATGGGAGATGGAAAAATTTATCTCAAAAGCCCATCACTAGAAAAATGATGGAGCACCAAAAGCACCAAGGATGGAACACTAAGAGCACTCTATTATCCTCCATGAAATTAGAGAGGACCAAAGAGCCATGAGGGTAGAGCAACAAAGGCAAGGAAGAGACATTGAGGGGCTCAAGCACTCCATAGGATATTCAAGAGGAAGAACTAGCCGCCATCACTAAGGTGGACCCGTTCTTTAATTTCCTTGTTCTTATTTTTCTATTTTTTGATTTTTATCTGACGATCGGATTTCTATCGGTAAAGAAATTCACAAATATAATCGCGTTGTAAGTATAGTTTCTAAACCAACAGAAAATCCTTTCATGCAAAAGTTTTGGTTGTCACAAGTAACAAACATAGTAAAATTTATAAACCGAAGTATTCAAACCTCGGGTCGTCTTCTCAAGGAATTTCAGGGAAGTATGATTTATTATTGGTTATGGAAAACAATATTTTTGGGTTTTTTGAAATAGGGAATAGGTAATTGATGAGCAGATATTTTATACGCTTTTTGGGGATAATTTCATGTAGATTTTAGTATGTTTTAGTTAGTTTTTAACAGAATTTTATTAGTTTTTAAGCAAAAATCATATTTCTGGACTTTACTATGAGTTTGTGTGTTTTTCTGTGATTTCAGGTATTTTTTGACTGAAATTGAGGGAGCTGAGCAAAAATCTGATTTAGGCTGAAAAAGGACTGCTGATGCTGTTGGATCCTGACCTCCCTGCACTCGAAATGGATTT
>NC_029778.3:32802530-32811977 GCF_000817695.3 Arachis duranensis | reverse complement strand
GTCTAAACCTTGTTTGTGGTATTCCGAGTAGGATTCAGGGATTGAATTATTGTGACGAGCTTCAAACTCGTGATTGTTGGGCATAGTGACAGACGCAAAAGGATCAATAGATCCTATTCCGACATGATCGAGAACCAACAGATGATTAGCCGTGCTATGACAGAGCATTTGGACCATTTTCACTGAGAGGATGGGAAGTAGCCATTGACAATGGTGACACCCTACATACAGCTTGCCATGGAAGGAGCCTTGCGTGTGTGAAGAGGAGGACAAGAGAAAAGCTGAAATTTAGAGGACAAAGCATCTCCAAAACTCCAACATATTCTCCATTACTGCATAATAAGTATTTATTTCATGCTCTTTTACTTTTTACAATTAATATTGGCATCCTGACTAAGATTAATAAGATACCATAGCTTGCTTCATACCAACAATCTCCGTGGGATCGACCCTTACTCACGTAAGGTATTACTTGGACGACCCAGTGCACTTGCTGGTTAGTTGTGCGGATTGCAAAGGTGTGATTGCAATTTCGTGCACCAAGTTTTTGGCAC
This sequence comes from Arachis duranensis, assembly GCF_000817695.3. Taxonomy (NCBI): domain Eukaryota; kingdom Viridiplantae; phylum Streptophyta; class Magnoliopsida; order Fabales; family Fabaceae; genus Arachis; species Arachis duranensis. The sequence continues at coordinate 32,811,423 of NC_029778.3, read as the reverse complement.
CGTTGCCGGGGATTGTTCGAGTTTGAACAACTAAAGGTTTATTTTGTTGCTTAGATTAGGAATAATTTATTTTTGTTGCTATAGAGTCATTAAATCTGAGTCCTTTATTTTCTTTCCAAAAATATTATTTTTCCTTATTAATTTTTAATTTTTATGTGAGTTTAGCTTTATATTTTAAGTTTGGTGTCAACTGCATATTTTATATTTTCCTTTAAATTTTCGAATTTGTGTTCTTTATTTTTCCTTGATCTTCAAATTGTTCTTGTCAAAGTTTCTTGTTTGATCTTTGATTTTTCCTATTTTGTGTATTTTTCGTGTTTTCCTTGTTCTTTTTCAAAATATTAGTTTTCAAAAATATATTTTTTATATACAATATTAAAACACGTTACATTTATAACTCAGCTGGCTAGAGCGTTGGCTTATGTTCTTGGCAATTGGGTATCTTCCTTTTAAAACTTTTTTCAAAAATAATTTTTCTTTGATTAAATCTTGTGCCAAACTTTAAGTTTGGTGTTTTCTTATTAATCTTTCTTTAATTTTCGAAAATTTTATTGTGATTTTCTAAAAATTTTAAGTTTGGTGTTCTTTCTTTTGTTCTTGGGTTCGTGTGAATCTTCAAGGTATTCTTGAGTCTTCCTTGTGTTTTGATCTTAAAATTTTTAAGTTTGGTATTCCTTGGTGTTTTCCCTCCAAAATTTTCAAAAACAAGGAGCATTAGATCTAAAAATTTTTAAGTCCTGTGTCTTTTGTGTGTTTTTCTCTTTCATCATAAAATTTAAAATTCAAAAAAAATATCTCTTCTAACTAATTTTAAGCCATATTTTCGAATTTTTTATATAAAAATTTTTCAAATCTTATCCTTTTAAGATTTAAAAAAAATTATATCTTTTTCGAAAATATCCTAACCACTTTCTCTCTCCTCACTTTTTCGAAAATCTTTATAAAATATTTTTAAATTTTTTTTATTTTATTTTTATTTTTTATTTATTTTTAATTTTATTGTCTTCTTTATTTTATTTTTTATTTTATTATTTCGAAATTTTTATATATAATAAAATAAATAAAATAAATTCATATCATCTCCCTTTCTCCATTATGGACTTAAGTGGAAATGAACAGTCCAGAAGGACTCTGGGGTCATATGCTAACCCCACTACTGCTTCATACAGGAATAGTATCTGTATACCCTTCATCGGAGTCAGTAGCTTTGAGTTGAACCCTCAGCTCATTATCATGGTGCAGCAAAATTGCCAGTATTCTGGTCTTCCACAGGAAGAACCTACAGAGTTTATGGCACAGTTTTTACAAATTGCTGACACAGTACATGATAAGGAAGTAGATCAGGATGTCTACAGATTGTTACTATTTCTATTTGCTGTAAAAGACCAAGCCAATAGGTGGTTAAATAACCAACCTAAGGACAGCATAAAGACATGGAAACAGCTATAAGAAAAATTCTTGAATCACTATTTTCCTCCAAAACGGATGACATAGCTAAGGCTGAGTATCCAAGACTTCAAACAAGGAGATAATGAATCCCTTTATGATGCCTGGGAGAGATACAGAGAGATGCTGAGAAAATGCCCCTCTGAAATGTTTTCAGAGTGGGTGCAGTTAGACATCTTCTATTATGGGCTTACAGAGAGAGCTCAGACTTCTCTAGACCACTCAGCTGGTGGATCTATACACATGAGAAAGTCAATAGAAGAAGCTCAAGAGCTTATTGATATAGTTTCCAGAAATCAGCATCTGTACCTAAGCAATGAACATTCCATCAACGAAGAGGCTAAAACAGTAACTACTGAACTCAGTCCTGCAGAACAAGCTACTGAATTCAATCAGCAATTAGATTTTCTAACAAAACAGCTAGCCGAATTCAAGAAAATATTTCAAGAAACAAGAATGGCTAATATGAATATGGAAGTGCAGTTGAAGCAACAGAATAACAGTTATCAAAACAAATAATAGAAGAATGCCAAGCAGTTCAATTAAGAAGTGGAAAAACATTAAATACCCCACTTCAAGGCAGCAGGAAGCCAAAAAATGAACAGATTGCTACCCAAAATCCCTCTAAGGACAGTTAGAGCCCAGAGAGGAATAATTCTGGCACTCAAATGCCAGATAATGGGTGGAAAGCTAGCATTGAACGCCCAACCCATGCTCAGTCCTGGCGTTCAACGCCAAAGACAAGCAAGGAATTGGCGTTGAACTCCCAAAGGAAGCACAGTTTTGGCGTTCAGACGCCAAAAACAGGTAAGGAGTTGGCGTCTAACGCCACTCCAGCTTCCACCCCTGGTATTCAAACACCAGTGGGAGATCAGACACATACAAGTTCTGATAGCAACTCCTCTAAAAAGGCTTCTCAACCCATGGCTGTAGGCAATAAACCTGCAGCAACTAAGGTTGATGAATACAAAGCCAAAATGCCTTATCCTCAGAAACTCTGCCAAGCAGAATAGGATAAGCAATTTGCCCACTTTGCAGACTATCTCAGGACTCTTGAAATAAAGATTCCGTTTGCAGAGGCACTTGAGCAAATACCTTCTTATGCTAAGTTCATGAAAGAAATCTTAAGTCATAAGAAGGATTGGAGGGAAACTGAAAAAGTTTACCTCACTGAAGAATACAATGCAGTCATTCTGAAAAGCTTACCTGGGAATCTTAAAGATCCCAGAAGCTTTCTGATACCATGTACATTAGAAGGTACTTGTACCAAGCAAGCTCTATGTGATCTTGGGACAAGTATTAACCTAATACCTGCATCTACTATCAAAAAGCTTGGGCTGACTGATGAAGTCAAACCAACCTGGATATGTCTCCAGCTTGCTGATGGTTCTATTAAACACCCATCAGGTGTGATTGAAGACATGATTGTCAAGGTTGGGCCATTTGCCTTTCCCACTGACTTTGTGGTGCTGGAAATGGAGGAGCACAAGAGTGCAACTCTCATTCTAGGAAGACCTTTCCTAGCAATTGGACGAACCCTCATTGACGTCCAAAAAGGGGAAGTGACCCTGAGAGTCAATGAGGACGAGTTTACGTTGAATGTTGTCAAAGCTATGCAGCATCCAGACACCCAAAATCACTGCATGAGCATTGATATTATTGATTCTCGAATCAAAGCTAGATGATATCTTTAAAGATGTCCAGCCTGATCTGGAGGAACCAGAGAGAATAATAGAACCTCTGAAAAAATCCCTCAGGGAGAGGAGAAACCTCCCAAACCCAAGCTCAAACCATTACCACCATCCCTGAAATATGCATTTCTGGGAGAAGGTAATACCTTTCCTGTAATCATAAGCTCTACCTTAGAGCCACAGGAAGAGGAAGCACTAATTCAAGTGCTAAGGACACACAAGACAGCTCTTGGATGGTCCATCAGTGGTCTTAATGGCATTAGCCCAGCCAGATGCATGCACAAGATCCTATTGGAAGGTGACGCTAAGCCAGTGGTTCAACCACAGAGATGGCTGAATCCAGCCATGAAGGAGGTGGTGCAGAAGGAGGTCACTAAATTACTAGAGGCTGGGATTATTCATCCCATTTCTGATAGCGCCTGGGTAAGCCCTATTCAAGTCGTCCCTAAGAAGGGTGGCATGACAGTGGTTCATAAGGAAAAGAATGAACTGGTTCCTACAAGAATAGTTACAGGGTGGCGTATGTGTATTGATTATAGAAGGCTCAATACAACTACCAGAAAGGATCATTTTCCTTTACCCTTCACTGACCAGATGCTAGAAAGACTAGCAGGTCATGAATACTACTGCTTCCTGGATGGATATTCAGGTTATAATCAAATTGTAGTAGATTCCCAGGATCAAGAGAAAACAGCATTTACATGTCCATCTGGAGTATTTGCATACAGAAGGATGCCATTTGGTCTGTGCAATGCACTTGCAACCTTTCAAAGGTGCATGCTCTCAATTTGCTCTGATATGGTGGAAAATTTTCTGGAAGTCTTCATGGATGATTTTTCAGTATTTGGAGACTCATTCAGCTCCTGTCTTGACCATCTAGCACTTGTTCTAAAGAGGTGCCAAGAGACTAACCTGGTTTTAAACTGGGAGAAATGTCATTTTATGGTGACTGAAGGAATTGTCCTTGGGCACAAAATTTCAAACAAGGGAATAGAAGTGGATCAAGCTAAGGTAGAGGTAATTGAAAAATTACCACCACCTGCCAATGTTAAGGTAATTAGAAGCTTTCTGGGGCATGCAGGATTTTATAGGAGGTTTATAAAGGATTTTTCAAAAATCGCCAAACCTCTGAGTAATCTGCTAACTGCTGACACGCCATTTATCTTTGATAAAGAGTGTCTGCAGGCATTTGAAACTCTAAAAGCTAAGCTGGTCACAGCACCAGTCATCTCTGCACCAGACTAGACATTACCATTTGAATTAATGTGTGATGCCAGTGATCATGCCATTGGTGCAGTGTTGGGACAAAGGCATGACAAGCTTCTGCACGTCATTTATTATGCCATTCATGTTCTAAATGACGCACAGAAGAACTACACAACCACAGAAAAAGAGTTACTTACAGTGGTTTACGCTATTGACAAGTTCAGATCTTATTTAGTAGGATCAAAAGTGATTGTGTACACTGACCATGCTGCTCTTAAATATCTACTCACAAAGCAGGATTCAAAACCCAGACTCATAAGATGGGTGTTGCTTCTGCAAGAGGTTGATATAGAAATAAGAGACAGAAAAGGGACAGAGAATCAAGTAGCAGATCACCTGTCCCGAATAGAACCAGTAGAAGGGGCGTCCCTCCCTCTTATTGAGATCTCTGAAAACTTTTCGGATGAGCAACTCTCTGCCATCCAGGAAGTGCCATGTTTTGCAGGCATTGCAAACTACAAGGCAGTGAGGTTCAAACCCAAAGAATACAGTAGGCAGCAATCAAAGAATTTGATCACGGATGCAAAGTACTATCTTTGGGATGAACCATATCTTTTCAAGAGATGTGCAGATGGAGTAATCCATAGATGTGTGCCTAAAGAAGAAGCACAGAAGATCCTCTGGCACTGCCATGGATCACAGTATGGAGGACATTTTGGAAGTGAGCGACCAGCCACAAGAGTCCTCCAATGTGGCTTCTACTGGCCTACTCTCTATAAAGACTCCCGAGTGTTTGTACTTAATTGTGATAGTTGCCAAAGATCTGGCAATCTGCCTCACAGTTATGCCATGCCTCAACAAGGGATCTTGGAGATTGAGTTATTTGATGTATGGGGTATTGACTTCATGGGGCCTTTCCCACCATCATACTCAAACACTTATATTCTGGTGGCAGTGGATTATGTATCCAAATGGGTGGAAGCTATTGCAACACCCACTAATGATACTAAGACAGTGCTGAAATTCCTCTAGAAACATATCTTCAGCAGATTTGGTATCCCTAGAGTACTAATCAGTGACGGGGGCACTCATTTCTGCAATAAGCAGCTTTACTCTGCTTTGGTTCGATATGGAGTTAGCCACAGGGTGGCCACTCCATATCATCCACAGACAAATAGGCAAGCTGAAGTCTCTAATAGAGAACTTAAAAGAATCTTGGAACGAACTGTGATTAACTGTAGAAGGGATTGGGCAAGAAGCTTGGATGATGCTCTATGGGCATACAGAACAGCATTCAAGACTCCTATATGAACTTCTCCATACCAGCTCGTGTATGGAAAAGCCTGTAACTTGCCAGTGGAACTGGAACATAAGGCCTACTGGCAACCAAATTCCTAAACCTTGATGCCAAGTTAGCTGGAGAAAAATGATTGCTCCAGTTCAATGAGCTAGAGAAATTTAGACTCAATGCTTTCGAGAATGCAAAAATTTACAAAGAGAAAGCAAAAAGATGGTATGACAAGACGCTGTCATCCAGAGTCTTTGAGCCAGGGCAGAAAGTTCTGCTGTTTAATTCTAGGCTCAGATTATTCCCCGGAAAATTGAAGTCCCGGTGGAGAGGTCCATATGTGATTACAAGTGTGTCACCATATGGATACGTGGAGCTTCAGGATAATGATTCTAATAAAAAGTTCATTGTTAATGGACAGAGAGTAAAACATTATCTTGAAGGCAATTTTGCGCAAGAATGCTCAAAACTGAGACTTGATTAAAGCTCAGTAATAGTCCAGCTAAAGACAATAAAGAAGAGCTTGCTGGGAGGCAACCCAGCCCTTTACAAAGTTTATTTGTTAATTAATTGATTTTTACAGGTATATGTCAATTATCTTCAAGGTAAAATAGCAATTGCTTGAGTTCATAGTTACAGAAGGATTCAGAGGATAAGAACAGCAAAAAGAGGCTCATTGGTGCGAAAAAAGCCAGTAAGAGCTGTTTTAGGCGTTAAATGCCCAAAAGAAGCATCTATTGGGCGTTCAACGCCAGAAAGAAGTAGCTTCTGGGCGTTGAATGCCAGAAAGAAGCACCTTCTGGGCGTTGAACGCCAGAAAGAAGCACATTCTGGGCGTTCAACGCCAGATTTACAGCGTCCTGGGCATTCAGAAAAAGGCCCAGTGACAAGGGACTTCCTGGCGTTCAACGCAAGCTAGAAGCAACAGCTGGGCGTTGAACGCCCAGGAGAAGCTACACATGGGCGTTAAACGCCCAAAACATGCAGCGTTTGGGCGTTTAACGCCAGGACTGTGGGGAGGAGGTAAATTCGTTTTTAGTTGACATTTTTTTTCCAATTTCCATATTTCAATTCATGATTTCTTGCATAAACATGTTCCAAACTATCATCCTTCAATTCCAAAAAATTTTAATCCTAATTTCTAAAATCCCTTTTTTCAAAAATATCAAATGTATCTTAATTCATAAACACAAATCCTTTTCAAATCTCATCCAACTTCTTTTCAAAAATTTTTTTAAAACTCAATCATCTTTTCAAATCTTTTTTTTTAAAATAAAAATTCAGATTTAACTTTTTCAAATATCTTTCACAACTTTTAATTTTAAATATATGTTTTTCCTATTGTTCATACCCTGACCGAGCTCCTCCAACTCGGCAAAATCCATGAAAGGTCCGACCTCGTCCCAAAGGTCCACGCCTGAGGTCGGACCTCGGACAACAAAGCTAAGAAGGCCCATCAGAAGGAACGCAGCCCAAAACCTAAAGGCCGAAAAGGCCTAGGAAAGGCGGTTCCACAAAGATAGAGATAAAACTCCCAAAAGATAAGATAAGATAAGAATATCTTATCCAGGGAAGATCACGGCCAACTACTATAAATACACTGGAATACCCAGGTATGACACACATTCCACACTCTACACATATCTGCTTGAACCCATGCTAACTTAAGCATCGGAGTGTCATTGCAGGTACAACCACCAACCACTCCACATATCAAGCTCGGGTCCCTGACCCCCACCTCGGGCCTCTCCAAAGACGACCGAGCTACACGTTTCAGGTAACCCTCGGAACACCTATCATATTTATCTTTTACAAATCATATCTTCTATCTTATCTCTCTTCAAAATTTTTGAAAACCCATCCCCTCCCTTTAAATCCACATTCGGCCTCCCTCCTCTCATCCACCATTTGACATTAGCTTCTCTTCAATCCCTCTCTTTTCTTTTCTTTTTTTGCTTGAGGACAAGAAAACCTCTAAGTTTGGTGTGTTTATCCATGATCACTAAACCATACCCACTAAGATCATGGCTCCCAAAGGATAACAACCCACTCCAAGAGGCAAGAAAAAGAGTATTCCAAAACCACTTTGGAATCAAGGGAAGTTCTTAACCAAAGAACATTCAGACCATTACTACAAAATAATGGGTCTAAGGTCAGTGATCCCAAAAGTCAAATTTGATCTGAAAGAAGATGAATATCTGGAGATCCAAGAGCAAATTCGAAACAGGAACTGGGAAATCCTAGCTAATCCTGAAACAAAGGTGGGAAGAAACATGGTTCAGGAATTCTACGTAATCTGTGGCAAACAGACAGGCAGAGAATATCTGGAATTTCCCTCTATGACTATCGGACCATGGTCAGAGAAAAAATTGTTCACATCTACCCTGACAAAATCAGGGAGATCTTTAAGCTGCCTCAGCTGAAAGATGACCCTGACTCCTTTAATAGGAGAATGATGAGAACAAACAAGGGCCTGGACAAGATTCTAGAGGATATATGCATCCCTGGAGCCAGGTGGACCACCAGCACCAAGGGCGTCCCAAATCAACTCAAGAGAGAAGATTTCAAACCAGTAGCCAGAGGCTGGCTGGACTTCATTGGGCATTCTATATTGCCCACCAGCAACCGTTCTGAAGTCACCATTAGAAGAGCAGTGATGATCCACTGCATTATGTTGGGAAAAGAAGTAGAAGTTCATCAGTTAATTTCGTGTGAACTTTACATAATAGCAAACAAGAACTCTAAAGACGCCAAATTGGCTTATCCAAGCTTAATCTCTATGCTATGTAAAGATGCTGGAGTAAAGATGGGGATAACTGAGTATATCTCAGTTGAGCGGCCAATCACCAAAATATCAATGGAAAAATAACAAGTGCAGGATGACCCCATCAAGAGGAGAGCACAGGAATTCCTCCCAGAAATCCCTCAAATTGAATACTAGGAGCATCTTGAAGCATCTGTTACCAAGTTGCAAGAAGCTATGGACCAAATAAAAGAAGAACATAATAATCAAAATAGCATGCTTTGCAAATTTCTTAGGGAACAAGAAGAGTAAGGGCGTGACTTGAAGGAACTAAAGCGTCAGAAATTATCTCTTGAAGGACCAAGCACCCCACAGACTAGAGGAACATCCACCTCCCAAAATAAAGGTTGTTGAGTTCTAAATTTTAGCTTTAACTCTGTGATAGTTGTTATTATAGGAATTTACCTTAGAAGTTATATAGGAGGAGTAGTAATTAGTATATCTATTTTGATTTTATTT
>NC_029778.3:32800298-32801239 GCF_000817695.3 Arachis duranensis | reverse complement strand
CCCCTATGGCTCGCAAACGTGGTCCTGGTAAAAAAGCCCAATGGAAAATGGAGGATGTGCGTCGATTACACGGATCTCAACAAAGCCTGCCCCAAAGACCCATATCCACTACCAAACATCGACGCCTTAGTAGACGCAGCCTCAGGCTATAGATATCTCTCCTTCATGGACGCATACTCGGGATACAATCAAATCCCGATGTACGGACCCGACCAAGAAAAGACCTCGTTCATAACCCCAAGGGCAAACTACTGCTACGTAGTAATGCCCTTCGGGTTGAAGAACGCAGGGGCAACCTACCAGAGGATAATGAACAAAGTGTTCTCAGAGCACATCGGACTACAATTAGAGGTGTACGTCGACGACATGCTGGTAAAGACACAAGAAGACAGAAACTTGCTGACCGACCTCACCAGTGTCTTCGGCACCCTCAGAAAACACAACATGAGACTCAACCCGACAAAGTGTACCTTCGCCGCAGAAGCCGAAAAATTCTTAGGCTTCATGTTGACTCAAAGGGGCATCGAAGCAAACCCGGAAAAATGCCAAGCGATACTCAATATGAAAAGCCCGACCTGTGTCAAAGAAGTACAACAGCTGAATGGAAGGCTAGCCGCCCTATCAAGATTCTTGGCAGGATCAGTGATAAAATCACTACCTCTCTACTCACTCCTAAAGAAAGGGAAACCCTTCTCATGGACCCCGGAGTGCGAAAAAGCCTTTCAAGAATTCAAGGAATTCCTCGGGCAGCCACCAATCCTAACCCGACCTTTAAAAGGGGAAGAGCTCGTATTATACCTCTCGGTCGGACATCGGGCAGTCGCTTCAGCATTAATACGGGAAAATGACCAAGGACAACACCCCGTATACTTTGTGAGCAAGACACTGCAAGGGGCCGAATTAAACTATCAGAAAATAGAAAAATTCGCCTACGCCCTAGT
>NC_029778.3:32795670-32797760 GCF_000817695.3 Arachis duranensis | reverse complement strand
CCAAAAGAGTTCTCAAATACAAGTGCTAAAAAGTGTAAAAATGTCTAAGTGTCAAAAAGTAAAGTAAAAATCCCCTAAAGTACAAACTCAATCTCTATTTATACTAGTCCTAAAACTCTTTCAAAGATCTTCAAGTGGGCTAGCAATGTGGGCTTTCTCATTGTTGCATTCTTGGTTCAGTTGAAGAAGTTTTGGCCTTTGTGATGAATAGGGGAAGTAGAGCAAGTTGGCATCAATTCTGGCCCATTGAGGGGCGTTGTTGGTAATAACTCCAGGCATAATGCACGTTGGCAACGTGCATGGCATTTTCCTGGGAGTGAGCTTTGAGACTTGGGCGTTGCTAGCCCAAGTTATTGCAAACAACGTGCTACTCCTCTTCTTGGCTCTATTTTCATGCTTAATGTTGCCCAGAATTTGAGTGTCAATCCTATGCTTCAATATGGACTATCATACATCATTGGAAAGCTCAGAGTGTCTTCTTTCTAATGCACTTGGAATCATCTCAATCGGATTTTTCTAGCTCAAGTTATGCTTCCTCAAAGAAGGTAAGGTCAGGCTGCCAAGTTTGTTGGAGTTGTTGCTGAACACGCCCCTCTCTTCCAAGTTGCCAACGTGCCAAACCTCCTAAGGCTGGGACATGGGGCTGGCGTTGTTGCTGAACACTCCCCCTTGTTGGCACGTTGCCAACGTGCCCGCTGCTTCCTCATGGGCTCATTCATGCTTCCTTGAATTTCAACCTCATTTCCTTGTTTTTTTGGGGCCTAAAGATGACTCTGATTCAAAATTCCATTTCATGCTTCACTATAGACTATTAAATATGGTTGGAATGCTCTAAATGTCAGCTGTCCAATGCAACTAGAAATACTTTAATTGGATCTCTATAGCTCAAGATATACTCCATTGAAGGAGGTAAGGTCAGGCTGCCAAGTTCGCTGGAGTTGTTGCTGAACACGCCCTTGCTCTTCCAAGTTGCCAACGTGTTCAGATTCTGAAGCCCTAAATGAATCTAGCTTTTGAAGCTTTAAATGAATTTCAACCCCATACTATGATATATGGTTGGAAAGCTCTTGATGTCTACTTTCCAATGCCACTAGAATCATTTCATTTGGAGCTTTGTAGCTCAAGTTATGCTTCCTCAAAGAAGGTAAGGTCAAGCTGCCAAGTTGTTGCCAAAAACGCACCTTCAACCCCAAGTTGGCAACGTGCTCGTGCCTAGCCTCTCAAGGCAGGGGCTTGAGGCTGGCGTTGTTGCAAAACACGCCCCCTTAATGCACGTTGGCAATGTGCTCGATCCCACATCCAAGGCTCATCTCTAGCTCCCTTGAATTTCACTTCATGTTCTTGTTTTTAGGGTCTAAAGATGATAGAGCTCTTCCCCCTAATGAAAGTGGGGTTTAGTGAGTCATTGCTCCAATTTCAACAACAATTGCCATAAACAAAAATTAAGCTAAGTATAAAGAAAGATGATGAAGAAGAAGAAAAATGCTTATAGCTTAAAGAAAAAATGAAAAAGAGAAGTTCCAAGATGAACCAAAATTAGCTCTCTGGGTCTCCTCTCGGAAGTACCACAAGAGTTTTCAAATACAAGTACTAAAAAGTGTAAAAATGTCTAAGTGTCTAAAATCAAGTAAAAGTGTAAAAGTCCCCTCAAGTACAAACTCAATCTCTATTTATACTAGTCCTAAAACTCTTTCAAAGATCTTCAAGTGGACTAGCAATGTGGGCTTTCTCATTGTTGCATTCTTGGTTCAATTGAAGAAGTTTTGGCCTTTGTGATGAATAGGGGAAGTAGAGCAAGTTGGCACCAATTCTGGCCCATTGAGGGGCGTTGTTGGCAATAACTCAGGCCTTAGTGCACGTTGGCAACGTGGATGACAATTTCCTGGAAGTGAGTTTGAGACTTGGGCGTTGCTAGCCCAAGTTGTTGCAAACAACTTGCTTTTCCTCTTCTTGGCTCTACTTTCATGCTAAATGTAGCCCAGAATTTGAGTGTCAACCTTCTGCCTCAATATGGACTATTATACATCATTGGAAAGCTCTTGATGTCTATTTTTCAATGCCACTGGAATCACCTCATTTGGACTTTCCTA
>NC_029778.3:32794111-32794570 GCF_000817695.3 Arachis duranensis | reverse complement strand
GTTGCCAACTTGATTTCCAAGTTGCCAACTTGCTTGTTCTTCCTTTCTCCAATATTTTCTTGCTCCATTGTCTTCTTGCTTCATCACCTAACATAAACCAAAGAACTTTCCTCAAAGTTTTTCCATCTTATGCAATAATTTTCAAGGGAATCATTCACATCAACTTGTATATAAACTCCTTGATTTATTTGCATGAATTATGCCAAATTTCACTTAATTTTTGGTTCATGGATGCATGGAGGAAAACTCACAAAATTGCTCATTTATTTCAAAGAAAGTGAATGAACCTAAGCTAAAACTAACTAAACTAACTAGTTAAAATGGCAAATATGCGAATGCATCACAACACCAAACTTAAAACTTGCTTGTCCTCAAGCCAGAAAAGAATCATGCAATAGAGATTGACAATCCAAGGTTAGAAGAATAGCAAGTTAATGTTCATGGCAAGCTAGTTTTCTA
>NC_029778.3:32791832-32794011 GCF_000817695.3 Arachis duranensis | reverse complement strand
TTACTCATCAGGAGGATCACTCAACATGATGAAAACTGCCGAGGAGGCCCAAGACCTCATTGAGATTGTGGCAAACAACCAGTACTATTACTCATCAGAGAGGCAGCACAATCCGCCCCCAAAGAAAGGTGTAATGGAGCTTGAAGGTGTTGATGCTATCTTGGCACAAAACAAGTTAATGCACCAACAAATCCAACAACAAATGGAGATGATAACAAAGAGAATGGATGGTATGCAACTTGCATCAGTGAACACAACAATTCAACCATCACTTGAATGGAGCCAAGGTGAGGGGATCACGGTTGAACAACCACAAGAACAAGTTCAATACATGCAGAACACTTCAAATTCTCATGATGAATTTCATGGAGATACATACAACCCATCTTGGAAAAATCATCCCAACCTAAAGTGGGGTGAGAACCATTGGCAAAAGAATAGTAACCACAATCAAAACCGTCACACAAGCAACCAAAACCACCATGCCAACAACACTAACCAATATAGAAAACCACAAAACACATATCAACCACCCCATCACAACTCACAAAACCACCAAAATAACTTCTCTGCACCATCATCCAACTCACAAAATTACCACACTAATCCACCCAACAACTTCCAACAACAATCAACCCCCATCATACCCCCAATTGACCATCATGAAACTAGAATCTCAAGTCTTGAAGCAACCTTACAAGCACTTGCTCAAACCACTCAAGCCTTAGCTAAGGGACAAAAGGAACATGAGGCCACCATGAAGAGTATTGAGCGACAAGTGGGACAATTAGCCAAACAAGCTGAACGGCCAACCAATGTTCTTCCAAGTGATACGATACCCAACCCAAGAGACACAGAAAAAGCCATAAAATGGGAGGAGTGTAAAGCAATCACCCTGAGAAGTGGGAAGAAAGTGGAGACAGAAGCCATTACTCAGGAAGAGCACATCAAAGAAGGCTTAAAAGAAGAGGTGAAGGAACAAAAGCAGGAGCAAGAAACCTATACACAAAGTGATAAATTAGCTAAGAAGGAGACAGTGAAAGCATACCAACCAATGCTCCCATACCCTCAAAGGTTTAAAGAAGAGAACAAAGAGAAGCAATATTCCAAATTCTTGGAAATATTCAAGACACTACACATCAACATACCCTTCATTGAAGCACTTGAACAGATGCCCCTATATGCTAAGTTCATGAAGGAATTGTTGACAAAGAAAAGATCCTTGAAAGAAGGACAAACGGTTGTGATGACCAGGGAGTGTAGTGCCATCATCCAGAAAAAGTTGCCAAAGAAGATGAAAGACCCAGGGAGCTTTCACATCCCCTGCACAATAGGCAACATGATGATTGAGAGAGCATTTTGTGATCTTGGTGCAAGCATAAATCTGATGCCTCTATCTCTGATGAGAAAGCTTCAGATTCATGAATTGAAACCTACAAAGATAGCCCTTCAAATGGCGGATAAATCTATTCAACAAGCACTCGGAGTTGTAGAGAATGTATTAGTAAAGGTGGACAAATTCTTCCTCCCAGTTGACTTTGTCATCCTAGACATAAAGGAAGATGACAACACTCCCATTATTATAGGGAGGCCCTTTTTAGCTACTGCCAGGGCATTGATAGATGTCGAAAAAGGAGAATTAATGCTAAGGGTGCATGATGAGCATATAGTGTTCCATGTCTTCAAGAATTTGCAAGACTCCACCCAAGAGGAAGAGTGTATGAAGATTGATTCCATAGATCCAAACTTGAAAGAGGCACCCGATGAGGCACTTCCAAGCTCATGCTGGAAAGAAAATGAAGAAGTGGAGGTGCTGCAACAAGCTCAAAGAATAGAGGAGAAGCTGCAATCAAAGTCAGCATTTAAGATTCATAGCAAGGACCGTCCAAAAATTGAGACCCCAAAACCTGAACTATCTCCTGGAAAAGAAGAGAGTCCCAAGAAGAAAATGCCAAGAGGATGGAGAAACAAGAAAATCTCCACTGAAGACTTCTCACCAGGGGATAAAGTGATGCTAACTTACCAACCAAAAGAGACATCTCCACACTTTTCTGGATACTACACAGTGAACAAAATCCTCTCACTTGAACATGTGGAAATCATCAAGAATGATACTGGAAGGAAGCTCAAGGTGAGAGGGGAAGGATTAAGGCACTATGATCATCATCCGCCCTAAAGA
>NC_029778.3:32788062-32790016 GCF_000817695.3 Arachis duranensis | reverse complement strand
AGGATCTTGGAGAAAACTGTGGGAACAACAAGAAAGGATTGGGTTAGGAAGCTGGATGATGCACTTTGGGCATATAGGACAGCCTTCAAGACACCCATAGGAAAATCTCCATTTCAGCTGGTGTATGGAAAGGCATGCCACCTCCCTGTGGAGCTTGAACATAAGGCCTTTTGGGCCACCAAACTTCTGAATTTAGATGCTCAAGCAGCAGGAGAGAAGAGGTTGTTACAACTCAATGAACTTGAGGAGTTCAGATTGGAGGCATATGACAATGCCAAAATATACAAGGAGAGAGCAAAGAGATGGCATGATAAGAGGATCTCTCAAAGAACATTTGAACCAGGCCAAAAGGTGTTATTATTCAATTCAAGATTGAAGATCTTCCCTGGGAAGCTGAGGTCTAGATGGACTGGTCCATACACCATCACCAAAGTATCACCTCATGGCTATGTTGAGTTACTTGATGAAGTCTCAAAGCAAACATTCACAGCTAATGGACATAGGGTGAAGCACTATTTTGGTGGCCCTTGGAGCAAGGAAGAGAGTGTGCAACTCTTAACATGAGCAAAGAAGCTGCAATGTCGAGCTAAGGACAATAAACAAAGCGCTTCATGGGAGGCAACCCATGCACAGGGAGTCTTTTATTTTCATGTTTTAGTAACCAATAATGATCAAGTAGACTAGTACATGGTGTATGCAAGGCACTAAGTTTGGTGTGGCCAATCTTGAAGTAATGGCAAATGTGTGTTCTACAACACTTAGCCACAAACTAAGTTTGGTGTCCATACATACACGAAAATGCTGGCTATGAAAGTAATGTAATCTATTTTAGTTATAAAAAAAAAAAAGTGAAAAAAAGCATCTAATGTAGGTAAATTACTAAGTTTGATGTGGCTATCTTTGGAATTAATTCCATAGAACACTTAGTCACAAACTAAGTTTGGTGTCTTTACTTGCATTATTAATGCTAAAAAAATAGATTAGGGAATCTAATTTAGTCAATTTTGCATAGGAACATCATCATAAGTTTTTAGCCATTAATGTCACTTTAAGAATCTTAAGCTTTTGGCATTTTGCTGCAGGAAAGAAAGAAAGAAGTGATGGGGAATCTTGGAAGCATATAATGAAAGAAAGAAAGAAATGATGGGGAATCTTGGAGGGAGGTCACGGATACACAAGGAAGGGAAGTCACATGAGTTTTGAACTTTATGCATGGGAAAAACAAATCAACATGCATTGGGCACAATGAAGCATGCCATGACCGAGCCTTAAATGCTTTCCCACCAACTTTCACTTTAAATACTTCAACCATATTCATCAAACCTCATTCTTCATCATTCATTCTCCTAACCCCCATAACCTCATTTAAGTATCCGAACTCACACTCAACCTCCAACCTATTCCATGCTTCACAAATTCTAGCCTTGAACCTCACCTCTACCCAACAAAACTCTTGAAGCATCACATCTCTCACATAACCGAAACACTCAATCTCCTTCACCATCATTTTTCTAAGTCACCGTGCTCATCTTATACCTCTCTCATTCACAATCATTTTCCTTGTGCTTGAGGACAAGCATTCATCTAAGTTTGGTGTTGGGGAGATTCAACCTTGCAAGTGAATCTCAATGGCCTCATCATCAAGGGATAGGAGAGAAGATGAATTTGATCAAAGAAGATTCAAATCCAAACACAATGAGAGGCTCTTTAGTTGGATGTCAAGCAAAGATGTTGTTCCGGAGTTACCTTTCAAGCTAAAGAAAGATGAATACCCTGAGATACAAAAAATAATTAGAAAAAGGGGATGGGAGCTTCTCTGTGACCAACCTCAAGAAGTGAGCATGCTTCTCATCCATGAGTTCTTCACTAATGTGATAAGAGAATATGATGATGAAGAACCTTACATGAGTTATGTAAGAGGTGTGACTGTTGATTTTAGCCCGGACACCATCAA
>NC_029778.3:32785567-32786366 GCF_000817695.3 Arachis duranensis | reverse complement strand
GCAAGAAACAAAGATCTTTTAGAAGAAAATACAGCAACCCGGAGCAAAATACCAGAGAACAAGAAAGAGTCCCCCCCATGTACAAACAAACAAAGCAATGGCGGCGCCTCTTTTCGGGGCAACCCAGGCATAGAGAAAAAGAAACAGAAGCACATGCGCACAAGAAAAGAGATGAGAACAAACCTGGAAGAAAGAAACGAGGACGACGAGCTCCGAAGCAAGGAGAACAGAACGGCGGCGCAGAGGAAACCCCGGAAAAACACACGGAAAGATTCAGGGAAGAAGAACAAAGAAAAAGGAGAATGGCGAAAACTCAGAAAAAAGGAAGGGAACAGAACAAACGAAGAAAAGGGGGAAAGGGGCAAATAAATAATGCCTTCACGGAGCCCGAATGATGCAAGTGCATATTTGCTTTATTAGTTAGTTAGTTTAGTTAGTTTTAGCTTAAATTCACTCATTTTCTCTAAATAAACAAGTCCTTTTATGAGTTTTGTTTCCATGCATGATGATATCAAGGAACATGTTAATTCTAGCCAAATTCATGCAAATGATTTAAGGAATGCATATATGAATGAGTATGAATGAATCTCATGAAATTTATTGCTTGAATTGGTAAGACTTTGAAGCTATTTCCCTTGTTGATGATAGGTGATGAAACAAGGAAGCATGGAAGCAAGAATGATGCAAGCTGGGCAAGAAGTTGGCGTTGCCAACTTGGGATTGGCGTTGCCAACGCCACACACAACCACACCAAGCAAGTTTGGCAACCCTGGAAGCAAAGTTGGCGTTGCCAACTCTA
>NC_029778.3:32782598-32784594 GCF_000817695.3 Arachis duranensis | reverse complement strand
AAAATAGACATCAAGAGCTTTCCAATGATGTATAATAGTCCATATTGAGGCAGAAGGTTGACACTCAAATTCTGGGCTACATTTAGCATGAAAGTAGAGCCAAGAAGAGGAAAAGCAAGTTGTTTGCAACAACTTGGGCTAGCAACGCCCAAGTCTCAAACTCACTTCCAGGAAATTGGCATGCACGTTGCCAACGTGCACTAAGGCCTGAGTTATTGCCAATAACGCCCCTCAATGGGCCAGAATTGGTGCTAACTTGCTTTGCTTCCCCTATTCATCACAAAGGCCAACAACTTCTTCAATTGAGCCAAGAATTCAACAAAGAGAAGCCCATATTGCTAAACCAATTCAAGATCTTTGAAAGAGTTTTAGGAGTAGTATAAATAGAAGAGATTGATGTACTTGTGAGGGACTTTTGGACTTTTTACATTTTTACTTTACTTTTTACACTTAGTCATTTTTACACTTTTAGCACTTGTATTTGGAAACTCTTTTGGTACTTCCGGGAGAGAACCCAGGGAGCTAATTTTGGTTCATCTTGGAACTTCTCTTCTTTATTTTCTTTAAGCTTTAAGCATTTTTCTTCTTCTTCATCATCTTCCTCTATACTTAGTTTAATTTTTGTTAATGGCATTTGTTGTTGAAATTGGAGCAATGACTCACTAAACCCCACTTTCATTAGGGGGAGGAGCTCTGTTGGTTGGAATGAATTGGTGAACCATTTTCTCTTTCTCAATTTTAGTGGTTGATCTAAAGAGGGAACTCTTGTTCTTCAAAGATTTAACCACCATCGAGAGAGGGGTTAATCTATATGAATTATGTGGGGAATTTGATGAATGAGCCACATAATTCAGTTTAGAGTTCAACCTTTCATGATTTCCCCAATCAATATACCTTGGTTAGTATGTGAGATGTAACTCTCCTTGGTTGAGATTTTGGACATTGTGTGGCTGGCTTAAAATTGAGCTTCATCTATTCTCATGAACAATTAGATCACGAGAGTGGCAATTGGCTATGTTGAGAGAGATTGAATCACCAAGAGATTGGGATTCAATCACCCACTTGCCATAGATCTATACCCAAGATTGAGAAGGATTTGACTAACATCAATTCATGAAAACTAACATCTCTAATCCCTAATGATCCTCTCTATCATTAATTCTCATTTCTCTTGCTCTAGTTATTTGATTACCCATTTCCCAATCCCTTTCTACATTCTGTCTATTTACTACTCTTGTTATTTACATTCTGTTCATCTACTTCTTGCCATTTACTTTTGTGTTCTTTAAATTTCTGCAACCTTTAATTCCTTGCCATTTATCTTTGATGTTATTTAAGTTTCTTGCAATTTAAGTTTCAGTTATTTACTTCCATTTTATTTCTATATTCTTGTTCTTAATTGCCATTTAAATTCTTGTCATTATGTTCAAAAGTCACATTGCTCATAAAATCAAAAATCATGTTAGCTTGACTAAACTTACCATTTAACTAAAGTTGCTTAATCTACCAATCCTCGTGGGATCGACCTCACTCTTTGTGAGTCTTATTACTTGATACGACCCGGTATACTTGCCGGTAAACAGGAAGGGAACAGAATAAACGAAGAAAAAGGAAGGGAGCAAATAAATAATGCCTTCGCAGAGCCCGAACGGAAATCGAGGAGAAACGGTAAAATGCAATAAATGCAGGAACGGCCATTTTTTAATTTTGAAAAACTACTATGCCCGAGCTCGACCTCTCAAAAAGGACGAACTCGGGCAGGGGCACTGTTCATACCCTGACCGAGCTCCTCCAACTCGGCAAAATCCATGAAAGGTCCGACCTCGTCCCAAAGGTCCACGCCTGAGGTCGGACCTCGGACAACAAAGCTAAGAAGGCCCATCAGAAGGAACGCAGCCCAAAACCTAAAGGCCGAAAAGGCCTAGGAAAGGCGGTTCCACAAAGATAGAGATAAAACTCCCAAAGATAAGATAAGATAAGAATATCTTATCCAGGG
>NC_029778.3:32773788-32782553 GCF_000817695.3 Arachis duranensis | reverse complement strand
AGAGTATTCCAAAACCACTTTGGAATCAAGGGAAGTTCTTAACCAAAGAACATTCAGACCATTACTACAAAATAATGGGTCTAAGATCAGTGATCCCAGAAGTCAAATTCGATTTGAAAGAAGATGAATATCTGGAGATCCAAGAGCAAATTCGAAACAGGAACTGGGAAATCCTAGCTAATCCTGAAACAAAGGTGGGAAGAAACATGGTTCAGGAATTCTACGTAATCTGTGGCAAACAGACAGGCAGAGAATATCTGGAATTTCCCTCTATGACTATCGGACCATGGTCAGAGAAAAAATTGTTCACATCTACCCTGACAAAATCAGGGAGATCTTTAAGCTGCCTCAGCTGAAAGATGACCCTGACTCCTTTAATAGGAGAATGATGAGAACAAACAAGGGCCTGGACAAGATTCTAGAGGATATATGCATCCCTGGAGCCAGGTGGACCACCAGCACCACGGGTGTCCCAAATCAACTCAAGAGAGAAGATCTCAAACCAGTCGCCAGAGGCTGGCTGGACTTCATTGGGCATTCTATATTGCCCACCAGCAACCGTTCTGAAGTCACCATTAGAAGAGCAGTGATGATCCACTGCATTATGTTGGGAAAAGAAGTAGAAGTTCATCAGTTAATTTCGTGTGAACTTTACATAATAGCAAACAAGAACTCTAAAGACGCCAAATTGGCTTATCCAAGCTTAATCTCTATGCTATGTAAAGATGCTGGAGTAAAGATGGGGATAACTGAGTATATCTCAGTTGAGCGGCCAATCACCAAAATATCAATGGAAAAATAACAAGTGCAGGATGACCCCATCAAGAGGAGAGCACAGGAATTCCTCCCAGAAATCCCTCAAATTGAATACTAGGAGCATCTTGAAGCATCTGTTACCAAGTTGCAAGAAGCTATGGACCAAATAAAAGAAGAACATAATAATCAAAATAGCATGCTTTGCAAATTTCTTAGGGAACAAGAAGAGTAAGGGCGTGACTTGAAGGAACTAAAGCGTCAGAAATTATCTCTTGAAGGACCAAGCACCCCACAGACTAGAGGAACATCCACCTCCCAAAATAAAGGTTGTTGAGTTCTAAATTTTAGCTTTAACTCTGTGATAGTTGTTATTATAGGAATTTACCTTAGAAGTTATATAGGAGTAGTAGTAATTAGTATATCTATTTTGATTTTATTTTCAATTAAGTTATAATTTATTTTTCTCATCATCATCAAACATGAATAAAATAGTAGATTTTTAGAATAAATAGGTAATTTATATTTTTTGAGTTCTTAATAAGGAAAATTCTAATTAATTATATGTGGTGGCAATACTTTTTGTCTTCTGAGTGAATGCTTGAATCGTGCATATTTTTATCTTGAATTTTATGAATGTTAAAAATTGTTGGCTCTTGAAAGAATGATGAACAAGAGAAATATTATTAATGATTTGAAAAAAATCATGAAATTGATTATTGAAGCAAGAAAAAGCAGTAAAAAAATACAAGGAATCATTGGATAAAGAAAAAGAAAAAGCCAATAACCCTTAAAACCAAAAGGCAAGGGTGAAATGGATCCAAGGCTTTGAGCATCAATGGATAGGAGGGCCCAAGGAAGTAAATTCAGGCCTAAGCGGCTAAATCAAGCTGTTCTTAACCATGTGCTTGTGGCATGCAGGTCCAAGTGAAAAGCTTGAGACTGAGTGGTTAAAGTCGTGATCCAAAGCAAAAGAGTGTGCTTAAGAACTCTGGACACCTCTAATTGGGGACTTTAGCAAAGCTAAGTCACAATCTGAAAAGGTTCACCCAGTTATGTGTCTGTGGCATTTATGTATCTGGTGGTAATATTGGAAAACAAAGTTCTTAGGGCCACGGCCAAGACTCATAAAGTAGCTGTGTTTAAGAATCAACATAATAAATTAGGAGAATCAATAATACTATCTGAATTCTGAGTTCCTATGGATGCCAACCATTCTGAATTTCAAAGGATAAAGTGAGATGCCAAAACTGTTCGGAAACAAAAAGCTACTAGTCCAGCTCATTTAATTAGAATCTAAGCTTCACTTAAAACTCTGAGATATTATTGCTTCTTGATTTCTTTTTATCCTAATTTATCTATCTAGTTGCTTGAGGACAAGCAACAGTTTAAGTTTGGTGTTGTGATGAGTGGATATTTTATACGCATTTTGGGGATAATTTCATGTAGATTTTAGTATGTTTTAGTTAGTTTTTAATAGAATTTTATTATTTTTTAAGCAAAAATCATATTTCTGGACTTTACTATGAGTTTGTGTGTTTTTCTGTGATTTCAGGTATTTTCTGACTGAAATTGAGGGAGCTGAGCAAAAATCTGATTTAGGCTGCCTGCAATCGGAATGGATTTTTTTGGAGCTA
Organism: Arachis duranensis; assembly: GCF_000817695.3. Classification (NCBI taxonomy): domain Eukaryota; kingdom Viridiplantae; phylum Streptophyta; class Magnoliopsida; order Fabales; family Fabaceae; genus Arachis; species Arachis duranensis. The sequence goes on along the minus strand of NC_029778.3, from coordinate 32,780,163 downwards.
CAGGAGTCCAGTTGGCACGCTCTCAATTGGGTTGGAAAGTAGACATCCAGGGCTTTCCAGCAATATATAATAGTCCATACTTTGCACGAAGATAGACGACGTAAACTGGCGTTGAACGCCAGTTCCATGTTGCAGTCTGGCGTTCAGCGCCAGAAACAGGTTGCAAGTTAGAGTTCAACGCCAGAAACAGGTTACAACCCGGCGTTCAACTCCAGAAACAGCCCAGGCACGTGAAAAGCTTAAGTCTCCGCCCCAGCACACACCAAGTGGGCCCCAGAAGTGGATTTCTGCACTATCCATCTTAGTTTACTCATTTTCTGTAAACCTAGGTTACTAGTTTAGTATTTAAACAACTTTTAGAGACTTATTTTATATCTCATGACATTTTTAGATCTGAATTTTTATACTCTTTGACAGCATGAGTCTCTAAACTCCATTGTTGAGGGTGAGGAGCTCTGCAGCGTCTCGATGAATTAATGCAATTATTTCTGTTTTCCATTCAAACATGCTTGTTCCTATCTAAGATGTTCATTTGCGCTTCACTATGAAGAAGGTGATGATCCGTGACACTCATCACCTTCCTTAATCCATGAACGTTGTGCCTGACAACCACCTCCATTCTACATCAGATTCAATGAGTACCTCTTAGATTTCTTAATCAGAATCTTCATGGTATAAGCTAGAATTTATGGCGGCATTCATGAGAATCTGGAAAGTCTAAACCTTGTCTGTGGTATTCCGAGTAGGATTCAATGATTGAATGGCTGTGACAAGCTTCAAACTCGCGATTGTTGGGTGTAGTGACAGACGCAAAAGGATCAATGGATCCTATTCTGACATGATCGAGAACCAACAGATGATTAGCCAAGCTGTGACAGAGCATTTAGACCATTTTCACTGAGAGGATGGGAAGTAGCCATTGACAACGGTGACGCCCTATATACAGCTTGCCATGGAAGGAGCCTTGCGTGTGTGAAGAGGAGGACAAGAGAAAAGCTGAAACTCAGAGGACAAAGCATCTCCAAAACTCCAACATATTCTCCATTATTGAGTAACAATTACTTATTCCAAACACTTTCACTTTTTACAATTAAATTCAAAGAACCTTATTGGCATCCTGACTAAGATTAATAAGATAATCATAGCTTGCTTCATACCAACAATCTCCGTGGGATCGACCCTTACTCACGTAAGGTATTACTTGGACGACCCAGTGCATTTGCTGGTTAGTTGTGCAGATTGCAAAGGTGTGATTGCAATTTCGTGCACCAGTAATTTAAATGTCAAGGAAAATAAATTAATAATTAGAAAAGCTCTTGGCAAGGTATGAAAATTAGATGTCCTATCCTAGTTATCCTTATTAATTGTGATGAGAATTGCTCGTTGCTCCCACTTAGTCAACCTCTAACTATGAAGGTAAGTCAAGTGGATAAGTCAATATGAATCCTCAAGTCCTAGTCAATTCCTAAGAAAAGACTAGAGTTAGGGGAATTCAAATCAATTAGCAACTTCCAATTATCAATCAACAAAAGAGTTTGATAACTCAAGAGTCTCTAATTACTCAACCAAAGCCAAGAATATAGAAAGCTAAATAAAAATCATAAATATGAAATACCTCAAATTTATATTAAATAAGAAAATCAATCTAAACATAAAGAGTTCATAAACCAAATTGAGAAAATAAATAAAAGGAACATTGAACCTATAATTTGAAAAGAAGAAATCCTAAATCCTTTAAGAAGAATCCTAATCCTAAAACCTAAGAGAGAGGAGAGAACTTTTCTCTCTAAAAACTACATCTATTCCTAAAATTGTGAATTATGAATGCATGATTAGTCTCCTTTGAGTCTCTGCATGTTCCCTGGCTTTATTATGTGTTTCTGGGCCAAAATTTGGGTCAAAATGCGGCCCAAAATTGCTCCCAGCATGTTTTGTTAATTCTTCAGATCGCGCATGTCACGCGTATGTGTCATTCACGCGTGCGCATCATTCAGCATTTTTCCTTGCCACGCGTGCGCGTCAGGCACGCGCTCGCGTCATTTGCGTGAACTCCAATCCACACGTACGCGTCAAGCACGCGTATGCATCGCTGTGATTTTTTCCAAATCGTGCACACGCGTCAGCCATGCGTACGCGTCGCTGTTCGCTGGTTGTCTCTTTTATTTCTTGTGCTCCTTCCCTATTTGCAAGCTTCCTCTCCATTCTCTAAGCCATTCCTGCCCTATGAAGCCTGAAACACTTAACACACATATCAAGGCATCAAATGGTATAAAGGAGAATTAAAATACGTAATTAAAAGATCTCTAGGAAGCAAGTTTTCAACCATAGAACTAAACTAGGAAGGAATTGTAAAATCATGCAAATCATATGAATAAGTGGGCAAGAATTTGATAAAAAACCACTCAATTAAACACAATATAAACGACTAAATCCCCATTTTGGTCTCTGAGATTCACGCGATTACTCATTTTGGTCCCCGAAATTCAAAATTACCTATACTGGTCCTCCAGATTCAAGTTTTGGCACCAATATGGTCCTTCGACTCTTTCCGGTGATGATTAGGCAAATGGAGTGCTGAGATGACACCCTTCCTGTCACGTTGGATGCTGTAACGGCTAGTTAATGTGGCGAGGGTTGTATTTGTATCCAATTTAGTCCCTCTTATTAAAACTTTGTCATTATAACTCAGATAAATAATAAGATAATTAGGGTTTCATGGACTAAATTGGATACAAATACAACCCTCGCCACATTAACCAGCCTTTACAGCGTCCAACGTGACAAGAAGGGTGTCATCTCAGCACTCCATTTGCCTAATCATCACCGGAAAGAATCGAGGGACCATATTGGTGCCAGAACTTGAATCTGGAGGACCAGTATAGGTAATTTTGAATTTTGGGGACCAAAATGAGTAATCGCGTGAATCTGAGGGACCAAAATGGGGATTTAGTCCAATATAAACCATAAAATAGTGGTTTATTAACCTCCCCATAATTAAACATTAGCATGCCCTCATGCTTAGCTTAAGGAGGTAAAATAAATGAGTAGGGAAAAGCAAGGCTCATGCAATGCAACCTATGAATGTGAATGCAACTACATGCTAAAATGATTCTACCTACTTGGTAAAAAAGTAAATAAATCTTTCAAGAACAAATATGAACTGGATTTCACTAATTCAAGTCACAAAATAAAGTACAAATAACTTGCAAGAAGAAAATAGCTCATGAAAGCAGGGAACAAGGAATCGAGCATCGAACCCTCACTAGAAATGTATGCACTCTAATTGCTCAGGCGTTTAAGGTTCGATCTCTCAATTCTCTACTAACCTTGCTTTCTAAGACTTGCTCTTCTTCTACCAATCAACAGAAATTTAATGCACAAATACACAAATCAAGAGGTCTTTTAAGGGTTGTAATGGAGTTAGGGTCAAGGTAGGATTGTATTTGGTCAAGTGGACTAAAATCTGAATCCTTAATTAACCTAAACTTTCCACCTAACTTAGGACAATCTATGTAATCACAATACAAAACCTAACTATCCATTAACCATGTTTTCCACATATTCATGCATCCCAAATTTTAAGTACAACTCATATGCATTGATATTATTACTTTAACTTGGGGCATTTTGTCCCCTTTTTATTGTTTGCTCTTTTTCTTTTCCTTTTCTCTCCTTTTTTTTTCTTTTTATTTTTCTTTTCTTTTATTTTTCTTAATGCATATGATTAAGGTATTGAATGCATAAAAATGTTCTCAACATTTTTCACATTTTCATAGAAAGTCTAACATACTCAATTCCCAAACCAAACGTTTCCAAACCCACTTTTCCCACACTTAATTCATGAGCACTTTCACTAGTCTAGGCTAATCAAGGATTCAAATTAAGAACATTATTGTTTTTCTCTTAGAGTTAGTGATGAGCTAAAGTAAAGAACAAAGGGGTAAAATAGGCTCAACATTGGTTTACAAAGGATAATGAAAAGGTTAAGGCCATATGGTATGTAAGCTTAGTGAAACAAGGCCTCAATCATGTGTGTATGCATACATCAAATAATGGACATATAGAATTAAGCAAGACAAAGATCAATTTTAGAGAGAAAAATACACATCAAAAATAAAATATTGGTTGATAAAATGCAACCAATCAAACAGGCTCAAAATCTCACTGGTTTTGTGTGTTCGAGCTCTAAAACCATGTTCTGAAATAAAATTTCTTCAAACAAGTTTTTCAAAAACTTTAATTCAAATTAGTGAAATGCTATAAAAAGTTTCTTGAAAAAGAAAATATTACTTCAACCAAGTGGTAAAATATGCACAAAATCAAACAAACATGCAAGTGCAACAACTAATTTAACAAAGAAAATTTAAACATTGGTGTTGAGACAGGAAGGTACTAACCCACGGAGATCCGTATCGACCTCCCCACACATAAAGATTGCACCGTCCTCGGTGAATGTAAAGATGTGCAGGTGGGCGGGGGTTGTGGTTCCTCAGCCAGTGCTCCTTTCGTTCCGCTCTTCGCCGGTGGCTTGTTAGAGGCTTTCTCTTTACCCTTTTTGGTGGTCATCCTGAAAGGGAAAAGAGAAATAGCATGTAAGTCCAAGGGTTAGAGCAAGGAAGAGGACAGTGCAAGTAATAATCGATGCCCATGTAAGGAAAATAGTGAATGAAAGACAAGGTCGCGATTCTATGTGATCAGTTCATCAATGGAAATATAGCAAGGCATGGTAAGTATTGGATACAAGATGTTTAGTAGCATGCCGGCAAAGGCATGAGTAGCATAGATCAAGCATCAAAAATTAAAAATGTATTATTACTCGTAACAAACCGACAATCACGTTTGTATTGACAATTATAATTAATTAATAAAATGTGGAAAGGGTTTTGTGAAAAACAAGCATTAGAGTAGAAGGATAGAATAATGAAGAATGCACAATGCCATACGGGCTTTTTCACAAACACTTAGTATGCATGTTTAATATGATAGGGGAAGAATGAAATTGGAACATACAAGCATTCCAAAAACAATTAATATGAATTGTCAAACAACTCCATAATAATCCACAAGCAATAGTATAAGACCCAAATAAAGTTCCAACACCAACATAAAAATGCATGTAAAAGAAAGAAAAAGAGACCATAAATATTTATGCTAAAAAAGAAAATTAAGAAGAAAGAAAAATAATTGAATGCAGAAATTAAAAGATGAACGAAAGTATGCAAATAAATTAAGTAAAATAGAATTGAAGTGAAGAGGGATGAGAAGTTAAAGAGATAAAGTAAGAAAGAAAGAAGAAAGAAGAAAAGATAGAAGAATTTACGATTAGAAAACAAAAGATAAGATAATTGGCGCTGATCCGGATAAGTTGTGCGGCGTAGGCGACGCGAACGCGTGAGTGACGTGGTCGCGTGGTGTGAGACAAGGTCAGGTGATGCGAACGCGTGGGTCACGCGATCGCGTAGCCTGATTTATGCAATTGGTGCGAGTGCAGCCTCGCGTTCGCGCAACTCTCTGTTTCAAAATCATTTTGCCAAAAATCTGGGTGACGCGATCGCGTGAATGGCCATTTTTGAAAAATGATGCGGACGCGTGAGGCACGCATTCGCGTGGTAGGGCTTGTGCTTCTAGCACGAGTCTAGCCCTACTCCATCATATCTCTCTGCCATGCACCCATGTACGTCGATTTTACAGGGACACGCGTTTGCGTGGGTGACGCGGATGCGTGGGGAGGCTATTTCGCAAACGACGCGAACGCGTCAGCGACGCGGTCGCGTGGGCATATTTGTGCCTGAGGCACGCCTCCAGCCACGCTTTCGCTGAATTTCTGTTCACTTTTCTTCAGAAGCTGCCTCTCTAGTGCTGTTGGATGCATGTTGCAATCCATTCAGATTTTGAGAGATCATGTTGACCTGTTGAGTCAACACTCTGTTCTGAGCCAATATGGCATTCAGAGCATCAATTTCAAGAACTCCTTTCTTCTGAGGTATCCCATTATTCACAGAATTCCTCTCAGAGGTATACATGAACTGGTTGTTTGCAACCATGTCAATGAGTTCTTGAGCCTCTTCAGGCGTTTTCTTCAGGTGAATAGATCCACCTGCAGAATGGTCCAATGACATTTTCGAAAATTCAGAGAGACCATAATAGAATATATCTAATAAGGTCCATTCTGAAAACATGTCAGATGGACATCTTTTAGTCAACTGCTTGTATCTTTCCCAAGCTTCATAGAGGGATTCACCATCTTTTTGTTTGAAGGTTTGAACATCCACTCTCAGCTTGCTCAGCTTTTGAGGAGGAAAGAATTTATCCAAGAAGGCAGTGACCAGCTTATCCCAGGAGTCCAGGCTATCCTTAGGTTGTGAATCCAACCAT
>NC_029778.3:32768488-32770048 GCF_000817695.3 Arachis duranensis | reverse complement strand
TCATCAATAACATTTCTCTTTGTTCATCATTCTTTCAAGAGCCAACAATTTTAACACTCATAAACAACAATATCAAAAGACATATGCACTGTTCAATCATTCATTCAGAAAACAAAAAGTATTGTCACCACATCAATATAATTAAATTAAATTCAATAATAATTTCGAAATTCATGTACTTCTTGTTCTTTTGAATTAAAACATTTTTCATTTAAGAGAGGTGAAGGATTAATGGATTTTATTCATAGCTTTCAGGCATGGTTACATACTAATGATCATGAAGTAGAGACAAAAACATAGATAAACACAACAATTAAAAACCGAAAACAGAAAGAAATAAAGAACAAGGAATGAATCCACCTCTAGTGACGTCTTCTTCTTGAAGGACCAATGATGTTCTTCAACTCTTCTATGTCCCTTCCTTGCCTTTGTTGCTCCTCCCTCATTGCTCTTTGATCTTCTCTTATGTCTTGGAGAATGATGGAGTGCTCATGATGTTCCACCCTTAATTGTTCAACATTATGGCTCAAATCTTCTAAAGAGGCATTGAGTTGCTCCCAATAGTTGTTGGGAGGAAAGTGCATTCCTTGAGGCATTTGTTGATGATGAACTTCCTCATGTTCTTCTTGGGGGCCGTGAGAAATTTCTCTTATTTGCTCCATCCTTTTCTTGGTGATGGGCTTGTCTTCTTCAATGGAGACATCTCCATCTATGATAACTCCAGCTGAGTAACATAGATGGCAAATAAGGTGGGGGAAGGCTAGCCGTGCCATGTGTGAAGGTGGTGGACGAAATTGTGATCACTATTCTTTTTGTATACTCTGATGACATTGTTTATTTTCACAACTCCATTCAACTAACCAGCAAGTGTACTGGGTCGTCCAAGTAATAAACCTTACGTGAGTAAGGGTCGAATCCACAGAGATTGTTGGTATGAAGCAAGCTATGGTCACCTTGCAAATCTCAGTCAGGCAGATTAAAATAGTTTATGGGTTTTTCGAAAATAGAAATAAAGGGGATAGAAGACTTATGCAGATTCATTGATGGGTATTTCAGATAAGCGGATGGAGATGCTGTAGAGCCCAAGCACGCCTGCTCTCCTACTGCTTCTACTCAATCCTTCTTACTCCTTTCCATGGCAAGCTTTGTATAGGGGTTCACCATCAACTGTGGCTACTTTCTTCCTCTCGGGGAAATATCCTGTGCGGCTGTCACTCGCACAGCTAACCAGTCTGGAGGCATCACCCATGGCTAATGGCTACATCCCATCCTCGCAGTGAAAACTAATGCTAACGCACTCTGTCACAGTACGGCTAATCACCGGTTGGTTCCCGCTCCTACTGGAATAGAATCCCTCTTTTGCGTCTGTCACTAACGCCCAGCAGGTTAAAGTTTAAAGCACGTCACAGTCATTCATTACCGGAATCCTACTCGGAATACCACAGACAAGGTGAGACTTTCCGGATCCTCATAAATGCCGCCATCTATCTAGCTTATACCACGAAGATTCTGTTGGGGAATCTAAGAGATACGCATTCAAGCTCTGTTGCATGTAGAACG
>NC_029778.3:32754153-32755009 GCF_000817695.3 Arachis duranensis | reverse complement strand
TTGATCTTCTCTTATTTCTTGGAGAGTGAGGGCGTGTTCATGGTGTTCCACCCTTAATTGTTCAACATTATGGCTCAAATCCTCTAAAGAGGTGCTGAGTTGCTCCCAATAGTTGTTGGGAGGAAAGTGCATTCCATGAGGCATTTGTTGATGATGAACTTCCTCATGTTCTTCTTGAGGGCCGTGAGGATCTTCTCTTGTTTGCTCCATCCTCTTCTTTGTGATGGGCTTGTCTTCTTCAATGGAGACATCTCCATCTATGATAACTCCGGCTGAATAACATAGATGGCATATGAGGTGGGGGAAGGCTAGCCGTGCCATGTATAAAGGCTTGTCAGCTATTTTGTAGAGTTCATTAGAGATGACTTCATGAACCTCTACTTCCTCTCCAATCATGATGCTATGAATCATGATGGCCCGATCCACAGTAACTTCAGATCGGTTGCTTGTAGGGATGATGGATCTTTGGATGAACTCCAACCATCCTCTAGCCACAAGCTTGAGATCCAGTCTTCTTAGTTGGACTGGTTTGCCTTTGGAGTCTACTTAGTTGGACCGGTTTGCCTTTGGAGTCTACTCTCCATTGGGCGCCTTCCACACAAATGTCCTCTAGGACTTGGTCCAACCTTTGATTGAAATTGACCCTTCTTGTGTAGGGGCATTCATCACCTTGCATCATGGGTAGATGAAACGCCAACCTCACATTTTCCGGACTGAAATCTAAGTATTTCCCCCGAACCATTGTGAGATAGTTCTTTGGGTTCGGGTTCATACTTTGATCATGGTTCCTAGTGATCCATGCATTAGCATAGAACTCTTGAACCATCAATATTCCAACTTGTTGCATGGGGTTGGT
>NC_029778.3:32753112-32753801 GCF_000817695.3 Arachis duranensis | reverse complement strand
AGAAGAAGAAGAAGAGGAATTGGGTAGAGAAGGAGAGGAGGGGGTTCGGCTATAGGAGAGAAGAAGGGGTTGTGTTGTGTGAAAATGAAGAAGAAAGGAGAGGTATTTATAGGGAGGGGGGGAGGTTTAGGTTTCGGCCATTTTGGGTGGGAAAGGGTGGGAAATTGAATTTGAATGTAATGGAGGTAGGTGGGATTTATGGGAAAAAGGAGGTTGATGTGAATGGTGCATGGGGTAATTGGGAAGAGGAATTGAGGTGATTGGTGAAGGTTTTTGGGAAGTGTGACATTGAAAATGAGATTTGGATTAGGAGAGTGTGATTAGGATTAAAAGAAAAGGTAGGTGGGGATCCTGTGGGGTACACAGATCCTGAGGTGGGGATCCTGTGGGGTCCACAGATCCTGAGGTGAAAAGAAATACCATTCCTTCACCCTATAGGCGTGTAAATTGCCTCCATGCATCATTCTGGCGTTCAAACGCCCATTGGTGCATGTTCTGGGCGTTAAACGCCCATGTGATGCTTGTTTCTGGCGTTGAACGCCAGTTTCAAGCTTGTTTCTGGCATTCAGCGCCAGTTTGTCCTCTGTGTGCACCATCCTGGCGTTTAACGCCAGGTTGTTGCTTGTTTTGGGCATTCAGCGCCAGAAAGATGCTCTGTTCTGGCATTGAACGCCAGCCAGATGCATCTT
>NC_029778.3:32748266-32748558 GCF_000817695.3 Arachis duranensis | reverse complement strand
TTGGAATAGAATCCCTCTTTTGCGTCTGTCACTAACGCCCAGCAGGTTAAAGTTTAAAGCACGTCACAGTCATTCATTACCGGAATCCTACTCGGAATACCACAGACAAGGTTAGACTTTCCGGATTCCCAGGATCCTACTCGGAATACCACAGACAAGGTTAGACTTTCCGGATCCTCATAAATGCCGCCATCCATCTAGCTTATACCATGAAGATTCTGTTGGGGAATCTCAGAGATACACATTCAAGCTCTGTTGCATGTAGAACGGAAGTGGTTGTCAATCACGCGCG
>NC_029778.3:32745880-32747111 GCF_000817695.3 Arachis duranensis | reverse complement strand
GCATAGAACTCTTGAACCATCAATATTCCGACTTGTTGCATAGGGTTGGCTAGGACTTCCCAACCTCTTCTTTCAATTTCATGTCGGATTTCCGGATACTCATTCTTTTTGAGCTTGAAAGGGACCTCGGAGATCACCTTCTTCTTTGCCACAACATCATATAAGTGGTCTTGATGGCTCTTGGAGATGAATCTCTCCTTCTCCCATGACTCAGAGGTGGAAGCTTTTGTCTTCCCTTTCCCTTTTCTTGAGGATACTCCGGTCTTAGGTGCCATTGATGGTGAATGAAAAAACAAAAAGCTTAGGCTTTTTCCACACCAAACTTAAAATTTTGCTCGCCCTCGAGCATGAAAGAAAAGAAAAGTAGAAGAAGAAGAAGAGAATAGAGTAGAGAGGGGAAGAAGGGGGTTCGGCTATGTGGGAGAAGAAGGGGTTTGTGTTGTGTGAAAATGAAGAAGAAAAGAAGGGTATTTATAGGGAGAGGGGAGGGTATAGGTTCGGCCAATTTCGGTGGAAATGGGTGGGAAAATGAATTTGAATTTTATGGAGGTAGGTGGGGTTTATGGGGAAGAGGAATTGAGTTGATTGGTGAAGGTTTTTGGGAAGAGTGACATGGGGAAGAGTGAAAATGAGATTTAGATTAGGAGAGTGTGATTAGGATTAAAAGAAAAGGTAGGTGGGGATCCTGTGGGGTCCACAGATCCTGAGGTGAAAAGAAATACCATTCCTTCACCATATAGGCATGTAACATGCCTTCATGCATCATCCTGGCGTTCAAACGCCCATTGGTGCATGTTCTGGGCGTTTAACGCCCATGTGATGCATGTTTCTGGCGTTGAACGCCAGTTTCATGCTTGTTTCTGGCGTTCAGCGCCAGATTGTCCTCTGTGTGCACATCCTGGCGTTAAACGCCAGGTTGTTGCTTGTTTCTGGTGTTCAACGCCAGAATGGTGCTCTGTTCTGGCGTTGAACGCCAGCCAGATGCATCTTACTGGCGTTGAACGCCAGTCTGCGCTGCCTCCAGGGTGAACAATTTTTTTCTTCTGTTTTTAATTTTTTTGATTTTTTCGTGACTCCTCATGATCATGTACCTAATTAAACACAAAAATAACAAAGAAACAAAATAAAATAAAATTAGATAGATAAAATTGGGTTGCCTCCCAACAAGCGCTTCTTTAATGTCAATAGCTTGACAGTGGCTCTCATGGAGCCACAAGGTGATCAGGTCAAT
>NC_029778.3:32744376-32745229 GCF_000817695.3 Arachis duranensis | reverse complement strand
TCTCCTTTTGGATTTTCTTCTGTATTGCTTGGGAGAGTACTAGGAGGAGTTTCAATGACTTTCTTACTCAGCTGGCCCACTTGTGCCTCCAGATTTCTGATGGAGGATCTTGTTTCAGTCATGAAACTGAAAGTGGCCTTTGACAGATCAGAGACTATATTGGCTAAATTAGAAGTGTTTTGTTCAGAATTCTCTGTCTGTTGCTAAGAAGATGATAGATATGGCTTATTATTACTCAGCCTATTGCGTCCACCAATGTTAAAGCCTTGTTGAGGCTTTTGTTGATCCTTCCAAGAGAAATTTGGGTGATTTCTCCATGATGGGTTATAAGTGTTTCCATAAGGTTCACCCAAGTAATTAACCTCTGCCATGGCAGGGTTCTCAGGATCATAAGCTTCTTCAGAAGCTGCCTCTCTAGTGCTGTTAGATGCATGTTGCAATCCATTCAGATTTTGAGAGATCATGTTGACCTGTTGAGTCAACACTCTGTTCTGAGCCAATATGGCATTCAGAGCATCAATTTCAAGAACTCCTTTCTTCTGAGGTATCCCATTATTCAAGGAATTCCTCTCAGAGGTATACATGAACTGGTTGTTTGCAACCATGTCAATGAGTTCTTGAGCCTCTTCAGGCGTTTTCTTCAGGTGAATAGATCCACCTGCAGAATGGTCCAATGACATTTTCGAAAATTCAGAGAGACCATAACAGAATATATCTAATATGGTCCATTCTGAAAACATGTCAGATGGACATCTTTTGGTCAACTGCTTGTATCTTTCCCAAGCTTCATAGAGGGATTCACCATCCTTTTGCTTGAAGGTTTGAACATCCACTCTCAGCTTGCTCAACTTTT
>NC_029778.3:32741941-32742444 GCF_000817695.3 Arachis duranensis | reverse complement strand
TCAAGAACAACTTGAAGATCATGAAGAACACTATGAATGCATGAGATTTTCGAAAAATGCAAGAAAAATTTTAAAAGCATGCAATTGACACCAAACTTAAAAATTGACTCAAGACTCAAACAAGAAACACAAAATATTTTTGATTTTTATGATTTTATGATTTTTTTTGTATTTTTATTGATTTTTTTCGAAAAATATTTTTGGAAAAACGAAAAAGAAAAGAAAATTTTTGAAAAAGATTTTTTTGAAAAGAGAATTACCTAATCTGAGCAACAAGATGAACCGTCAGTTGTCCATACTCAAACAATCCCCGGCAACGGCGCCAAAAACTTGGTGGACGAAATTGTGATCCATGTTCTAACTATTTTGAGATGAAAGCTTTATTATGGCACTGGTTGAATTCACAACTCCGTTCAACTAACCAGCAAGTGTACTGGGTCGTCCAAGTAATAAACCTTACGTGAGTAAGGGTCGAATCCACAGAGATTGTTGGTATGAAGCAA
>NC_029778.3:32712769-32740774 GCF_000817695.3 Arachis duranensis | reverse complement strand
CGAGTGCAGGGAGGTCAGATTCCAACAGCATCAGCAGTCCTTTTGTCAGCCTTCTTCAGAGTTTTGCTCAAATCCCTCAATTTCAGTCAGAATTTACCTGAAATCACAGAAAAACACACAAACTCATAGTAAAGTCCAGAAATGTGAATTTAACATAAAAACTAATGAAAACATCCCTAAAAGTAGCTCAAACTTACTAAAAACTATATAAAAACAATGCCAAAAAGCGTATAAATTATCCGCTCATCAGCAAGCAATTTGAATTCTCACTGAAGCGGCCAAACAACATCCTAGACCTATTCAATTGAGCTCTACACCAACCTTTGCATTTAAACTTTGAGCACACAACCATGTTGAACCTTGCTTGACAACTCCAACCGCTAACCATCTTCCTCTTACTCTTAATGCCACAAAGAGCTCTAAATTGATCATCCGTCTCCAGTAGCCCATATTCAAGTGGGAAAGTAAAGGATAAGGTTAGGAATTTTACCCACTTCAATGTTGTGTTGGACGGTAATGGCCTTAGGAGAGGTATTTCTAATGAATTTGCAAGCTCCACTCCCTTGTGCTCTTCTCTGACAACTTCCACCTCTTTGCAAGCTTCTTCAATTTCAACCTCTTCCTCTTGGTAGCTTTCTTCTGATTCAATCTCTTTTTTATTGCTCACCAAGGGCATGGGAGGTTGTGCTTCTTCTCTTTGAATCTCCATCTCTTGATTAACCTCTTCCAAGTCTTCAACCAGGATATGCCTTGAAGGTTGTACACCCTCCTCAACATCAAATTCAAACTCCTTAGAAGAGGGCTCTGTGACTTGAGTTTCCCATGGAGGTTTCGCATCTCCTAACTCTTCGACCACTTCTTCCTCTTCAACGATTACGGCTTCCTCCAATTGTTCCAATACAAAGTCATGCTACTCAATGTCCATTGGAGTTTCTAGCTTCTCCTTCATGCTGCGTTCTTCAATAGATTCTCCACATGAAGCCATGGGGGTTCCTTGAGTGTCCAAACATCGGGAAGCTAATCGATTTATTGCTTGCTCCAATTGATGAAGAGTTGCATGAAGTCGATCCGTCGTTTCCTTGAGACGATCCTTTGATTCTTGTTGCGCTCGGCTATCATAAGTAGGATCATAGTGCTCTTGGATTGATGGATATGGACATGGTGTATATTGAGGTGGTGGTTCTTGGGAGTAATTGTGTTGGAATGGGGGTGGTTCTGTGTATGGTTCATTTGGCTCATAAGGTGGTTGGTATGGTGGATACGGGTTAGGGTCATATGGAGGTGAACGGTGGAAAGGGACTTGTGAGTATGGTGGTCCAAAGTCATGTTGAGGAGGGTGTCCATAGGCATATGGTAGTGGTTGTTGATAATCAAAAGAGCGCTCACCATAGTCATTGCCTTGATATGCATCACAGAACGGTTGTTGATAGTCCATTGGAGGTGGTTGTTGCCATGAGGGTTGATTAAATCCTTGTGGTTCCTCCTATCTTTGATTGTTTCATCCTTGATGCATGTTCTCCTTATAGTGTCCATTCCCTACAACAACATTGGAACCAAACTCATAGCGACATGGGCGAGAATTCATAGTAGCTAATAAAAATTAAAAACAAAAAACAAAAATAAATAAACTAGAAAAAGAAAATATTTACAATAACCAATAATAAGGCACATGTTTGCAATTCCCCAGCAACGGCGCCATTTTGACTATCGGATTTCTATCGGTAAAGAAATTCACAAATATAATCGCGTTGTAAGTATAGTTTCTAAACCAATAGAAAATCCTTTTGTGCAAAAGTTTTGGTTGTCACAAGTAACAAAACTAGTAAAATTTATAAACCGAAGTATTCAAATCTCGGGTCGTCTTCTCAAGGAATTACAGGGAAGTATGATTTATTATTGGTTATGGAAAACAATATTTTTGGGTTTTTTGAAATAGGGAACAGGTAATTTAAATGGCAAGGAAAATAAATTAATAATTAGAAAAGCTTTTTGCAAGGTATAAAAATTAGAAGTCCTATCCTAGTTATCCTTATCAATTGTGATGAGAATTGCTCGTTACTCCCACTTAGTCAACCTCTAACTATGAAGGTAAGTCAAGTGGATAAGTCAATATGAATCCTCAAGAACTAGTCAATTCCTAAGAAAAGACTAGAGTTAGGAGAATTCAAATCAATTAGCAACTTCCAATAATCAATCAACAAAAGAGTTTGATAACTCAAGAGTCTCTAATTACTCAACCAAAGCAAAGAATATAGAAAGCTAAATAAAAATCATAAATATGAAATACCTCAAATTTATATTAAATAAGAAAATCAATCTAAACATAAAGAGTTCATAAATCAAATTGAGAAAATAAATAAAAGGAACATTGAACCTGTAATTTGAAAAGAAGAAATCCTAAATCCTTTAAGAGGAATCCTAATCCTAAAACCTAAGAGAGAGGAGAGAAACTCTCTCTCTAAAAACTACATCTAATCCTAAAATTGTGAATTATGAATAAATGATTAGTCTCCTTTGAGTCTCTGCATGTTTCCTGGCTCTATTCTGTGTTTTTGGGCCGAAAACTGGGTCAAAATACGGCCCGAAATCGCTCCCAACGTGTTCTATTAATTCTGCAGATCGCGCATGTCACGCGTACGTGTCATGCACGTGTGCGCGTCATTCAGCATTTTTCCTTGCCATGCATGCGCGTCAGGAACGCACTCGCGTCATTTGCGCGAACTCCAATCCACACGTACGCGTCAAGCACACGCACGCGTCGCTGTGATTTTCTCCAAATCACGCGCATGCGTCAGCCATGCGTGCATGTCGCTGTCCGCTGGTTGTCTCCTTTATTTCTTGTGCTCCTTCCCTATTTGCAAGCTTACTCTCCATTCTCAAAGCCATTCCTGCCCTATGAAGCCTGAAATACTTAACACACATATCAAGGCATCGAATGTTATAAAGGAGAATTAAAATACGTAATTAAAAGATATCTAGGAAGCAAGTTTTCAACCATAGAACTAAACTAGGAAGGAATTGTAAAATCATGTAAATCATATGAATAAGTGGGCAAGAATTTGATAAAAACCACTCAATTAAACACAATATAAACCATAAAATAGTGGTTTATCATTATGCTCTATGTTTTGTCTATGTTTGTGTCTTTATTACATGATCATTAGTGTCTAGTGTCTATGTCTTCAAGCTATGAATGTCCCATGAATCCTTCACCTTTCTTAAATGAAAAATGTTTTTACTTGCAAAAGAACAAGAAGTACATAAAATTTTTAATTCTATCTTGAAATTAGTTTAATTATTTTGATGTGTTGGCAATACTTTTTTTTTCTGAATGAATGATTGAATAGTGCATATTTTTTATAGTGAAGTTTATGAATGTTAAAATTGTTGGCTCTTGAAAGAATAATAAAAAACAAGAGAAATATTATTGATAATCTGAAAAATCATAAAATTGATTCTTGAAGCAAGAAAAAGTAGTGAAAAATACAAAGCTTTGGAAAAAATGCGAAAAATAAAGAAAAAAAGAAAGAAAAAGAAAAAGCAAGCAGAAAAAGCCAATAGCCCTTTAAACCAAAAGGTAAGGGTAAAAAAAGGGATCCAAGGCTTTGAGCATTAATGGATAGGAGGGCCCAAGGGAATAAAATCCTGGCCTAAGCGGCTACATCAAGCTGTCCCTAACCATGTGCTTGTGTCATGAAGGTCTAAGTGAAAAAGCTTGAGACTGAGTGGTTAAAGTCGTGATCCAAAGCAAAAGAGTGTGCTTAAGAACTCTGGACACCTCTAAATGGGGACTCTAGCAAAGCTGAGTCACAATCTGAAAAGGTTCACCCAGTTATGTGTCTGTGGCTTTTATGTATCCGGTGGTAATACTGGAAAACAAAATTCTTAGGGTCACGGCCAAGACTCATAAGTAGTTATGTTCAAGAATCAACATACTAAACTAGGAGAATCAATAACACTATCTAAATTCTGAGTTCCTATGGATGTCAATCATTCTGAACTTCAAGGGATAAAGTGAGATGCCAAAAGTGATCAGAAGCAAAAAGCTACTAGCCCCGCTCATCTAATTAGAACTAAACTTCATTGATATTTTGGAATTTATTGTATATTCTCTTCTTTATATCCTATTTTGTTTTCAGTTGCTTGGGGACAAGCAGCAATTTAAGTTTGGTGTTGTGATGAGCTGATAATTTATACGCTTTTTGGCATTGTTTTTACATAGTTTTTAGTATGTTTTAGTTACTTTTTAATATATTTTTATTATTTTTTATGCAAAATTCACATTTTGAGAATTTACTATAAGTTTGTGTGTTTTTGTGTGATTTCAGATATTTTCTGGCTGAAATTGAGGGACCTGAGCAAAAATCTGATTCAGAGGCTGAGAAAGGACTGCAGATGCTGTTGGATTCTGACCTCCTTGCACTCGAAGTAGATTTTCTCGAGATACAGAAGCCTAATTGACGCGCTCTCAATTGCGTTGGAAAGTAGACATCTTGGGCTTTCCATCAATGTATAATAGTCTATAGTTTGCCTGAGATTTGATGGCCCAAACTGGCGTCCAAACGCCCATCAAAGACCCTTTTCTGGAGTAAAACGCCAGAACTGGCACCAAAGTTGGAGTTAAACGCCCAAAATGGCACCAAAGCTGGTGTTTAACTCCAAGGATGGCTTATGCACGTGAAAGCTTCAAAGCTCGGCCTAAATACACACCAAGTGGGCCCCAGAAGTGGATTTCTGCATTATCTACTCATTTTCTTTAAACATAGGTTACTAGTTTAGTATAAATAGCACTTTTTGACTATTGTACTTTATCTTTGGACCACTTTTCGATCCTTTGATTAGGTCTTCTACCCTTGTTTTCGAATTCTTATGCCATTTGGGAGGCTGGCCATTCGGCCATGCCTAGACCTTTTGTTCTTATGTATTTTCAACAGTGGAGTTTCTACACCTCATAGATTAAGGTGAGGAGCTCTGCTATTCCTCGTGAATTAATGCAAGTACTATTGTTTTTCCTTCAATTCACGCCTACTTCTTCTCCAAGATATACTCTTGTACTTAATTCAGTTAAGTCAGACTGAAGGGGTGACCCGTGACAATCACCCACCATTTTTAGTACTCGCTTAGCCAAGATCCGTGTGGCTGACAACCAAAAAGTAGTCTACATGATGTTCAACGTAGTCATTGGATGCTAGCCAGAGTATACTCTCTTGGGTCTCTAATCCACGGATTCGCATCGCCTCTCTTGACAACAGAGCATCCGACCCCGTGATTAGGATCTTCGTGGTATAGGCTAGAATCAATAAACATCATTCCTGAGATCCAGAAAGTATAAACCTTGTCTGTGGTATTCCGAGTAGCATATGGGAAGGGATGACTGTGAGGAGCTTCAAACTCGCGAATGTTGGGCGCAGTGACAGTGTGCAAAAGGATCAATGGATCTTATTACGACACAAGTGAGAACTAACAGATGATTAGCCATGCGGTAGCTGTGCCTGGTATTTTTCATCCGAGACGAGAAATCCAACAGTTGATTAGCCATACAGAGACCGTAGCCGGATCATTTTCACTGAAAGGATCATACAGCTTGCCATGGAAGGGAGGCCACATGATTGGAGGAAGACAACAGAAAAGTAGAGGTTCAGAAGCAACAAAGCATCTCCAAACGCTTATCTGAAATTCCCACCAATGAATTACATAAGTATCTCTATGTTATTTTCCGTTTTATTTATCTTTTAATTATCAAAACCTCACAACCATTTGAATCCGCCTAACTGAGATTTACAAGATGACCATAGCTTGCTTCAAGCCGACAATCTCTGTGGGATCGACCCTTACTCACGTAAGGTATTACTTGGACGACCCAGTGCACTTGCTGGTTAGTTGTGCGGAGTTGTGAAAAGTGTGATCACAATTTCATGCACTAGGAAGCTATCTGTTGTACCAAGGAATGCATATTTAAGGTGTGGAGGCAGAGGTTTCAATTCTTGACTTGGCTTCTCCTCTGCCTTTCTTTTAGAAGAGACTTCAGTCACCTGTTCCTTTAAGGCATCTCTTCTTCTTGTTCTTCTTGACTGATTACTTCAAATGCTTCTTCCACCAAACCTTCTATCATATCCACTCTCATGTAGTTCTCTTTCTCAGGAGGATGTTGCATTGATTTGAAAACATTGATGATCATTTGCTCATTGTGCACCCTGAAGATCATCTCTCCCTTTTCTACATCAATAATGGCCCTTGTTGTGGCTAGGAAGGGTCTTCCCAGGATAATTGAATTATTTCCTTCTTCTTCTGTGTCCAATATCACAAAGTCGGCAGGGAAGATGAACTATCCAACCTTCACTAATAAGTTTTCCACAACCCCATTGGGAATCTTGATTGATCTATCTGCCATTACAAGTGACATCCTGGTGGGTTTGATTTCTGATGACAAGTCATCTTAGGCTAGTTTCACAAGCCTATTTCATTAGTTTTCACTTGGTTTTCATGCATTTCTAGGCAATAAGTAAGTGTTTGAGTGAGAATTTCATGCTTGTCTTGATTCAATCAAACATTGGTAATTTTATGCATTTTCATTAGATTTCTTGCAAGATTTAGTTAATAATATGAATGATGCAAGATTTGATGATTATGCCAAGGCTTTGATGTATGTTTTTTGGTTGATGATAGGTGAAAAGATGAAGGAGAAGGAGCAATAAAAGCACTAAAAGAAGAATCATACTCCCAAGGTTGCAAAAGAGTTGGAAACAAACTCAAGGAGGAGCAAAGAGGATTTGTAACCCTGACCTCTTCACACTCCAACGAGAATAACTCAACCTACAAAACTCCAAATGAGGTGATTTTAGTGGAATTGGAAAGTAGGAATCTAGAGCTTTCCAAGCATATATGGCACTGCATGGTGGACACTAAATCTGAGGGAGAAAACATACCCCGAAAGTGCAAAGATGAACATAGTATCAACCTGCAGTAAGGCCAGCTGACCTCTTCACCTTCCAAGGAAGATAACTTGAGCTGTAGAGCTTGGAATGATTGATGAGCGGATAATTTATGCGCTTTTTGGCATTGTTTTTAGGTAGTTTTTAGTAGGATCTAGCTACTTTTAGGGATGTTTTTACTAGTTTTTATGCAAAATTCACATTTCTAGATTTTACTATGAGTTTGTGTGTTTTTCTGTAATTTCAGGTATTTTCTGGCTGAAATTGAGGGACCTGAGCAAAAATCTGATTCAGAAGCTGACAAACGACTACAAATGTTGTTGGATTCTGACCTCCCTGCACTCAAAATAGATTTTCTGGAGCTATAAAATTCTAGATGGCGCGCTCTCAATTGCCTTAGAAAGAGGACATCCAGGGATTTCCAGCAATATATAATAGTCCATACTTTATTCGAGTTTAGATGACGCAAACTGGTGTTCAACGCCAGCTTTATGCTACATTCTGGAGTAAAACGCCAGAAACACGTCACAAACCAGAGTTAAATGCCAAAAACACGTTACAACTTGACGTTTAACCCCAAGAGGAGCCTCTGCACATGTAAAGCTCAAGCTCAGCCCAAGCACACACCAAAGTGGGCCCCGGAAGTGGATTTCTCCACTAAGACTTATTTCTGTAAACCCTAGTCATTAGTTTAGTATAAAAAGAACTTTTTACTATTGTACTAAGCGTCTTTGACCAAATCTTTGATCAGTTTTATGCTATCTTAGACTTTTGTGGAGGCTGGCCATTCGGCCATGCCTGACCCATTAACACTTATGTATTTTCAACAGTGGAGATTTACAAGATGACCATAGCTTGCTTCATACCAACAATCTCCGTGGGATCGACCCTTACTCACGTAAGGTATTACTTGGAAGACCCATTGCACTTGCTGGTTAGTTATGCAAAGTTGTGACAAAGTGTGATTCACGTTTGAGAGCTCCAAGTCTTTGGCACCATTGTTGATTATCACAATTTCGTGTACCAATGATGCGCTCTTAAATGCATTGGAAAGTAGACATCCAGAGCTTTCCAACGATATATAATCGTATGGGGTGCACATTAAGTTTGGGCTTCAAAAGCTGGCACTAAATGTGGCCTCCAAACAGCTAGCGTTCACTAAAGTGAATGATGAGCGGATAATTTGTACGCTTTTTGGCATTGTTTTTAGTATGTTTTTAGTATGATCTAGTTAGTTTTTAGTATATTTTTATTAGTTTTTAGTTAAAATTCACTTTTCTGGACTTTACTATGAGTTTGTGTGTTTTTCTATGATTTCAGGTATTTTCTGGCTGAAATTGAGGGACCTGAGCAAAAATCTGATTCAGAGACTAAAAAGGACTGCAGATGCTGTTGGATTCTGACCTCCTTGCACTCGAAGGGAATTTTTTGGAGCTACAGAAGCCCAATTGGCGCGCTCTCGACGGCGTTGGAAAGTAGACATCCTGGGCTTTCCAGCAATATATGATAGTTCATACTTTGCCCAAGATTTGATGGCCCAAACCGGCGTTCAAAGTCACCCTCAGAATTCCTAGCGTTAAACGCCGGAACTGGCACAAGAATGGGAGTTAAACGCCCAAACTGGCACAAAAGCTGGCGTTTAACTCCAAGAAGAGTCTCTACACGAAAATGCTTCAATGCTCAGCCCAAGCACACACCAAGTGGGCCCGGAAGTGGACTTTTATGTCATTTACTCATCTTTGTAAACCCTAGGCTACTTGTTCTCTATAAGTAGGACCTTTTACTATTGTATTTTCATCTTGGTTCTTCTGGTTCCCTCTCTGGGGCCGAGGCCAATGATCACTTTTGTTCTTATGTATTTTCAACGGTGGAGTTTCTACACACCATAGATTAAGGTGTGGAGCTCTGCTGTACCTCTAGAACTGATGGCGACATTCAAGAGAATCCGGAAGGTCTAAACGTTGTTTGTGGTATTCTGAGTAGGATTCAATGATTGAATGACTGTGACGTGCTTCAAACTCCTGAGGGCGGGGCGTTAGTAACAGACGCAAAAGAATCACTGGATTCTATTCCGGCCTGATTGAGAACTGACAGATGGATAGCCGTGCCGTGACAAGGTGCGTTGAACATTTCCACTGAGAGGATGGGAGGTAGCCACTGACAACGGTGAAACCCTTGCATACAGCTTGCCATGGAAAGGAGTAAGAAGGATTGGATGAAGACAGTAGGAAAGCAGAGAGACGGAAGGAACACAGCATCTTCATACGCTTATCTGAAATTCCCACCAATGAATTGCATAAGTATCTCTATCTTTATCTTTATGTTTTATTCATCATCCATAACCATTTGAGTTTGCCTGACTAAGATTTACAAGGTGACCATAGCTTGCTTCATACCAACAATCTCTGTGGGATCGACCCTTACTCGCGTAAGGTTTATTACTTGGACGACCCAGTACACTTGCTGGTTAGTTGTGCGAAGTTGTGTTTATGCCATGGTGTTGAACACCAAGTTTTTGGATTATTTGAGTTGTAGTGATCACAATTTCGTCCACCAGTGAACGTAGCGCTCATTAAAGTGAGCATTTTCAGCCTCCAAAATAGCGCGACCATGCCTTCTTCAAAGGACCATAATGTGAACTACAGATGTCCAATTGATGCGCTTCTAGTTGCGTTGGAAAGTTGACATTCAGAGCTTTCCAAGGATATATTAACAATCTATATTTGGCATAAAATTGAAGCACAAGTGATTGACATCTTTAAAGCCCAAAAACCACGCTCAATAGTCAAGCAAAGGGCAGCGTTCAAAAAAGTGAGCGCCACGCTCACTCTTCTACCATTTTTGTGGGTTTCACAAATAGGAGGCAAGGAAGGCACGTACCAAGCACCAAATGATGCTGCCCACGCCCATGAAGCCAAGACGCACCATGAAGGAGCACAAGGCCAGCGCTCAACCAAGGGAGCGCTCAACGAAGGCCAACAAGGAGCGCTCAAAAAAGTGAGCGCTAGGCTCACTAAGGTGAGTATTTCATGCTCCTCAACCAAGGAAGCAAGGAGCGCTCAAGGAACGCAAGGCACATCAAAGGAGCGCTCAAAGAAGTGAGCGCTACACTCACAAGAGTGAGAATTTTTGAGCTCTTCACCATGGAAATAAAGGAAGCGCAGCACTCAAAAGTGAGAACACCAAGGTTCGAAGGGGGACACACAAGGGAGCGCTAGACATAGCGCTCACTGAAAGGAGCTCCAAGGGATCGAAGAGGGGGCACAAGGAGTAGCGCTCACTTATTGAACGCTAGGAGCATGCTTGGCTAAAGGGAAAAATGAGCGCTACGCTCACAAAACCCAACAGAACGCTACCCTGGGAGCTAATCAAATGCACCCTGATCCATGCCACTTGAACCAAGCCATCCAGATCCACTCTTCTTCAAATCCAAAGCAAGCAAAGCCCATTATCATCAATCAAAGGCACAGGAGATAGTTAGAATATGAATTTCATTTAATTGTAATTTGTTTTTAATTTCAATTTCATTTTAATTTTGTAAAAGCCTATATAAGAGCATCGGTTTCATTTTACTAGTCAAGCTGGCTCTGCTAGAGAGCATTAGGAGTAGGAGTAAAAGTAGAATAGAAAGCTCTCTTGAAACACTTTTTATTTTTCTGCACTTTTTACACTTGAGTTACATTGAATTCAGTTTGTGCAAATTTTAATTTCTACAATCCTCTGCTTAAATTTTCCTCTTCTGCAATTTTATTGTCTGCAATTCTTCAATTGAGCTTACTGTGATCTGAATTTAATTTTCCTGCACTTTAAATTTCCTGTCACTTGTTCTCAATATCTCTTCAATTGTTTGATTTACTGCTCTCTTTCAATTCCCTGCACCCAATCTCCTTTACATTTACTACAATCTACATTTCTTGTTCTTCAAGCCTCTGTCAATTTACTTCTTGCAAGTTAGATCTTCTGCAATTTACTTTTCTTGCTCTTTGAGTTTCTGTCAAATTTACTTCTGCACTTAATTCCTTTTCATTTACTTTCTGCTACATCAATTATCACTCAATATTGTTAGCTTGACTAAACTAATCACCTCACTAAAGTTGCTTGATCCATCAATCCCTGTCGGATCGACCTCACTCTTGTGAGTTATTACTACTTGATGCGATCTGGTACACTTGCCGGTGAGTTTGTGTGGAAATCATTTTTCCCTCATCAATTTCCTCTATGTCAAGCTTTTTCATCATAGAGAGGGGCATCAAATTGATGCAGGCACCCAAATCACAGAGAGCTTTCTCCAATGTCATTTTGCCTATGGTGCATGATATGACAAAACTCCCTGGGTCTTTAAGCTTTGGTAGAATACCCGTTGAATCACTGCACTACATTCTTGAGTGAGCATTACTGTTTCTTTTTCATCCCAGCGTCTCTTTTTGTTGATGAGCTCCTTTAGGAACTTTGCATACAGGGGCATTTTCTCCAATGCCTCTGCAAGTGGAATATTGATTTCTAGCTTCTTAAAAACTTCTAGGAATTTAGGAAATTGTTAGTCTTTGATCTCCTTCTAAAATATTTGAGGATATGGCAGAGGAGGGGTGCAAGGCTTCACCATCTTCCTCTGTTCTCGTGATTTCTCCTCCATGACTTGCTTTCCTTTCTTTGAAGCTTGTGGTTGTTCCTCTTTCTCCTTGAGCTTTTCTTGGTCATTTTCCTTAGGTGTCACTTCTTCCTTGCTGCTGGCCTCATCATTCTCAGTTGGCCTCTTGTTAGTTTTTTTGTTATTTACCAAGGTTCTTCCACTCCTTAATTGAATTGCTTTGCATTCTTCTTTGGGATTGGGAATGGTGTCACTTGGTAGTGCATTGGGTGCTCTTTCAGCCACTGTTTACTTAGACAATTGTCCAATTTGCCTCTCTAGATTCTGCAGTAAAACTTCATGGTTCTTATTGGCTAATTCTTGATCCTTGATCATCTTTTCCATCATCATCTCCAAGTTGGAGATTCTTTGAGCTTCTTAGGATTGTTGTGGTTGATTATGGGGTGTTAAGGGTGGGTGAAAGTTATTTTGGTTAGCTGAGGAGTTATTGGGTGGATAGTAGTTAGATGGGGGTTGATTGTTTTGTGGTTTTCTGTATTGGTTTCGGTTAGTGTTTTAATGGTTTTTGATGGTTTGTGTTTCTGGAATTATTGTGGTTTAAGTTTCTCTGCCAAGGTTGTTGGTTTTGGTTATCTCCCCACCTCAAATTGGGGTGGTTCCTCCAGGATGGGGTGTAGGTGTCACCATGAAATTCATTTTGACCAGCACCTTAGTTGTGCATATAGTTAACTTGCTCTTGCTACTGCTCTTCATAGATTTCCTCATTCTGCCCCCCACCCAGCTGGTTGAGTTGTTGTGTTCACTGCAGCTACTTGAAGACTATCAATCCTCTTGGCCATCATCTCCATTTGATGTTGGATCTGTTGGTGCATCACTTTGTTTTGAGCCAAAATGGTATCCACACCTTCCAGCTCCAAGACACCCTTCCTTTGAGTTGGTTGGCATTGCCTTTGATGAGCATAAAAGTATTGGTTATTTGCCACAATGTCTATGAGATTTTGAGCTTCCTCAACTGTCTTCATGAGTTGCACTAACCCTCCAGCAGAATAATCCAAAGCTTCTTGAGCTTTTAAGGTCAATCCCTCATAGAAATTTTGAAGTTTGTCCCATTCATTAAACATCTCAGGTGGACACTTCCTAATCAAGGCTTTGTATCTCTTCCAAGCCTCATAAAGTGATTCTCCTTCCATTTGAGTGAAGGTTTGAACCTCTGTCTTCAATCTTATGATCCTCTGAGGTGGGTAGAATTTAGCCAAGAATTTGCTCACTAAATCCTCCCAATTGTTGATGCTTTCTTTGGGAAATATCTCTAACCATTGAGTAGCCTTTTCCCTCAAGGAAAATGGAAATAGTAGCAACTTATAGATGTCTAGATGTACCCCATTCATCTTAACTATGTCACAAATCCTCAAAAAGATGGCTAGATGCTGGTTTGGATCTTCCAAGGGATCTCCTCCATAAGAACAGTTGTTCTGCACCACCGTGATGAGTTGAGGCTTCAATTCAAAGTTGTTAACATGCATATTTGGAGTGAGTATGCTACTCCCACAGTGTCTTGCGTTAGGGAAGGTGTAAGAGGCTAGAACTCTCCTTTGAGACTGGCCATTGTTAGCCACTCCATCTGGTGGATTAGGGACATTCCCTTCCATCTCTTGATTTTCTTCCTCTGAGTCTACTTCTCCAACAACTCCTTTCCCTCTTGATTCTCTCCTTAGTCTTTGGAGGGTTCTCTCGTCCTAGTCACAGAAAGTGGGACCTCTCTCCTTGCTTCTGACATACACACTAACCAACAACACAAGTAGAGTACTCTATTGCTATAGTGATGTTAAAGTTAGTAAAACAAAATCTCAAACAGTTAGTGGGCTTAACAAAAACAAAGAAAAAGTGCTTAATCTAGATTATCACCCTACTTAATCATTGTCATTCTATATCAATCCCCGGCAATGGCGCCAAAAACTTGATGAGGGAAAAACGATTCCACACAAACTCACCGGCAAGTGTACCGAGTCGCATCAAGTAGTAATAACTCAGAGGAGTGAGGTCGATCCCACATGGATTGATGGATTGAGTAATTTTTGTATGGTGATAAATTTAGTTAAGCTAATATTGATGATTTGATTGAAAATTGATTGATAGAATGTAAATTGCTATGAATCTAAACTTCAAAATATAAATCAACTGAAGAGTTGATGAGCGGATATTTTATATGCTTTTTAGGGGTAATTTTATGTAGATTTTAGTATATTTTAGTTGGTTTTTAGTAGATCTTTATTAGTTTTTAGGCAAAACTCATATTTCTGGACTTTACTATGAGTTTGTGTGTTTTTCTGTGATTTCAGATATTTTTTTGGCTGAAATTGAGGGAGTTGAGCAAAAATCTGATTTAGGCTGAAAAAGGACTGCTGATACTGTTGGATTCTGACCTCCCTGTACTCGGAATGGATTTTTTGGAGCTATAGAAGTCCAATTGGCGCGATCTTAATTGGGTTGGAAAGTAGATATCCAGGGCTTTCAAGCAATATATAATAGTCCATACTTTGTGCGAAGATAGATGACGTAAACTGGCGTTCAACGCCAGTTCCATGTTGCAGTCTGGCTTTCAGTGCCAAAAACAGATTGCAAGTTGGAGTTCAATGCCAGAAACAGGTTACAACCTGGCGTTCAACTCCAGAAACAGCCCAGGCACGTGAGAAGCTTAAGTCTCAGCCCCAGCACACACCAAGTGGGCCCGAGAAGTGGATTTTTGCACTATCCATCTTAGTTTACTCATTTTCTGTAAACCTAGGTTACTAGTTTAGTATTTAAACAACTTTTAGAGGCTTATTTTGTATCTCATGACATTTTTTTAGATATAAATTATATACTCTTTGACGGCATGAGTCTCTAAACTCCATTGTTGGGGGTGAGGAACTCTGCAGCGTCTCGATGAATTAATGCAATTAATCTGTTTTCCATTCAAACATGCTTGTTCCTATCTAAGGTGTTCATTCGTGCTTCACTATGAAGAAGGTGATGATCTGTGACACTCATCACCTTCCTCAATCCATGAACATGTGCCTGACAACCACCTCCGTTATACATTAGATTGAATGAGTATCTCTTAGATTCCTTAATCAGAATCTTCGTGGTATAAGCTAGAATTGTTGGTGGCATTCATGAGGATCCGGAAAGTCTAAACCTTGTCTGTGGTATTCCGAGTAGCATTCAGGGATTGAATGACTATGACGAGCTTCAAACTCGTGATTGTTAGGCGTGATGACAAACGCAAAAGAATCAATGGATTCTATTCCGGCATGATCGAGAACCGACAGATGATTAGCCGTACTGTGACAGAGCATTTGGACCATTTTCACTGAGAGGATGGAAAGTAGCCATTGACAACGGTGACACCCTACATACAGCTTGCCATGGAAGGACTTTCACTTTTTACAATTGAACATAAAAAATAATGTTGTTGGTATCCTGACTAAGAATAATAAGATAACCATAGCTTGCTTCAAACCAACAATCTCCATGGGATTCGACCCTTACTCACGTAAGGTATTACTTGGACGACCCAATGCACTTGTTGGTTAGTTGTGCGGATTGCAAAAGTGTGATTGCAATTTCGTGCACCAAGTTTTTGGCGCCATTGCCAGGGATTGTTCGAGTTTGAACAACTAAAGGTTTATTTTGTTGCTTAGATTAGGAATAATTTATTTTTGTTGCTATAGAGTCATTAAATTTGAGTCCTTTATTTTCTTTTCAAAAATTTTTCAAAAATATTATTTTTCCTTATTAATTTTTAATTTTTATGTGAGTTTAGTTTTATATTTTAAGTTTGATGTCAGTTGCATATTTTATATTTTCCTTTAAATTTTCGAATTGCATGTTCTTTATTTTTCCTTGATCTTTAAATTGTTCTTGTCAAATTTTCTTGTTTGATCTTTGGTTTTTCCTATTTTGTGTATTTTTCATGTTTTCCTTGTGCTTTTTCAAAATATTAGTTTTTAAAAATATATTTTTTTATATACAATATTAAAACACGTTACATTTATAGCTCAGTTGGCTAGAGCGTTGGCTTATGTTCTTGGAAATTGGGTATCTTCCTTTTAAAACTTTTTTCAAAAATAATTTTTCTTTGATTAAATCTTGTGCCAAACTTTAAGTTTGGTGTTTTCTTGTTAATCTTTCTTTAATTTTCGAAAATTTTATTGTGGTTTTCTAAAAATTTTAAGTTTGCTGTTCTTTCTTTTGTTCTTGATGTTCTTGTGAATCTCCAAGGTGTTCTTGAGTCTTTCTTGTGTTTTGATCTTAAAATTTTTAAGTTTGGTGTTTCTTGGTGTTTTCCATCCAAAATTTTCGAAAACAAGGAGCATTAGTCTTGTGTCTTTTGTGTGTTTTTCTCTTTCATCATAAAATTCAAAATTCAAAAAAATATCTTTTCTAACTAATTTTAAGCCATATTTTCGAATTTTTTATATAAAAATTCAGATTTCAATTTCAAAAATTTTCAAATCTTATCCTTTTTAGATTTTTTTAAAAAAAATCTTTTTCAAAAATATCCTAACCACTTTCTCTTCCCTCACTTTTTCGAAAATCTTCATAAAATATTTTTAAATTCTTTTTTTATTTTATTTTTATTTTTATTTTTATTTATTTTTAATTTTATTGTCGTCTTTATTTTATTTTATTATTATTATTTCAAAATTTTTATATAATAAAATAAATAAAATAAATTCACATCATCTCCCTTTCTCCATTATGGACTTAAGTGGAAATGAACATTCCAGAAGGACTCTGGGGTCATATGCTAACCCCACTACTGCTTTATACGGGAGTAGTATCTGTATACCCTCCATCAGAGTTAGTAGCTTTGAGTTGAACCCTCAGCTCATTATCATGGTGCAGCAAAGTTGCCAGTATTCCGGTCTTCCACAAGAAGAACCTACAGAGTTTCTGGAACAGTTTTTACAAATTGCTGACACAGTACATGATAAGGAAGTAGATCAGGATGTCTACAGATTATTACTGTTTCCATTTGCTGTAAAAGACCACGCTAAGAGGTGGTTAAATAACCAACCTAAGGACAGCATAAAGACATGGAAACAGCTGTCAGAAAGATTCCTGAATCACTATTTTCCTCCAAAACGGATGACACAGCTAAGACTGAGCATCCAAGGCTTCAAACAAGGAGATAATGAATCTCTTTATGATGCTTGGGAGAGATACAAAGTCACTACAAGAAAAAAGGCCTATGGCCACACTTTTTTTTTGCCACGCTTTAAAAGCGTGGCCAAAAGTGATCAATGGCCACGCTTTTGTGAGGGTGGCGATTGAATAGAGATTTGGCCACGTTTTTTCTCGCCACGCTTCAAAAACGTGGCGAAAAGGGTCAACGGCCACGCTTTTTGAAGGGTGGCAATTGATTAGAGAAAGGGCCACGTTTTTTTCTGCCACGCTTCAAAAGCGTGGCCATAGAGAGAAAGAGGGACGTTTTAAAAGCGTGGCGATAGGGTTTCATTACGGCCACGATTACAAAACGTGGCCATATCCTGGTACTCTTTTGGCACGCTTTAAAAGCGTGGCCAAAAGGTTTTTAAAAGAAAACCCTAATAACCCGGCCCCCAACCCAGTAACTCCTGAATCCTCCTAATCACCCTCAAACTTGGCCAAAAGCTTCGATTGGGACTCTCCCACTCTCAACTCTCACCATCACTCTCATCAATGGCAACCCTGGAAGAGCTCAGATCTCCGCCGTCACCAGCACTGCCCTCGCTGCGCCGTTAGCCTCCCCTCCGCCTTGTCTCTTGTCGCCTCTGCCCTAGCATCCAACAGCGTCAGCGTCATTAGCCTCTCCCTATCTCCTCGTCGTCTCCTTGTTGTTTACGCGCCAGCGTCGTCATTTCGCCACTCTCCTGCCATCTTCCTGCTCTGGCCACCATTGCCTTCCTTGTCATTTGTGTTTGGACAGAATGAAAACGGTAATGGAAGAAAGCTAAGAGAAGGACGGTGCTACAGTGTGTGTGTGGCGGTAGCTCCTCACTCTTCAACCTTGTTTCTCTTTTCAATTTCTCTCAGGTAACGCTGCTTCTTCTTCCTCTTCGCCGCATTTTCATGTGAATTCTCATCTTTAATTGTAACTGCAATCCCTCACAGTCTCTCATATCATACTTGTAATAGCTTAGCTGGTTTCCGCATCTTTCTAGGGTTTTCAGAAACGATTCCCGATCTGAATGTTTTCCATTATTAATATTAAAAAAGGACAATTTTGTGTGCTCTCTCAGCAATGGTAGCTGCAAGTAAGTGTCTTTACTTATGAGCTTCGAGATTGAACCTATTATCTAAATTTATCGGTTGAAAAGTTCTTTAATGATTTATCTCAATTTTGCATTTCATAGTTGCAGTTACTGTCACTTTCAATAATCTCACAATCAAAATTCCAATACCTTATATCAATTTACCATACTATTTTGATGGTTTCTTGTTCTAGTTTTCTTGGAGTAGGGGAATGCTTGACAATAGCCATAGTTGCTTCTTAAGCATGATTAGCTTATATTTCACTTTTACTTAACTGAGAAATCAAATATAAGTCGACGTATTTCTATGTGCTCATGCAGATTGTTTGAGCTGTATGGTAATGAAACAAAAATGATGCTGTTGGCCAAAGAACTGGCCCCTCTGCAGAATATCGGTTCTCAAAACTGCATTACTTTTAGTGTTGATGGATCTAAATTTGCCACCGGTGGTTCAGTAAGTATCACTTTGAAATCCATTCGATTCAATTGTGTTTCTTTGTTGTGTGGCATTTCTAGCATTTGTCTCTAGAGTTTGATCTTGTATGTTTGAATTCTGTCTGGAACAAGTACAGGACGGGCATTTCAGAATTATGGAGTGGCCTAGCATGAACAACATTTTAGATGAACCAAGAGCACACAAATCTGTGCGGGATATGGATTTCAGGTAGATATACTCAACGAGTTAAATGGATGCATTAACCCTTGCAACCAGTAGAATAGCAATTAAAGCTTAATTAGTAGCTAGTGAAATCTTATTTGGAGTTCATCCCATGTAGTTCATTTTTTGTGCATGTTCATCCTTACCATTGATAATTTGATTATTCAGATATTTTTTTAACAAGTCTAATATAGTTTCATAATAAATATCTTATTCCCAATACTGATAGTAAAGCCAATTACTGACACTAATTACAAGATATATTTCCCAGTTTAATTTGCACTTTAATACATTACTTTCAGCATTGGAAAAATGTTTTGAGATTTACGAAACTATTATTCATTTGTGCGTGGAATATTCGTGGATGAGTCCAATATTTACGCTCTCATTTGAATGACTCTGCCATGTGGTTGAGAAAAGTTCTGACCAATTATTTGGTTCATATGTATATATGTTCATTCGGCGAAGGAATAAGACTCAAAAAACAAAGAGTGGACTTGACTTCAAGGGCCATTTCCATGGCTAACCCAACCAGTAAGCAACCCCCAATAATGAACAGCTGCAAGTTTCAAACTTCTGGAAAACTTGGTTGCTCCTAAATTGTCATTCTGTTTGTTCAATGTGTTTTTCTTCCCCATTTGTTCTTTTTTCTTTTTTTCCTTCTATTATTGTCCTTCTTAAATGGCTTTTGGTAGCTTATACTATGAGCATATTTTTCTGATTGATTCTACCTTTTTCACTGTTGGAATTGGATTATTTTGACAATGGTTTCTTCATATTACGGCTTTTGTTTATGTTGATCTGATGATTCCTCTTCGTAGAGCTATTTTTCTATTGCGGTAGAAGGCCTTTACACTGCAAAGTTTATTGGGTATTTGATTTTTTTAATTGTTATTTTTTTTAATTGAGCAATGATCCTTGACCATTTAGTTTATGAATGGATCATTGGACCTACCAACTTTCTTCAACTCTGGGAATTCTGAGTGTTGACTCAATGATTAAATATTTGGTTATTCTGTGATGATAGATACAACTTTTGTTCTTGGTTTAGGGAATGATTCTGGAATTATTAGGGATCTATCTTATCAGGTTTCACTTTCTCATGAAAATTGAGTCTTCTTCTATTACTCATCATCTCATTATCATAATCATCATGTTCTTCACCTCTTCAAACAATAACCCTTTCTCTTTCACCATCATAATGGTAGTTTTTCTCCCTTTATTGTTTTAGCTTCTTCTTCTTCTTCGGTGGCTGCTTCTCCCACAGAAGAGAAAATGGACCGTCTTCCGGCAGAGTTGAACGTCACCGAAACACAAGAACCCAATTCCAGAGTATGCACTCTTCTTCATCCATTTTTTTTCTGTCAATGCTTTGATTTGAATAGCTCATTTACATAATTATATTGATGCTCGAAGTTTGGTTTGCTTAGATTCAGCTCAATAGAGTAGCTTCTGCAATCTATGTTAGTAAGGTGTTTGCACAATTAGGACTATTTTTATTTCAACATATTATCTGATTTTATTGCAGGTTAGACTTCAAGTGGAGGTGCCACCAGTTGTCTGTGAGGATTGTTACGAAAGGGTCATATCTGAGTTTACAAAACAAGCAAGTGGACACCTAAAAACTGTTGCTTCTCTATTGAATGTGGTATGTTTTCCTTTTTATCCAATTTTCCCGTTTCTAAGTATTTTTTTACTTTCGATTTTGTCAAATTTATCATGGTTTTAGTCAATGAATCTTTCTCTAAGTGTTGTTTATGTATGTTCAACTTTAATTTGTGGGAATTGGGAATTGTTTCTTTCATTAACTGTTCTGTTTCTTTGTTTATCAGTGCCTTGTATTAACTCCATCTTGTGAAGGCAGAGAAAGCTAGAAGATACATTCCAAGAGAATTCAAATTGGCTGAAGCTTTTGGGTAGGTCCAATATTGTAATTTCTCTCTTTAGATTATAAATGCAGCAATTCTTTTATGAGTTTGAGTCTTTAGGAAATTTGTAAATATTGAATCCAAGAAATGTCGTCAGTTTAGAAGACTAACTGTTGCTGACGTGAACTCAGGGATATTTTTGTTTGGTTAATTTTCAAGACTGGTAAAATCATTCTAAAATCTTTCTGAGCATACAAATTTTCTCGTATTTTTTGGTTGATTTAAGCTTTCCATCCATTATTGTGTTTTTTTGTGCTTTTCTTTTTATGGTAATCACTCTGTCGATTGTGATATCTTTTATCGATCATTCAGTTCCATTTGATTCCCCCTTCGCTCTTCCTCTCTTTTTCAGTATGTGAATAGCCAGAAAATATTAACTGGGTTGAATTGTCCATTCTCTCAAACTCTCCTTATTTTCTTGAACTGAGCCTGTCATAGTAGCCAATTTTCTCAGGCAATGAATTTGAGTAGTATCTTGATAAAGTATGTAATCAGGGGGAAAACAATGGAATTTATTCTTTTATGCCCCACCCCACCTCACTCCATCAATATAGTATCTTATATTTAGATGGATAACAAGCTGTTTGTGGCTCTGATGTGGTGTTGTAACAAGTAAAGACATTTCTTAATACATCTTTCGTTTGTTTCTTGTTAGACTTCCATGATACATGGGCCATCCTGGATGCTCGAGTGAAAGATGCTTTTGATCTAAAGAAAACCATTCAAGAGGTAATTCTGATTCTATCCGTCAAGTTTTGGAACCTTCTCGTATTAACATGACGAGTATACCTAATTTCTGCTTAAATTGTTTCCTGAAATTTGATCTCTACCTACTTGCATTGCATCCTGCATTGCCAATTGGTTAGATTCCTTTCTCCCTTTTGCATGGTAATTCAATGGTTCCTTTTGCCTTTTTTTTGTTTCTTTTTTGCAAAAGAAAAAAAAGCACTGAGCTTGCTTGCCAATGGGGTTATTCCTTGTTTCTTCATTGTTATGTCTTTGGTAGGTGATTGTCAGCATTTTCATTATTATGTTCTGTGAAAAGGAAATGAAATCATTTTGTTGATGTTGGTGTTATTTTTTTCAGCTCCACCAAACATTGCTGGGAATCATTCTGATAGGGGGATATTGAGCTCGGTTATGTACTTGTTGGGCACAAGGTTGTAAGAAAAATATAAAATACAGAAAATGAGGGACCCTGACGTGATCTTGAGATCCCAGACCTATATTTTTTTAAATTTGACGAGGCTATCGCCACGCTTTTAAAGCGTTGCTGTTTCTCTCTATCGCCACGCTTTTAAAGCGTGGCCGTATCTCTCGCTATCGTCACGCTTTAAAAGCGTGGCCGTATCTCCCGCTATCGTCACGCTTTAAAAGCGTGGCCGTATCTTTCTATGGCCACGCTTTAAAAGCGTGGCCGTATCTCTTGCATATGGCCACGCTTTTTAAGCGGGACAATCTGTAAAAGCGTGGCAAAAAATAAAGCGTGGCGATAGGTCACCAAAAGCGTGGCAATAGAGCAACCGCCACCCTTTGATAGGCCACCCTTTCAAATGCGTGGCGGTAGCTCAAAAAGCGTGGCGAAAAGCTATCGCCACGCTTTTTTCAGCTTTTCGCCACGCTTTAAAAGCGTGGCAATAGAGCTGTTTTCTTGTAGTGAGTGATACTAAGAAAATGCCCCTCTGAAATGTTTTCAGAGTGGGTGAAGTTAGACATCTTTTATTATGTGCTTACAAAGAAAGTTCAGATTTCTCTAGAACACTCATCTGGTGGATCTATACATATGAGAAAGACAATAGAAGAAGCTCAAGAGCTTATTGATACAGTTGCCAGAAATCAGCATCTGTACCTAAGCAGTGAACCTTTCATCAACGAATAGGCTAAAAGAGTAACTGCTGAACTCAGTCCTACAGAATAAGTTACTGAATTCAATCAGCAACTGGATTTTCTAACAAAACAGCTAGCCAAATTCAAGGAGATACTACAAGAAACAAGAATGGCTAATATAAATATGGAAATACAGTTGAAGCAAACATAACAGCAATTATCAAAACAAATAACAGAAAAGTGCCAAGCAGTTCAATTAAGAAGTGGGAAAACATTAAATACCTTACTTCAAGGCAGCAGAAAGCCAAGAAATGAATAGACTGCTACCCAAAATCCCTTTGAGGACAGTCAGAGCCCAGAGAGGAATAATTTTGGCGCTCAAATGCCAGAAAATGGGTGGGAAGCTGGCATTGAACGCCCAACCCATGCTCAGTCCTGGCGTTCAATGTCAGAAACAAGCAAGGAATTGGTGTTGAACGCCCAAAAGAAGCACAATTCTGGCGTTCAAATGCCAAAAACAGGTAAGGAGTTGGCGTCTAACGCCACTCCAGCTTCCACCCCTGGCATTCAAATGCCAGTGGGAGATCAGACACATACAAGTGCTGATAGCAACCCCTCTAAAAATGCTTCTCAATCTACATCTGTAGGCAATAAACCTACAACAACTAAGGTTGAGGAATACAAAACCAAAATACCTTATCCTCAGAAACTCTGCCAAGCGGAACAGGATAAGCAATTTGCTCGCTTTGCAGACTACCTCAGGACTCTTGAAATAAAGATTCCGTTTGCAGAGGCACTTGAGCAAATACCCTCTTATGCTAAGTTCATGAAAGAGATCTTAAGTCATAAGAAGGATAGAAGGGAAACTGAAAAATCCTACCTCACTGAAGAATACAGTGCAGTCATTCTGAAAAGCTTACCTGAGAAGCTTAAAGATCCTGGAAGCTTTATGATACCATGCACATTAGAAGGTACTTGTACCAAGCAAGCTCTATGTGATCTTGGGGCAAGTATTAACCTAATACCTGCAGCTACTATCAAAAAGCTTGGGTTGACTGATGAAGTTAAACCAACCCAGATATGTCTTCAACTTGCTGATGGCTCCATTAAATACCCATCAGGCGTAATTGAAGACATGATTGTCAAGGTTGGGCCATTTGCCTTTCCCACTGACTTTGTGGTGCCGGAAATGGAGGAGCACAAGAGTGCAACTCTCATTCTAGGAAGACCTTTCCTAGCAACTGGACGAACCCTCATTGACGTCCAAAAAGGGGAAGTGACCCTGAGAGTCAATGAGGACGAGTTTAAGTTGAATGTTGTCAAAGCTATGCAGCATCCAGACACCAAAAATGACTGCATGAGCATTGATATTATTGACTCTCTGGTAAAAGAGGTCAATATGACTGATAGTCTTGAATCAGAGCTAGAGGATATCTTTAAAGATGTTCATCCTGATCTGGAAGAACCAGAGAGAATAATAGAATCTCTGAAAATCCCTTAGGGAAAAGAGAAACCCCCCAAACCCGAGCTCAAACCATTACCACCATCCCTGAAATATGCATTTTTTGGAGAAGGTAATACCTTTCCTGTAATCATAAGCTCCACCTTAGAGCCACAGGAAGAGGAAGCACTAATTCAAGTGCTAAGGACACACAAGACAGCTCTTGGGTGGTCCATCAGTGATCTTAAGGGCATTAGCCCAACCAGATGCATGCACAAGATCCTATTGGAGGATGATGCTAAGCCAGTGGTTCAACCACAGAGGCGACTGAATCCAACCATGAAGGAGGTGGTGCAGAAGGAGGTCACTAAATTACTAGAGGCTGGGATTATTTATCCTATTTCTGATAGCCCCTGGGTAAGCTCTGTCCAAGTCATCCTTAAGAAGGGTGGCATGACAGTGGTTCATAATGAAAAAAATGAACTAGTTCCTACAAGAACAGTTACAGGGTGGCGTATGTGTATTGATTACAGAAGGCTCAATACAGCTACCAGAAAGGATCATTTTCCTTTACCATTCATAGACCAGATGCTAGAAAGACTAGCAGGTCATAAATACAACTGCTTCCTGGATGGATATTCAGGTTATAATCAAATTGCAGTAGATCCCCAAGATCAAGAGAAAATAGCATTCACATGTCCATCTAGAGTATTTGCATACAAAAGGATGCCATTTGGTCTGTGCAATGTACTTGCAACCTTTCAAAGATGCATGCTCTCTATTTTCTCTGATATGGTGGAAAACTTTCTGGAAGTCTTCATGGATGACTTTTTAGTATTTGGAGACTCATTCAGCTCCTGTCTTGACCATCTAGCACTTGTTCTAAAGAGGTGCCAAGAGACTAACCTAGTTTTAAACTGGGAGAAATGTCACTTTATGGTGACTGAAGGAATTGTTCTTGGGCACAAAATTTCGAACAAGGGAATAGAGGTGGATCAAGCTAAGGTAGAGGTAATTGAAAAATTACCGCCACCTGCCAATGTTAAGGCAATCAGAAGCTTTCTGGGCATGCAGGATTCTATAGGAGGTTTATAAAGGATTTTTCAAAAATCACCAAACCTTTGAATAATCTGCTAGCTGCTGACACGCTATTTATCTTTGATAAGGAGTCTCTACAGCCGTTTGATACTCTGAAAGCTAAGCTGGTCACAGCACCAGTCATCTCTACACCAAACTAGACATTAGCATTTGAACTGATGTGTGATGCCAGTGACTATGCCATTGGTGCAGTGTTGGGACAAAGGCATGACAAGCTTCTGCACGTCATTTACTATGCCAGTCGTATTTTAAATGATGCACAGAAGAACTACACAACCACAGAAAAAGAGTTACTTGCAGTGGTTTACGCCATTGACAAGTTTAGATCTTATTTAGTAGGATCAAAAGTGATTATGTACACTGACCATACTGCTCTTAAATATCTACTCACAAAGCAGGATTCAAAACCCAGACTCATCAGATGGGTGTTGCTTCTGCAAGAGTTTGATATAGAAATAAGAGACAGAAAAGGGTCAGAGAACCAAGTAGCAGATCACCTGTCCCGAATAGAACCAGTAGAAGGGGCATCCCTCCTTCTTACTGAGATCTCTGAAAACTTTCTGGATGAGCAACTCTTTGCCATCCAGGAAGTGCCATGGTTTGCAGACATTGCAAACTACAAGGCAGTAAGATTCATACCCAAAGAGTACAGTAGGCAGCAAACAAAGAAATTGATCACGGATGCAAAGTACTATCTTTGGGATGAACCATATCTCTTCAAGAGATGTACAGACAAAGTAATCCGTAGATGTGTGCCTAAAGAAGAAGCACAGAAGATATTCTGGCGCTGCCATGGATCACAGTATAGAGGATATTTTGGAAGTGAGCGAAAAGCCACAAGAATCCTCCAATGTGGCTTCTACTGGCCTACTCTCTATAAAGACTCCCGAGTGTTTGTACTTAATTGTGACAGTTGCCAAAGATCTTGCAATCTGCCTCACAGTTATGCCATGCCTCAACAAGGGATCTTGGAGATTGAGTTGTTTGATGTATGGGGTGTTGACTTCATGGGGCCATTCCTACCATCACACTCAAACACTTATATTCTGGTGGCAGTGGATCATGTATCCAAATGGGTAGAAGCTATAGCAACACCCACTAATGATACTAAGACAATGCTGAAATTCCTCCAAAAACACATCTTCAGCGGATTTGGTATCCCTAGAGTACTAATCAGTGATGGGAGCACTCATTTCTGCAATAAACAGCTTTACTCTACTTTGGTTCGATATGGAGTTAGCCACAGGGTGGCCACTCCATATCATCCACAGACAAATGGGCAAGCTGAAGTCTCTAATAGAGAACTTAAAAGAATCCTGGAACAGACTGTGATTAACCGTAGAAGGGATTAGGCAAGAAGCTTGGATGATGCTCTGTGGGCATACAGAACAGCATTCAAGACACCTATAGGAACTTCTCCATACCAGCTGGTGTATGGAAAAGCCTGTCACTTGCCAGTGGAACTGGAACACAAGGCCTATTGGGCAACTAGATTCCTAAACCTTGATGCCAAGTTAGCTGGAGAAAAACGATTGCTCCAGTTAAATGAGCTAGAGAAATTCAGACTCAATGCTTTCGAAAATGCAAAAATTTACAAAGAAAAAGCAAAAAGATGGCATGATAAGAAATTATCATCCAGAGTCTTTGAGCTAGGGCAGAAAGTTCTGCTATTTAATTCTAGGCTCAGATTATTCCCCGGGAAATTGAAATCCCGGTGGAGAGGTCCATATGTGATTACA
Source organism: Arachis duranensis (assembly GCF_000817695.3). NCBI lineage: Eukaryota > Viridiplantae > Streptophyta > Magnoliopsida > Fabales > Fabaceae > Arachis > Arachis duranensis. Next base: position 32,714,285 of record NC_029778.3, on the reverse strand, counting down.
AGTGTGTCACCATATGGATACGTGGAGCTTTAGGATAATGATTATAACAAAAAGTTTATTGTTAATGGACAGAGAGTTAAACATTATCTTGAAAGCAATTTTGAGCAAGAATGCTCAAAACTGATACTTGATTAAAGCTCAGTAATAGTCCAGCTAAAGACAATAAAGAAGTGCTTGCTGGGAGGCAACCCAGCCATTTACAAGGCTTATTTGTTAATTAATTGATTTTTACAGGTTTATGTCAATTATCTTCAAGGTAAAATAGCAATTTCTTGAGTTCACAGAGTTACAGAAGGATTCAGAGGATAAAATAGCAAAAAGAAGCTCACTAGTGCAAAAAAAGCCAGTAAGAGCTGTTTTAGGTGCTGAATGCCCAAAATAAGCACTCACTGGGCGTTCAACACCAGTAAGGATAGCCATCTGGGCGTTGAATGCCAGAAAGAAGCATCTTCTGGGCGTTGAATGCCAGAAAGAAGCACCTTCTGGGCGTTCAACGCCAGATTTATAGCGTCCTGGGCGTTCAGAGAAACGCCCAGTGACAAAGGAGTTCCTGGCGTTCAACGCCAACTAGAAGCAACAATTGGGCGTTGAACGCCCAGGAGAAGCTGCAAACGGGCGTTAAACACCCAAAACATGCAGCGTTTAGGCGTTTAACGCCAGGATTGTGGGGAGGAGGTAAATTCGTTTTCACTTCAAATTTTTTCCAATTTTCATGTTTCAATTCATGATTTCTTGCATAAACATATTACAAACTCTCACATTTCAACTTCAATTCCAAAAATTTATTTTATCCTAAACATGTTTCTTAATTTTTCTTCAATATCTTTTCAAACCTTTTTCAAAACTCAATTATCTTTTTGAATTCTTTTCAAATCTTTTTAATTTCTTCTGAATTCTTTTTCAAACTCATCATATTATCTTTTTGAATTAAAAGTTATCCTTTTTAAAATATCATTATATCTTTTGAATTTTCGAAATTGCCCCTCCTTCTATTCCTCTCCTTTCCTTTCTTTTGCTTGAGGACAAGCAAACCTCTAAGTTTGGTGTGTTTTTCTAGGAACTTCAGATAAGCGCATGAAGATGCCTTCCCTTCCGTCTCTCTGCTTTCCTACTGTCTTCATCCAATCCTTCTTATTCCTTTCCATGGCAAGCTTGTGTAGGGTTTCACCGTTGTCAATGGCTACCTCCCATCCCCTCAGTGAAAGCGATTGCATATGCTCTGTCACAGCATAGCGAAATTCATCTGTCGGTTCTCAATCAGGCCGGAATAGAATCCAGTGATTCTTTTGCGTCTGTCACTAACGCCCCACAATCGCGAGTTTGAAGCTCGTCACAGTCATTCAATCCTTGAATCCTACTCAGACAAGGTTTAGACCTTCCAGATTCTCTTAAATGCCGCCATCAGTTCTAGCCTATACCACGAAGATTCCGGTTGAAGAATCCAAGAGATATCCACCCAATCTAAAGTAGAACGGAGGTGGTTGTCAGGCACACATTCATAGGTGAGAATGATGAT
>NC_029778.3:32682434-32712649 GCF_000817695.3 Arachis duranensis | reverse complement strand
AGCAGAGCTCCACACCTTAATCTATGGTGTGTAGAAACTCCACCGTTGAAAATACATAAGAACAAGGTCTAGGCATGGCCGAATGGCCAGCCTCCCAGTGATCTAAGAACTAGATGTCCAAAGATGATCTAGAGATCTAAAGTGATCAAAAGATTATAATACAATAGTAAAAGGTCCTACTTATAGAGAACTAGTAGCTTAAGGTTTACAGAGATGAGTAAATGACATAAAAATCCACTTCCGGGCCCACTTGGTGTGTGCTTGGGCTGAGCAATGAAGCATTTTCGTGTAGAGACTCTTCTTGGAGTTAAACGCCAGCTTTTATGCCAGTTTGGGCGTTTAACTCCCATTTAGGTGCCAGTTCCGGCGTTTAAAGCTGGAATTCCTGAGGGTGACTTTGAACGCCGGTTTGGGCCATCAAATCTTGGGCAAAGTATGGACTATCATATATTGCTGGAAAGCCCAGGATGTGTACTTTCCAACGCCGTTGAGAGCGCGCCAATTGGGCTTCTGTAGCTCCAGAAAATCCACTTCGAGTGCAGAGAGGTCAGAATCCAACAGCATCTGCAGTCCTTTTTAGTGTCTGAATCAGATTTTTGCTCAGGTCCCTCAATTTCAGCCAGAAAATACCTGAAATCACAGAAAAACACACAAACTCATAGTATAGTCTAGAAAAGTGAATTTTAACTAAAAACTAAGCTAAAACTCATCAAGATCATTGCACCTAAGGGAAAAAAACTACTTCAAGAGGCAAGAAAGAGAATATTCCAAAACCACTGTGGAATTAAGAGAAGTTCTTAACCAAAGAACATGCAGACCATTACCACAAAATAATGGGTCTGAGATCAGTGATCCCGGAAGTTAAATTCGATCTGAAAGAAGATGAATATCTGGAGATACAGGAGCTGAAGCGCCAGAAGCTGTCCCTTGAAGGACCAGACACCCCACAAGTTGAAGGAGCACCCATCATCTCCCAAACCAAAGGTTGTTGAGTCCTAATCTTAAACTTAACACTGTGATAATTGTTCTTATTAGGAATTTACCTTAGAAGTTATATATTAGTAGTAGTAATTAGTATCTCTATTTTGATTTTATCTCCAATTAAGCTATAATTTATTTTTTCTCATAATCATCAAACCTGAATAAAATAGTAGATTTTTAGAATAAAGAGGAATTATTTTTCGAGTTTTTAATAAGGAAAATTCTAATTATTTAGATGTGGTGGCACTACTTTTTATCTTCTGAATGAATGCTTGAACAGTGCATATTTTTTATATTGAATTTCATGAATGTTAAAATTGTTGGCTTTTGAAAGAATGATGAACAAGAGAAATATTATTGATGATCTGAAAAATCATGAAATTGATTCTTGAAGTAAGAAAAAGCAGTGAAAAAAAGTGGCAAAAAAAAGGGAATCATTGGATAAAGAAAAAGAAAAGCCAATAACCCTTAAAACCAAAAGGCAAGGGTGAAAGGATCCAAGGCTTTGAGCATTAATGGATAGGAGGGCCCAAGGAAATAAATCCAGGCCTAAGTGGCTAAATCAAGTTGTCCCTAACCATGTGCTTGTGGCATGTAGGTCCAAGTGAACAGCTTGAGACTGAGTGGTTAAAGTCGTGATCCAAAGCAAAAGAGTGTGCTTAAGAACTCTGGACCCCTCTAATTGGAGACTTTAGCAAAGCTAAGTCACAATCTGAAAAGGTTCACCCAGTTATATGTCTGTGGCATTTATGTATCCGGTGGTAATACTGGAAAATAAAGTGCTTAGGGCCACGGCCAAGACTCATCAAGTAACTGTGTTCATGAATCAACATACTAAACTAGGAGAATCAATAATACTGTCTGAATTCTAAGTTCCTATGGATGCCAATCATTCTAGATTTCAAAGGATAAAGTGAGATACCAAAACTGTTCAGAAGCAAAAAGCTACTAGTCCCGCTCATCTAATTAGAATCTGAGCTTCACTTGAAACTCTGAGATATTATTGCTTCTTAATTTCTTTTTATCCTACTTTATTTATCTAGTTGCTTGAGGACAAGAAACAATTTAAGTTTGGTGTTGTGACGAGCGGATATTTTATACGCTTTTTGGGGGTAATTTCATGTAGATTTTAGTATGTTTTAGTTGGTGTTTAGTAGATTTTTATTAGTTTTTAGGCAAAAATCATATTTCTGGACTTTACTATGAGTTTGTGTGTTTTTATGTAATTTCAAGTATTTTTCTGGCTGAAATTGAGGGAGCTGAGCAAAAATCTGATTTTGGCTGAAAAATGACTGCTGATGCTGTTGGATTCTGACCTCCCTGCACTCAGAATGGATTTTTTGGACCTATAAGAGTCCAATTGGCGCGCTCTCAATTGGGTTAGAAAGTAGACTTCCGGGGCTTTCCAGCAATATATTATAGTCCATATTTTACGCGAAGATAAAAGACGTAAACTGACATTCAACGCCAGTTTCATGTTGTAGTCTGGCGTTCAGCGCCAGAAAAAGGATGCAAGTTAGAGTTCAACACCAGAAACAGGTTACAACTTGGTGTTCAACTCCAGAAAAGCCCAGGCACGTGAGAAGCTTATTTCTCAGCCCCAGCACACACCAAGTTGGCCCCAGAAGTAGATTTTTACACTATCCATCTTAGTTTACTCATTTCTGCAAACTTAGGTTACTAGTTTAGTATTTAAACAACTTTTAGAGACTTATTTTGTATCTCATGACATTTTTTTAGATCTGAATTATATACTCTTTGACAGAAGTAGTCTCTAAACTCCATTGTTGGCGGTGAGGAGCTCTGCAACGTCTCGATGAATTAATGCAATTATTCTGTTTTCCATTCAAACATGCTTGTTCCTATCTAAGGTGTTCATTCGCACTTCACTATGAAGAAGGTGATGATCTGTGACACTCATCACCTTCATCAATCCACGAACATGTGCCTGACAACCACCTTCATTCTACATTAGATTGAATGAGTATCTCTTAAATTCCTTAATCAGAATCTTCGTGGTATAAGCTAGAATTGTTGGCGGCATTCATGAGGATCCAAAAAGTCTAAACCTTGTCTGTGGTATTCCGAGTAGGATTCAGGGATTGAATGACTGTGACGAGCTTCAAACTCGCAATTTTTGGGTGTGATGACAAACGCAAAAGAATCAATGGATTCTATTCCGGCATGATCGAGAACCGACAGATGATTAGCCGTGCTGTGACAAAGCATTTGGACCATTTTCACCGAGAGGATGGGAAGTAGCCATTGACAATGGTGACACCCTACATACAGCTTGCCATGGAAGGAGCCTTGCATTTATGAAAGTGAGGAAGCATTATGTTACAGAAATTCAGAAGACAAAGCATCTCCAAAACTCCAACATATTCTCTATTATTGAGTAACAATTATTTATTTTATGCCCTTTCACTTTTTACAATTGAACTTGAAAAACACTGTTGTTGGTATCCTGACTAAGAATAATAAGATAACCATAGCTTGCTTCAAACCAACAATCTCCATGGGATTCGACCCTTACTCACGTAAGGTATTACTTGGACGGCCCAGTGCACTTGCTGGTTAGTTGTGCGGATTGCAAAAGTGTGATTGCAATTTCGTGCACCAAGAGTAAATGGCAGAAAAGTTAAATTGCTGAAACTTAAAGTGCAAGGAATTAGAAGAGCAGAAACTTAAATTGCAAGAAAGGTAAATGACTGAATCTTAAAATGCAAGAAACTTAATTTGCATAAGTTAAATTGCAAGGAAACTTAAATTGCATGAAATATAAAGGAAATTGGGTATAGTGATTCAAACAGCAAACAAAATCAAATGAAAATTGGAATTAGAGAGGTTTGAAATGAAGAAAATCAGAAAAGCTGATTCATCAGGGATTGGAGATATTGTAATCCTTCATGAATCAATTAGGTTTCAACTCCTTCCTTAATCATTTATGTAGATCTATGACGGATTGAAATTGATCGGACCCCAATTCCTTGGCGATCCAATCTCTCTAATCACAATCAATCTTGATCTAATTGTCATGAAAAGAGTTAGAGCACGTTCTCTTATCCATTAGTCACATAAATTCTCAAAACCTCAATTCCTCCCGAATAGTGTTAGTAATGAGAATTGTGAAGGATAGAGCTTCGGATCTAATGCAAGTGATTCCCCTTCCGAGGCTCACACAAGCATTCAATTGAATTCAACCCCCTTCTGGAGTGAAGAATTCTAAACCAAAACAGAAGATATCCAATAGCTACAAAAATGAATCAAGAAGAAGAGGAATTTCATTGATTCATTGGAATTACAATAGAGCTCCATCCCCTAATGAAATTGGGGGTTTAGTTCCTCATCGCTCGAGTAAAACCAAAAAACTAAAGAATTGCAGAAAAAGATACTGAAGGGAAACTATAAAAGAAAATTACAAGATCTCCTAACTAAATCCCATTACAATTTCCTACTGACTCCCTTTTTTGAATTAAATTCTTCTCTTTTTATACACTTTCAATTAAGCTTTCAAGTTCTTGGATTGGGCCTCTTGATCCTTGTTGGGATTGATTGGGTTGGCGCCAAATGCAATTTAGGAGAAGAGTATGTCAATTATGTTTTTCTGTCAATTATGTCAATTAACGTTTGATGGGCAACGTTGACTCAAATGCTATTTAGAATAGAACCAGAGAAAACTATAAAGCTTGCCGTCATTGGCGTTTGACTCAATGTTGGAGGGCCAACATTTCGCTTATCCATGCGTACACATGCTGAGTGCGCTTACGCGCTTTGGTCAAAATGCACATCCACGCGTGCGCATCATGTACGCGTGCGTGCGGATGCTCAAAAGTTAAACTTGCGCTTACGCGTCATAGACGGAGCGTGCCGTTATAATTTTTCAAAATCAGAATTTCAAATTCAAGATTGCGCACGTTGGCTTTCACATTTGAGGTAGCCTTTGGGGTCCAACATTGCTTATCCACGCGTGCGTGCCAGCTGCGCGTGCGCGTGGATTGTCAGAAATCTCCAACCGTGCGTACGCGTGTAGCACGCGTGCGCGTCACTGCAATTTTTCAGAATCTTCAGATAGCTCATTTCTTTACCACATTGGGGGTAACGTTGGATGTCCAATGCTCCCTCCAATGTGAGCATCAGTACATCATGCAGAGATTTGCTCTGCCCCTTCTTCCAACGTTGCTTCTTCTTCAACTTTTCCAGGCTTCTTCTTCAACACTTCTCCATGCCTTCCTTTCTTCATTTTCTCCTATAATCAATCAAACACAATGCCTAAAAGTTTGCTATAATCATAGGGTATTTACATCATTCATAACCTCCATAAAAAATAGCTCAAAACCTTATGAAAAAGCACCATAACAACCATGTTCACTGAACTTAGGAAATGCATGCAATCTCAATCTGAACAGCTACTTAATATGCAAGAAAGTGTATAAAACCTAGGAAAAACAAAGAAAAATGCTAGTAAAACTAGCATAAGATGACTTGTCATCAGTGGTAAAGTTCGAGTTTTAGAAAAGATGCTGCCAAAATTTTTATAAATATTTAAGTGAATTTAAATCATATGAATTTGATTGGTGAAACAAAATGATTTTTATGTCTTTTTGTAATAGTCTTGAACTAAAGAAATGAAGTTGAATGTAATACCCTAATATACAAATCCTTATACCCGAGTCATAAGTCGATGATATTAAGGTGGTACGACTCAAGGTGGAAATAATAATACGTATATAATTGAAGGAATTATTAAACAAGAAGTCTAAAAAGGAGTAAATCAAAAATCACAAAATCGAAAAAAAAAAAGAAGTAAAATGCATTTGGAAAGCAGAATAACTAAAACATTAAAAAAGAATAGAATCAAGATCAGATATGTATCATAATATAAGTATACTAGCCACTAGTCACGACCTGCAAAGTTTAGGTCGGCTAGGGTTACAAAACTAAAACAGTTGACAACAGTATTTCCTGTCTCTCCCAAAGATACATCATCGCTTTTATAAGCAAGTTCCAAAACAAGCATTTACATACATCGTATTAAAGGTTTTTCAAAATAAAAAGGAAAGATTCTAAAAGTATAAAACAGAATCAAACAGACTTCACCAATGTCCAGACGAATCCAGCTCACTACTGAACACCAGCACCTACATATGAAAAACAAAGAATATATACGGAATGAAAACCCTTTATCCATGGGTTTCCAATACAGTAAAAATGCCAAATAAATACAATGCACTATAATAGGAACTCACTAAACATCGATAGCTCCATATCATTTTCCATTCCTAAGTTCTCACTAATCCATAATCAGGCAACTAACTTAAGCGATTCTAATCTAACTCTCTTATCTCATTAACTTTTCCACAATTCTTCGCAACCTTCCATCATCAAACGAAACCACTCTCAGCTCATTCAACTCAATGATTCTATAACAACACCTCAAATCTCCACCCAGAGCAAGTGGAATCACTCCACTGCATCTACCTAGGGAGCTCAAATCATCTCATTCTATATGCATTTTTATTATTCAATCATTTTATCATTTCATCTCAACAAAAATAGCCTTCAACGCCAACTGACATCAGCATGAGGGACCTCTCAGTTATGCAAACATAAGCAAGACAAACAAATAATACACAAGTAAATTCAAGTAAAGCATTTAGCATAAATACATTTAATTATGTGCAAATAGGCAAGTAAAGACAAGAAGAGCAAACCCAAACAATCCAAATAATGAAAATGATGTATGCATGTCCTATGACTGATGATATCATTTGTTGGTTATACAACCAACCCGACATGTCCGGAGCAAGCGAAATCACTCCACTGCATCTACCTAGACATGTTTATTTGGTGAATACAAGACTTATTCAAGATAGAGAGGATTCAAGATAATCATATGAATTGTTGAACCCCACTTCTTAGAATGGAATGGGTGTTAGGAAGGATTTAACCTCACACCATCTAATGCAATTATTTTCTTTTCTATTTTCTTTTGCTTGAGGACAAGCAAAGTATTAAGTTTGGTATTGTGATGTATTCAGATCTTTAGTGTTTTTCCTTCATGATTTTTATTTAATTTGCTATGAATTCCTGTTGGATAAGCAATGGTTTCATAGTTAAATGATCATTACTTTGAGTTAGTTGAATTCATTGGTTACAGGAGAATTTGGAAGGAAATTCGCAAGGAAGAAAGAGAAAACAGAGGATAGAAATCACCAAACACAAGAAACACATGGAATTAGAGTAAACAGAAAGCTCTCTAGATTAAACAAGAACCTCTCTGGATTAAATAGGAAGCTTACCAGAAATAACCCACAATGGCTGTGTAACATGGGAAGCCTAGCGTACCACGTTGGCGATTAAAAGGGATCCATGTGTATGTACAAAGATGGATAATTGGCCTATAATACGTACGCATGATTTCACTTTTACATGGGACGTAGGATCACAGCCGTGGCACACCTGATCCAAATAGAAATACCAAAATTTGGGATGCCAAAGGCAACGTAGGATATGAAGACCTTCACATGTGACGTGGGCCTGTCATGCATACGCATCTAGCATGCATACGCACAATAACAGATTTAAGGGGTATCATGCATATGCATCAGGCATGCGTACGCAGAACACCTAGTTTGCGTGGGACATGAATTTTTCTATGTGCAAAGCTTGGAGCAAAACAAAGACAAAAATTTAATGAAATCAATGTCACATTCAATGTGAGATACTCCATGTCCCACGTGATCAAATCAATGAGTGAATTAAATCAAAATTTGACCTCTATGTGCAATGTGAAAGGCTCACGTGCCACATGAGATTTTAATCACATTCTAGGGGCCTCAACTAGCCACTAGACCTCCAATTCTTCATCACTTGTATGGTCAATTGAAGGTTCAACTTATGCACATTAATTACAACAATTAATTAAGGATTACAAGAAGATAAGATTGAGAGCTTGGTTGGAAGAAAATACTATTGAAGAATATTTGATTTTATTTTAATTTTGATTCTATTTTAAGTTGAATTTGAAACTTGTTTGGGGTTAGTATTTAAGGGGAGAAGTCACTCACGGCTTCTTCTTCTTCAACACTTTTTACTTTTCATAATTTTAAGGTTTCCTCCGAAGACATAAGCAACTAATCTCCTTGGTTAAGGTTAGGAGCTTTGTTGATTCCTACGGACTGATATTCTAGCTTTTCTATTTTTGATTAATGTATTGATATCTTCTTAAGAAAAAGTTTTCGTTCTTTATCCAAAAGATTTGAATGTGTTGGGAAACAATTTTTTTCTGACTTGAATTCTTTTAACTTCTTGTAAAAGTTTATTAATTGAATTAAGTTTGAAAACTTATTCTCACAACTCTTATGTTTTGAAACTAGACTTGATAAGTGACATAGAATCAACTAGGAGAGATTCTTATGAATTATGTGCCGTATAAATCAATGAATGTGCTTCAACTATTTTCTTAAATAATTGACTAAGAAATTATGGATTAATTAGGTTAAATAAAAATCAAATTATCAAAGAATTGGGGTTTGATTATTAATGATTTGCCATGGATGTATCCTTGCATGATCAAGGTGAAAAGTGAAAAGTATTGATCCAAAAAACTCAACCTCGCTAAAATCTTAAGTCTTTTAAGGGAGCCACTGAAATAAAGACGTTTAAAACGTCTTTTTTTTAAGATGTTTTCAAATAATTAAAATTTAACACATATAATCGACTGAACCATGTTATTTTTGTCAAAATTAGGCTAGACAAATTAATTTGACCAACAAAACAGTGAATCAAATCTTAAACTGGTCTAAATTATATAATATTATTTTTTTATAGAAAATGACTACAATACCCTTATTATAAAAAATGACTAAAATACTCCTATTATATATATTAATTTTGAGAATGTTAAATTCTAGCTATTTACTTCTCTGCCGTCATATAGTTAGGATTTAGAGTTTTCAAATATATATATGTGTGTATGTATATATATAATAGAAATATTTTAGTTATTTTCTATAATAAAGATATTGTAGTCATTTTTTATAAAAGATAATATTAATTTAGACTAGTTTAAAATTTGATTCACTATTTTTTCAGTCAAATTAATTTGTTTGGCCTAATTTTGATAAAAATAACACAATTTAATCCATTATTACTTGGTACGACCCGCTGCACTTGTCGGTAGTTATGGTTTAAAATCTGCATCAAGATTCCTTATATCCATTGGATTTGCTGTTGTCCTCTGAGTTGAAATTAAACCGACTTTCCTTATCTTCTGCTTGTTCCCCATGTGCTTCTCCTTGTTCCTTGCTTCCAAGTCACTTCATCTTTTTCCCCTTTTTCTTCCATGGCTAGTGGCCTCATGCTAGTCCTCCCCAACCCTACGTCATACCTTAGTTTAGTGTGGTCTTAACATGGCATTTCTTTATAATTGGAGTAGTTCTTCTTCTCATGTCTGATTATTCCGCAATTAAAGCAATAACAGTTTTGGAGTCTTTCATATTTGAGGCTTATCCAGCTTTTGGGTTTGTCACCTCTGTTCAAGTAAAAGCCCGTTAGGAGTGGCCTGGTGGCGTCTATGGTAACTCTGAATCTAGGAAAGTTTCTTTTGAGACTTCCATCCTTCATAGGGTCTTCCACTTCCACCACCATTCCAACCATGTCACCGATGGATTTTGGTTGTATCTATATTCATGTGTTCAATCACTATTTTATGGAGGTGGATCCAGAACTCCATGAAATTATGGCAAATATCTAGGATGGATTGACCATAAACCCATTGATAAAGGTTTAAGAGGTTACCTCTGACATTCCACGGGCTATTTTACGGCATTTTCTTCTCGTTTTAGTTGTCTTTGAAGCTGATTAAGATGATATTTCTGCCCACTTCTGATATGATACATCTTTTGGATTTTCTACATTCCCAAAATAGAGTTTTTAATGATTTTGAATTTGATTTTCTTGTCAGACAGGATTTTTCAAACTATGATATAGCACTCTGGTTTGAAGCCTAGGTGTGGGTTGGGATTAAGACTTATTGTCATACATTCGATTGTGTCCAGACCTAAGTTAGCCATGCTTGGGGTCTAGCTTATAATAGGATGGTATAAGGCAATCAAGATGAGATCGGAGGGGTGGGAGACAGTGTGGTGGGAAGTTTATAGGTTTGTGCTTCAGTTTGGGTTAGGTAAGGTTGTAGGTCATAAGGGAGTATGTACGCTAATGTTGTGAGTGACAAATTGTGTTGACACCTAAGATGAAGTTGTCCTTATGTTGTAGGATGGATCTTTGGCTTAGGGACTGGAATTTGACTTTAAGGTATCGGTAAGTGATGAGCGGATAATTTATACGCTTTTTGGCATTGTTTTTAGGTAGTTTCTAGTATGATCTAGCTACTTTTAGGGATGTTTTTATTAGTTTTTTATGCAAAATTCACATTTCTGAATTTTACTATGAGTTTTTGTGTTTTTCTGTGATTTTAGATTTTTTTGGCTGAATTTGAGGGACCTGAGCAAAAATCTGATTCAGGCTGCCAATGGACTGCTGATGCTGTTGGATTCTGACCTCCCTGCACTAGAAATGAATTTTCTGGAGCTAAAAAACTCCAAATGGCGTGCTCTCAACGGCATTGGAAAGTAGACATCCAGGGCTTTCCAACAATATATAATGGTTTATACTTTGTTCGAGTTTAGATGACGCAAACTGGCGTTCAACGCCAGTTCCATGCTGTATTCTGGAGTAAAACGCCAGAAACACGTCACAAACCAGAGTTAAATGCCAAAAACACGTTACAACTTGGCGTTTAACTCCAAGAGAAGCCTTTTCACGTGTAAAGCTCAAGCTCAGCCCAAGCACACACCAAAGTAGGCCCCGGAAGTGGATTTCTGCACTTAGACTTATTTCTGTAAACCCTAGCAGCTAGTTTAATATAAATAGAACTTTTTACTAGTGTACTAGTGTCTAGTCCTTTACGAGATCTGGGATCTGGGATTTTACATCTTTGATCACATTTTAGGGCTGGCCATTTGGCCATGCCTGAACCATCACTTATGTATTTTCAACGGTGGAGTTTCTACACACCATAGATTAAGGGTGTAGAGCTTTGCTGTACCTCGAGTTTTAATGCAATTACTACTATTTTCTATTTGGTGCACGAAATTGCAATCACACTTTTGCAATCCGCACAACTAACCAGCAAGTGCACTGGATCGTCCAAGTAATACCTTATGTGAGTAAGGGTCGAATCCCACGGAGATTGTTGGCTTGAAGCAAGCTATAGTTATCTTGTTGATCTTAGTCAGGATGCCAATAGGGTTCTTTCGTTTTAATTGTAAAAAGTCAAAGGGCATAAAATAAATACTTATTGTGCAACGATGGAGAATATGTTGGAGTTTTGGAGATGCTTTGTCTCTTTATTTTAGCTTTTCTCTTGAACTCCTCTTCACACACGCAAGGTTCTTTCCATGGCAAGCTGTATGTAGGGTGTCACCGTTGTCAATGGCTACTTCCCATCCTCTCAGTGAAAATGGTCCAAATGCTCTGTCACAGCACGCTAATCATCTGTTAGTTCTCGATCATGTAGGAATAGAATCCATTGATTCTTTTGCGTCTGTCACTACGCCCAACAATCGCGAGGTTGAAGCTCATCACAGCCATTCAATCCTTGAATCCTACTCGGAATATCACAGACAAGGTTTAGACTTTCTGGATTCTCATCAATGCCGCCATCAATTCTAGCTTATACCACGAAGATTCTGATTAAGGAATATAAGAGATACCCATTCAATCTAATGTAGAACGGAGGTGGTTGTCAGGCACACGTTCATGGATTGAGGAAGGTGATGAGTGTCACGGATTATCACCTTCTTCATGGTGAAGCGCGAATGAACATCTTAGATAAGAACAAGCGTGTTTGGATGGAAAACAGAGATAATTGCATTAATTCATTGAGAAGCTGCAGAGCTCCTCACCCCTAACAATGGAGTTTAGAGACTCATGCCATCAAAGAGTATAAAATTCAGATCTAAAAAATGTCATGAGATACAAAATAAGTCTCTAAAAGTTGTTTAAATACTAAACTAGTAACCTAGGTTTATAGAAAATGAGTAAACTAAGATGGATAGTGCAGAAATCCACTTCTGGGGCCCACTTGGTGTGTGCCGGGGCTGAAACTTAATCTTCTCACGTACTTGGGCTGTTTCTGGAGTTGAACGCCAAGTTGTAACATGTTTTTGGCATTCAACTCTGGTTCGTGACGTGTTTCTGGCACTGAACGCCAGATTGCAATATGGAACTGGCGTTGAACGCCAGTTTACGTCATCTATCTTCGCACAAAGTATGGACTATTATATATTGCTGGAAAGCCCTGAATGTCTGCTTTCCATCCCAATTGAGAGAGCGCCAATTAGACTCCTGTAGCTCCAAAAAATCCATTCCGAGTGCTGGGAGGTCAGAATCCAATAGCATCAGCAGTCCTTTTTCAGCGTAAATCAGATTTTTGCTCAGCTCCCTCAATTTCAGCCAGAAAAAACCTGAAATCACAGAAAAACACACAAACTCGTAGTAAAGTCTAGAAATATTATTTTTGCTTGAAAACTAATAAAATTCTATATAAAAAAATAATTAAAACATACTAAAATCTACATGAAATTACCCCCAAAAAGCGTATAAAATATCCGCTCATCACTATTCAATTCAGCTTATTCTTGCTCTAAGGTATTTGTTGCACTTCAACTTGATGGATGTGATGATCCATGACACTCATCATCATCCATCCTTATGAACGCGTGACTAACAACCACTTCCGTTCTACCTTAGACCGAGCGCATATCTCTTGGGTTCCTTAACCAGAATCTTCGTGGTATAAGCTAGAACCCTTTGGCGGCCATTCTTGAGAATCTGGAAAGTCTAAACCTTGTATGTGGTGTTCTGAGTAGGATTCAGGGATTGAATGACTGTGACGAGCTTCAAACTCGCAATTGTTGGGCGTGATGAGAGACGCAAAAGAATCAATAGATTCTATTCCGACATGATCGAGAACCGACAGATGATTAGCCGTGCTGTGACAAGGGCATTTGGACCATTTTCACTGAGAGGATGGGAAGTAGCCATTGACAATGGTGATGCCCTACATACAGCTTGCCATGGAAAGGAGTAAGAAGGATTGGATTAAAGTAGTAGGAAAGCAGAAATTCAGAAGGAATACAGCATCTCCATACACTTATCTGAAATTCCTACCAATGAATTACATAAGTATCTCTACCTTTATTTTATGCTTTATTTATTATTATTTTTGAAAACCATTATAACCATTTGAATCCGCCTAACTGAGATTTACTAGATGACCATAGCTTGCTTCATACCAACAATCTCTGTGGGATCGACCCTTACTCACGTAAGGTTTATTACTTGGACAACCCAGTGCATTTGCTGGTTAGTTGTGCGAATTTGTGAAGAATGTGAGTGAACCTTATTAGTGTGCACCAAGTTTTTGGAGCTATTACTAAGAATTGTTCCAGTTATAAAAAGTGTAAATCAAAGTTTTGCCTATCAAGTTTTTGGCGCCGTTGCCGGGGATTGTTCGAGTTTGGACAACTGACGGTTCATCTTGTTGCTCAGATTAGGTAATTTTCTTTTCAAAAAGTTTTCAAAAATCTTTCAAAATTATTTCTTTGTTTTCGTTTTTCAAAAAAATAATTTTCGACAAACCCAAAACAAAAATTTAATAAAATCATAAAAATCAAAAATATTTTGTGTTTCTTGTTTGAGTCTAGTGTCATGTTTTAAGTTTGGTGTCAATTGCATGTTTTAAAAATTTATGCATCTTTTGAAAATTCATGCATGTGTTCTTCATGATCTTCAAGTTGTTCTTGGTAAGTCCTCTTGTTTGATCTTTATATTTTCTTGTTTTGTGTCTTTTGTTGTTTTTCATATGCATTTTTGCATTCATAGTGTCTAAGCATTAAAGATTTCTAAGTTTGGTGTCTTGCATGTTTTCCTTTCTTGAAAATTTTTCAAAAATAAGTCTTGATGTTCATCTTGATCTTCAAAGTGTTCTTGGTGTTCATCTTGACATTCAAAGTGTTTTGATCTTAATTTTTCATGTCTTGTGTCAATCTTGCTGTTTATTCAAAAAAAAAGAGAAAAACACAAAAATTATATCTTTTATTTTTTTCTCTGTCATCATTAAAAATTCAAAAAATCAAAAAATATCTTCCCCTTATTTTACTCAAAAATTCGAAATCTTTGGGTTGACTTAGTCAAAAAATTTTAAAATTAGTTGTTTCTTATTAGTCATGTCAAGATTTCATTTTTAAAAATCCTATCTTTTCAAAATCTTTTTCAACAATCAAATCTTTTTCATTTTTCTTATTATTTTTCGAAATTTTTCTTATTTGATTTTCAAAATCTTTTTCTTATCTTTATTTCAGAACTTCAAAAACTTTACTCACAATTAATGTGATTGATTCAAAAATTTGAAGTTTGTTACTTTCTTGTTAAGAAAGGTTCAATCTTTAAATTCTAGAATAATATCTTTTAGTTTCTTGTTAGTCAAGTAATCAATTTTAATTTTAAAAATCAAATCTTTTTCCAAAATATCTTTTTCAATCATATCTTTTCAAAATATCTTTTTTTTAAATTATATCTTTTTCAAAATTAATTTCAAAATCTTTTCTAAACTTCTTATCTTTTCAAAATTGATTTTCAAATCTTTTTCAACTAACTAATTGACTTTTTGTTTGTTTCTTAGCTTTTTCAAAACCACCTAACTAATTTTATCTTTCTAATTTTCGAAAACTCCTCTCCCTTTTTTTTAAAAAATTCTTTTTAATTAACTAATTATTTCAAATTTCAATTTTAATTTTAATTCTTCTCTTAATTTTCGAAAATCACTAATTTTTCAAAAATAATTTTCGAATTCTCTCTCTCATCTTCTTCTATTTATTCATTCATTTACTAACACTTCTCTTCATCTTAAAATTCGAACCCCCTCTTCCTTTCTGAGTTCGAATTTTCCTCTTTTCCTTCTTCTATTCTTTTCTTCTTCTACTAACATAAAGGAATCTCTTTACTGTAACATAGAGGATTCCTCTTTCTTTTCTGTTCTCTTCTTTTTCATATAAGCATGAGCAAGGACAAGGACATTCTTGTTGAAGCAGATCATGAACCTGAAAGGACTCTGAAGAGGAAACTAAGAGAAGCTAAATTACAACAATCCAGAGACAACCTTATAGAAATTTTCGAAGAGGAAGAGGAGATGGCTGCCGAAAATAATGAGAACAACAATAACGCAAGGAGGATACTTGGTGATTATACTACACCGACTTCAAAGTTTGATAGAAGAAGCATCTCAATCCCTGCCATTAGAGCAAACAATTTTGAGCTGAAGCCTCAACTAGTTGCTCTAATGCAACAGAACTGCAAGTTTCATGGACTTCCATTAGAAGATCCCTATCAGTTTTTAACTGAATTCTTGTAGATCTGTGAGACTGTTACGACTAATGGAGTAGATCCTGAAGTCCATAGGCTCATGCTTTTCCCTTTTGCTGTAAGAGACAGAGCTAGAACATGGTTGGACTCACAACCTAAAGATAGCCTGGCCTCTTAGGATAAGTTGGTCACGGCCTTCTTGGCTAAGTTCTTTCCTCCTCAAAAGCTGAGCAAGCTTAGAGTGGATGTTCAGACCTTCAAACAAAAAGATGGTGAATCCCTCTATGAAGCTTGGGAAAGATACAAGCAGAGACCATTCTGCAGGGGGATCCATTCACCAAAAGAAAACGCCTTCAGAAGCTCAAGAACTCATTGACATGGTTGCAAATAACCAATTCATGTACACCTCTTAGAGGAATCCTGTGAGTAATGGGATGCCTCAAAAGAGGGGAGTTCTTGAAATTGATGCTCTGAATGCCATATTGGCTCAGAACAAAATGTTGACTCAGTAAGTCAACATGATTTCTCAGAGTCTAAATGGATGGCAAAATGCATCCAATAGTACTAAAGAGGCATCTTCTGAAGAAGAAGCTTATGATTCTGAGAACCCTGCAATGGCAGAGGTGAATTACATGGGTGAACCCTATGGGAACACCTATAATTCTTCATGGAGAAATCATCCAAATTTCTCATGGAAGGATCAACAAAAGCCTCAACAAGGCTTTAATAATGGTGGAAGAAACAGGCTCAGCAATAACAAGCCTTTTCCATCATCTTGTCAGCAATAGACAGAGCATTCTGAGTAGAGCTCTTCTAGCTTAGCAAACATAGTCTCTGATCTGTCTAAGGCCACTTTAAGTTTCATGAGTGAAACAAGGTCCTCCATTAGAAATTTGGAGGCACAAGTGGGCCAGCTGAGCAAGAAAATCACCGAAACTCCTCCTAGTACTCTCCCAAGCAATACAGAAGAGAATCCAAAAAGAGAGTGCAAGGCCATTGACATAATCAAAATGGCCGAACCTAGAGAGGATGGGGAGGACGTGAATCCCAATGAGGAAGACCTCATTGGGCGTCTCCCAGACAAGAAGGAGTTCTGTTCCAGGGGTTACCTGAAACTGTAGGTCGATCTCGGACGAGATCTTCTGTGTTGGTCGGAATTATTGTGTCCGACTTGATGATATTGGCTGGAGCTGCCGTGTCTGACTTGTTGGACTTGGTGATGATGCTGATCCTTCGTCCACAGAGGGTGGGGGATACCTGCAAGGGACTCCGATGCTTAAGTTAGTAAGGGTATTAAGCAGGTATTGAGTAGAATTAGAGTATGAGTTATACCTGGGTGCTCCAGTGTATTTATAATGGTGAGATGTGACCTTCTGTGGATAAGATAAGTTAGTTATCTTGTCTTATCTTTATCTTATCTTCAAGTGAGGTCATCTTATCTTCAAGGGAACCGCCCTTCTCTCTGTAGGCTTGGGCTGCCTTAGGATTTGGGGCGTGTTCCTCTATTTGGGCCCTTCTTTGGGCTTTCCTGGTGACTTGGTGGAGCTCTTTGGAAAGAGGTCGGGTTGTCCTGACCTGAAGAGGTCGGTCGCTTTGTCTGTCGAACATCCCGGGTCGGACAGCTCGACCCAGGGTATGAACAGTGCCCCTACTTGAGCTCGGACTTCTTTGAGGTCGAGTCTTTGACTTTGGTCCTTCTTTGGTGAAGCCGAACTCAAGCATTTGATCGATTCTTTTGTAGCAGCTTTTGAATGTAGAACGTTTTCCTCTAAAAGTGCGTGTTTTTATATCAGCGCTTTTTTGGGAACACGAGAGGGTTTTAATATCTGTATTTAATTGGCATTAATTGCCCCGTTTTCTCTTGATCTTTTATTTTGAATTTCTCAATCAAAAACGGTTTCTCTTCTTCACTCTTTCTTCATAACTTCTCCCTTTACTCTCTCATTTTCTGTTTCTTTCGTAGTTTCTTCCATCTGTTCTGTCGCTGCTTTCTGTGGAAGAGGGGTGACTTCTAGGTTTTTTCCTCCACAGTTTTCCGCTTTCGAGGGGTGGCTTTGTGGCTTCTGTTCTTTCGGCTTTCGAGGTTTTCTTCTACCCTTTTCCAGGTTTGTTTTTTCTTTCTTCTGTTTCCTTATATGTGGGAAGTTTGCATTTTGTTTAGAGGAAGTTTGGGTTTTTCTGCTTTTATCATGCCCGATTGTTGCATGCTCTGGAATTTCTTCGTTTATGGTGCGAATCTTTTTCTTTATGTTGTCGTCATTTCTGCTTGTGCCTTCGCTGATGATTTTTTGCTTGATTCCGGAAAAGTTTGTGTCTTTGCTGTTTTTCTGCTTGGCATTTTTGGTGTTTTTGACAATGAACTGTAGAAGGGTGACGACTTTGCGTTTTTACTTCCTTTGTATCCTTTGAGACTTTATTTTCTTTTTGATGAGTGTCAGGACGTGAGCTGTAGAGATTTCCTAAAAAACCTTGCTTTGTTACTACCTCCAAAGGATGCCCCAGGACTTTTGGCTTGAGTCTTGGGGTTTTCCTTTTCTGTTTGTCCGTCCGTCGAGTTGTTTTGCCCCTCATCCGAGATGTTTTTAAAGTAATCCGCTCTTCTTTTCTTTTTGTAGGATTTTAGTTGGCCTCATGTCTTCTCGAAATAACGTTGTAAAGATGCCTTCCCAGGTCCCTGAGGGCATGGCCAATTGGGTGGACTCGACGGTTCTTATGTGTGTGTCTCTAGTTGATTCTGAGTTTTGTGCGCAGCTTAGGCAGTTCCATAGTGTCTGTAGTAATCCTGGTGATGAGAAGAACTATGAACTTGTCCCTCCCTCTTCTGACGAGAGAGTCTGCTTCTCTACTCGGGTTTTAACGATCGCCCTTTCTTCTATGTTTATGACTTTTTCTTTGGTCAGCTGGGTATCACCCTTCCCTTCAATAAATTTGAGATCGACCTGTTATGGTCCTGTAATGTTGCCCCCTCTCAACTTCACCCTAATTCCTAGGGTTTCATAAAGATTTTTCAATTGTTGTGCAATGGTTTTGGTATCCCTGCTTCCCAATCTCTCTTTTTCTATCTGTTTGTCTTGATTAAGCCTGGAGTGGTAAAAAAGAAGGCAGCTTGGGTCTCCTTTTGCTCTACCCAAGGAAAGAAGGTTTTTTCCATGTTTGACGAGTCATTCCATGATTTTAAAAACTACTTTTTCAAGGTCCGAGCTGTTGAAGGAGCTCGGACCTTCTTTCTGGATGAAAATGACGAGCCTACTTTTCCTTTGGAATGGTAAAAAGATGTGAGGGTGTCCTGATAGACGTGGGAAATGTTGGATGAGGCTGAGCGAGCCTTTGTGACTGTCTTGGAAGAACACTGGGGTCAACCTTCCCATCTCGACACAAAGAAATTTCTAACCAATCCCTCTCTTCTTCAAACTGAGCTGGGTATTTTGTGTTTCCTTTTTTATCTGTTTTATATTACTCGTAACTGTCTTTTCTGACTTGTAGCTTAATTTCTGTTTTATTTGTAGAGGCGATGAAGAATAATGAATCCATGAAAGCTTTTAAAAGAGCGCAGAGGGCGACTGCTGCCAAAACATCTTGGCCAAGGCGATTGGGGAAGGATCCTCCGAAGTGCACGTGAAGCCGTCTGTGCTGAGTTCCCCTGGGGTGGAGAAAGTGATCCCTACTCCCCGAGTTCGTTTGGTGGATCCTCACCCTACTTCTGCTGCTCCTTCTGTTGCTCCTCCAAATAAAACACAAAAAACAGCTGAGCCTTTCGACCTCAACGCTCCCGATTTTAATGCCATTGAATTTGTGGATCAATAAATCGGTCCCTATGGTACCCTTTCAATGGACGATGTGTCCATCCTCCATCATTTGGAATTTATGGCCCAAAATCACGTACAGATGGCGTATATGGCGGCTGCTATATACCAGACTGCTCAGAATCTTCCTCTCCATGCTACCAAAGCATTTATGGAGGAGGCAAAGCAGGAGTTTGACCGGATGAAGGGACTGAAGGAGGAACTTGAATTAAAGGTGACCAAGTTGGAGAAGGATCTAGAGAATGAGAAGGCGAGTTCCCTTTCACTGGCAGCTTCTTTGAGGTTGGCCGAGGACACAACTCTGATGCATAAGGAGAGTTACGTTACAACTTATCGGGAGGTGATGCGTCTGAGGGGGGAGTTGGACAATGCCTGGGAA
This sequence comes from Arachis duranensis, assembly GCF_000817695.3. Lineage (NCBI taxonomy): Eukaryota > Viridiplantae > Streptophyta > Magnoliopsida > Fabales > Fabaceae > Arachis > Arachis duranensis. Next base: position 32,693,056 of record NC_029778.3, on the reverse strand, counting down.
GATTATTCTGAGCTCCAAGGTCATCTTGTTGGCAGCGTGACTGCTGCTTATGAGAACTTGAAGGAGCAAGTTCGAGTCATTGCTCCCGAGGCCGATCTCGCCCTTTTCAGCCTGGACAATGTTGTCAGGGATGGCAAGATTGTCCCTAATGACAAGGGTGATGATGATGCTGATCCTCCCCCTTGTCCTCTGCTAAAGTGTCGACCTCTTCTGCTCCTCCGGTTGCACCTGATTTGGATTGCCAGGTTCTGAACCGGGAGGATGGAACTATAGATGCTGTGCCTATTCAAACTCGCCCTCCTTCTCCTTGTCCTGATGCTGTCAAGAAGGCTCCTGATGCTTACTGATCTCTTTCTAGATATTTATGTAGTTGGCCCGGCTTGTGGGCTCTTTAAAACTTTGTTTATTTTGCTGATGGTTTCTAGTTGCTTGTTTTAGCAACTTTTATTTTGAAAAACAAAGAGTAGCTCACTATCTTTGGTAGGTGTTGATGGCCGCCGAGGCTTTTATAACTTTGTAGATTATATCAAGGTTTTTGACTTGTGTTTCTCTTCTGCTTTCTGAGAATGCTGGAACCTTGCAACTCGACTTCTTGGGATTGCTTTGTGCGTTTTGTTTATGGCTTGGATCCTTTGAGTTTGTGTCTATGTGGGTCTGACTTGTTTCTCGGTTTTCTCGCTTTCGTACGTATTTTTGGCGCTCCGTAACCGATTCTTTTGCGTTGGTCCCCCACTAAGTTATTTCTGTAATTCCTTTTCTAGGAACTTTATTAGGTTTCCTTTGGGGATTACTTTTATAACTTGTAGGAGATTGACTTCGTTAGGTCGATCTCTTTCTAAGTTATTTTTTGTAATCCTCTTTTTTGGACCTTTGTCAGGTCTCTTTCAGGGATTACTTTTATAACTTCGTTTTGTAGGAAACCGACTTTGTTAGGTCGATCTCTTTCTAAGTTATTTTTGTAATCCTCTTTCTTGGACCTTTGTCAGGTCTCTTTCAGGGATTACTTTTATAACTTCGTTTTGTAGGAAACTGACTTCGTTAGGTCGATCTCTTTCTAAGTTATTTTTGTAATCCTCTTTCTTGGACCTTTGTCAGATCTCTTTCAGGGATTACTTTTATAACTTCATTTTGTAGGAAACCGACTTCGTTAGGTCGATCTCTTTCTAAGTTATTTTTGTAATCCTCTTTCTTGGACCTTTGTCAGGTCTCTTTTAGGGATTACTTTTATAACTTCGTTTTGTAGGAAATCGACTTCGTTAGGTCGATCTCTTTCTAAGTTAAAGTAATCCTCTTTAATAGGGTTGTCCAGACCTCTTTCCAGGGTTTACTTATAACTTAGGTTGACTTGGTCCGACTTCTGAACGTCGGCCAGTCTTTAAGTTATTATTTTAGCTATCCGTAAGACCTCGTCAGGTTCTTTTTTGGATTGCTTTCGATAACTTCTTACATTATTCTATGTTCATCTTTGCCGATTTGTAGAAAGTGGTTGGCATCTTTAGATCGTCTTTTGTGTGAATCGCGTTTTCACCTTTATTGGACGGTTATCTTTAACGTGATCATCCAGTGAAATTGTTTTTCACTTTCTGCCAATCTGTTGCTTTATAATCGGACGATGAATACTTCAGATTAATGCGTCTTGAAATCTTGTGGAATATCTAAATAAATTTTATTTCAAAGAAACGTGCGAATATATATATATGGGAATTTTTTTATCCCTTTAAGTCAGATAGTGTCTAGGTCTCAACCTGGTGCCTCATTAAAAAACCTTTTCAGGAAAAAGAGTGCATCCAATAATGAGATCATTTACCTTTTCTAACTGTAGTACCTTCTTAGGTTGCAGGCGTGCCGTGATCTGGGGAGCTCTCGTCCATCGAGTTCGGACAGTCTGTAGTAGCCCTTCCCAAGTACTTCTATAACTCGGTAGGGTCCTTTCCAGTTTACTGCCAGCTTTCCTTCTCCTGGTCGAGTTGTTCCAATATCATTTTGGATTAGGATAAGATCATTCTCTGCAAAACTTCTCGGTACTACCCTTTGATTATATCTGGAAGCCATTCGGCGTTTTAGAGCTTCCTCCCTGATCCGAGCTCTTTCTTGGATTTCGGGTAGTAGGTCGAGCTCTTCACTCTGAAGTTGTGAGTTTGCTTCCTCATTATAATGAATTGCTCTAGGCGATCTTTCCTCAATCTCTACTGGAATCATTGCTTCTATTCCGTATGCTAATCGGAAGGGGGATTCCTTTGTGGTGGAATGTGGCGTTGTTCGATATGCCCATAGGACCTGTGGAAGCTCTTTTGCCCAGGCTCCCTTTGCATCTTGTAATCTCCGTTTTAACCCGGCCAATATGACTTTGTTGGCGGCTTCGGCCTGCACATTGGCCTGTGGATGTTTGACGGAGGTGTACTGGTGCCTTAGGTTTAAGTCAGCTACTAGTTTTCTGAAGCCTGCATCTGTGAATTGAGTGCCATTGTCCGTGGTTATTGAATATGAAACTCCGAACCTTGTAACAATGTTTCTATATAGGAGTTTCCGGCTTCTTTGGGTGGTGGCGTTAGCTAGGGGTTCTGCCTCGATCCACTTTGTAAAGTAGTCTACCCCTACTATGAGAAATTTAACTTGTCCTGATCCCTGGGGAAAGGGGCCGAGAAGATCGAGTCCCCATTTTGCAAACGGCCAAGGAGAAGTCACGCTGATGAGCTCTTCTGGCGGGGTGATGTGAAAGTTGGCATGTTTCTAACATGGTGGACATGTCTTTACAAATTCTGTGGCTTCTTTCTATAATGTTGGCCAATAGAACCCTGCCCGGAGTACTTTTTTGACAAGAGCCCGTGCTCTAAGATGGTTGCCACAAATGCCGCCATGTACTTCTTCTAACACTTCCCACATGTGGGAGGTCGGAACTCATTTTAATAATGGTACTGAGATCCTTCTTTTGTACAGTATGTTGTTTATGATGGTGTAGTACTGTGCCTCCCATTTTAGCCTTTTCGCCTCCTTTTCTTCTGTCGGGAGTGTTCCTGTTTTGAGGTAGTTGATTATGGGGGTCATCCATCCTTGGTCCTGGTTTACTATGGCTAGGACTTTTTCTTCTTCCAAAATTGACGGGTTCTGTAAAATTTTCTGGATAAGGCTTCTATTGTTGCCCCCTGGTTTGGTACTGGCTAGTTTTGAGAGCGCGTCAGCTCGGGCATTTCGTTCGCGGGGTTTGTGGCTGATCTTATATTCCCTGATTTGTCTGAGCTGTTCCTTGGTCTTATCTAAATACCTTTTCATGGTGGGATATTTGGCTTGGTAGCTCCCTGTTATTTGTGATGTGACCACTTGTGAATCGCTGTAAATGTTGAGTTTTTGAGCTCCCACCTCTTCAGCCAGCTTCAAACCAGCTAACAATGCTTCATATTCTGCTTGGTTATTTGAGGCTGGGAACCCGAACTTGAGGGAGAGCTCAATTTGGGTTCCTTGGTTGCTTTCTATTATTACACCTGTGCCACTTCCAGTTTTATTTGAAGAGCTGTCTACATAGAGATTCCATTCTGTGTGGGTTTCTAGGGCATCTGTGAATTCTACGATAAAGTCGGCTAGATATTGTGATTTGATGGCCATCCGAGCTTCATATTAAAGGTCGAATTCTGACAACTCGACTGCCCATTGTAGAATTCTGCCCGCTAAATCTATTTTCTGCAATATCCCTTTTAAGGGCTGGTTAGTTCGAACTTTAATGGTGTGAGCTTGGAAGTAAGGGTGGAGTCATCGGGATGTTAAGATGAGAGTATAGGCGAATTTTTCTATTTTCTGGTAGTTCAGCTCGGATCCCTATAGTGATTTGCTAATGAAGTAGACAGGTTGTTGTCCATTTTCGTCTTCTCTGACCAGTGCTAAGGCTATTGCCCGGCTTCCTACTGTGAGATATAATATGAGTGGTTCTCCTTCTCGTGGTCGAGATAGGATAGGTGGCCGTCCTAAGAATTTCTTAAAGTCTTGGAAGGCTTGCTCGCATTCTGGTGTCCACTCAAACTGTTTTCCTTTTCTTAAAGTAGTATAGAAGGGAAGAGATTTTATCGCGGCTCCTGCTAAGAATCGGGATAGGGCGGCCAATCTCCCATTGAGTTGTTGTACTTCTTTGACATAGGTTGGGCTCTTCATGTTGAATATGGCCTGACATTTGTCTGGATTTGCTTCAATTCCTCTTTGTGTGAGCATGAAACGTAAGAATTTGCCCGCTTCTGCTGTGAAGGTGCATTTCGTGGGATTGAGTCGCATGTCATGCTTTCTTGTGGTGTCGAACACTTGGGCCAGGTCGGACAACAATGTCTCTTCGCTTTGTGTTTTTATTAGCATGTCGTCCACGTAGACTTCCATGATCTTTCCAATGTGATCCGAGAAGACTTTATTCATTAGCCTTTGATAAGTAGCTTCTACGTTCTTGAGACCGAAAGGCATCACAATGTAGCAGTAGTTTGCTTTCGGTGTTAAGAACAAGGTTTTTTCTTGATCTGGTGGATACATGAGGATTTGGTTGTACCCCGAGTATGCGTCCATAAATGAGAGATATCTATACCCGAAGGAAGCATCTACCAGAGCATCAATACTTAGGAGTGGGTATGGATCTTTTGGACAAGCTTTGTTGAGATCGGTGTAATCGGTGCACATTCGCCACTTCCCATTTGATTTTTTCACCAAGACGACGTTGGCTAGCCATAGTGGGTATTTAACCTCTCTTATGAATCCTGCTTCCAGTAGTGCTTGTACTTGTTCTTCCACAGCCTGGGATCGCTCTGGCCCAAGTTTTCTTCGTCTCTGCTGTACCGGCCGAGATCCTGGGTAGACCGCCAAATTAGTTTAGGGTCTATTCCTGGCATGTCTGCGGCTTTCCACGCGAAGAGATCAACATTATCTCGTAAGAATTGTATTAGTAGTTCTTTTGAATTTTTTTCAGGATTGTGCCGATATTAGTTGTTTTTTTTGCAGTATCCCCGATCTGAATCTTCTCTATCTCACCTTCTGGCTGTGGGCGAAGCTCTTCTCGTCGTTGGCCTCCGCTCAGCTTGATTGTGTGGAACTCTTCTCCTCCGCCTCTGAGGTTTAGGCTTTCGTTATAACAGCGACGTGCCATCTTTTGATGTGCTTTTATCGTAGCTGTTTCTTTCGTAGTGGGGAATTTCATACATAGATATGGGGTCGAGACTATTGTGCCAAGTTGGTTGAGTGTTGTCCGACCTATGAGAGCATTGTAAACTGAATTTACATCGACTACGATGTAGTCTATTTTGAGGGTTCTAGATTGGTTTCCTTTTCTGAAGGTTGTATGTAGTGGTATGTATCCCAGTGGTTGAACTGGGGTATCTCCTAGTCCGAACAAACTGTTTAGATATACTTTAAGTTCTTTTTCTTCTAAGCCAAGTTTATCGAAGGCTGTTTTGAATAAGATGTCGGCAAAACTCCCTTGGTCTATTAAGGTGCGGTGCAGATTGGCGTTTGCCAATATGATGATGATGACCATGGGATCGTCGTGTCCTGGGATGATGCCTGAGGCGTCCTCTTTAGTAAATGTTGTTGTCGGGATGTTGAGTGCTTCTTCCTTTCCCTCGACATGATATACTTCTTTGAGATATCTTTTGCGAGATGATTTAGAGATCCATCCTCCTGCGAATCCGCCATATATCATGTGGACATGTCTCTCTGGCGTCCGAGGTGATCGTTCGGTTTGTTCGTTATCTTCATCCCTTCGTCTCTTTCTTTGATCATCATCTCGGGTGGCCAGAAATCGATCTAATTTTCCTTCTCTCACCAACTTTTCTATGATATTTTTTAAGTCAAAGCATTCATTTGTGGAGTGTCCTCGGACTCGATGGTATTCACAATATTCCTTCCAGTTTTATCCTCCCCTTTTGCCTCTAAGTGGTCGTGCTGGGTGGATTTTTTCCGTATGGCAGACTTCTTTGTATATCTCGACCAGGGATGCTCTGAGAGGAGTGTAATTATGGTATTTTTTGATTTTCTCCCCTTGTCGATCTTCTTTTCTCTTGGATTCCTTGTCTTTGTCTCGGTAAGAGGCCCCCGATTTTGAGGTTTCCCCTAACCGAGCGTTTTCTTCCATGTTGATATATTTTTCTGCTCGTTCCTATACTTCGTCTAAGGAGGTTGGGTACTCTTTTGATATAGACTGGCTAAAAGGTCCCTCTCGTAGGCCGTTGATGAATCCCATGATGGCGGCCTCTGTTGGTAGACTTTGTATGTCCATGCACGTTTTGTTGAATCTCTCTATGTAGTTGCGGAGGCTCTCCCGATCTCCTTGTTTGATCCCTAGTAAGCTGGGGGCGTGTTTAGCCTTATCTTTCTGAATGGAGAATCTGGCTAGGAATTTTTTAGCTAGGTCATCAAAGCTTGAGATGGGCTTAGGGGGTAGGTTGTCAAACCATCGAATTGCTGTCTTTGTGAGAGTTGTTGGAAAGGCTTTACAGCGAACAGCATCTGGGGCGTCAGTGAGGTACATTCTGCTTTTAAAGTTGCTGAGGTGATGGTTGGGGTCCATGGTGCCATCATACAGGGTCATATCCGGGAGTTTGAAGTCTTTTGGAATTTTGGTTTTCATGATTTCCTTGGTGAACGGGTCTTGCTCTTTGCATGAATTTTCTTCGAGATTGGCCCGAGGGGCTTTTAATTTAAGGTCGGCTTCCAATTGCTGTAGTTTTTCTTCCAATTCTCGACGTCGCCGCATCTCTTTTTGTAGATCTTTTCCAATTTCCCGTTGTTGTTGGGTTTCTTTTTCAAGTTATTTTAGGCGGTCTAGGAGCGCTTCTATTGCCCCCGAATTTGGTGAGTCTTTGTCCTTGTTGGTTTCAGGGGTATCTTGCAGCGTGACATCCGCGTTCTTGTGCGGTGTTCTATTTTCCAGATCTAAATCGTGGTCGTTGTCATGGTCGTCCACCATGGTGATGGGATGACTTCCAGGTCCCCGGCAATGGCGCCAATGTTCCGGGGGTTACCTGAAACTGTAGGTCGATCTCGGACGAGATCTTCTGTGCTGGTCGAAACTGTTGTGTCTGACTTGATGATAGTAGCTGGAGCTGCCGTGTCTGACTTGTTGGACTTGGTGATGGTGCTAATCCTTCATCCACAGAGGGTGGGGGGTACCTGCAAGGGACTCTGATGCTTAAGTTAACAAGGGTATTAAGCAAGTATTGAGTAGAATCAGAGTATGAGTTATACCTGGGTGCTCCAGTGTATTTATAATGGTGAGATGTGACCTTCTGTGGATAAGATAAGTTAGTTATCTTGTCTTATCTTTATCTTATCTTCAAGTGAGGTCATCTTATCTTCAAGGGAACCACCCTTCTCTCTGTAGGCTTGGGCTGCCTTAGGATTTGGGGCGTGTTCCTCTATTTGGGCCCTTCTTTGGGCTTTCCTGGTGACTTGGTCGAGCTCTTTGGAAAGAGGTCGGGTTGTCCTGACCTGAAGAGGTCGGTCGCTTTGTCTATCAAACATCCCTGGTCAGACAGCTCGACCCAGGGTATGAACAAGTTCCCTATTGAGGAACTAAAGGAACCTGAGGCTCATATAGAGACCATAGAGATTCATTTAAACCTCTTTCTGCCATTCATGAGTTCTGAAAACTATTCTTCCTCTGAAGAGGATGAAGATGTAACTGGAGAGCAACTTGCTCAATATCTAGGAGCTATCATGAAGCTGAATACCAAGTTGTTTGGTAATGAGACTTGGGAAGACGCACCTCCCTTACTCATTAGTGAACTAGATACATGGGTTCAGCAAACTTTACCTCAAAAGTAACAATATCCTAGTAAATTCTTAATATCCTGTTCCATAGGCACCATAACCTTTGAGAAGGCTCTGTGTGACCTGGGGTCAGGCATAAATCTTATGCCACTCTCTATAATGGAGAAACTAGGAATCTTTGAGGTACAAGCTGCCACATTCTCATTAGAGATAGCAGACAAGTCAATAAGACAAGCTTATGGAATGGTAGAGGACGTGTTAGTAAAGGTTAAAGGCCTTTACATCCCTGCTGATTTCATAATCCTAGACACTAGGAAGGAAGAGAATGAATTCATCATCCTTAGAAGACCCTTCCTAGCCACAGCAAGAGATGTGATTGATGTTAACAGAGGAGAATTAGTCCTTCAATTGAATGGGGACTACCTTGTGTTTAAGGCCCAAGGGTATCCCTCTGCAAACATGAAAAAGAGGCATGATAAGCTTCTCTCAATACAGAGTCAAACAAAGCCCCCACAATCAAATTCTAAGTTTGGTGTTGGGAGGCCACAACCAAACTCTAAGTTTAGTGTTGAACCCCCACATTCAAACTCTAAGTTTGGTGTTGGGAGGTCCCAACAATGCTCTGATGATTTGTGAGGCTCCATGAGAGCTCACTATCAAGCTATTGACATTAAAGAAGCGCTTATTGGGAGGCAACCCAATTTATATTTATCAAAATTTTTATTGTTCTTTTATGTTTTATTAGGTTCATGATCATGTGGAGTCACAAAACAATTACTAAAATTAAAAATATAATAAAAAATAGCAGAAGAAACAGCACACACTGGAGGAAGAGCTTACTGGTGTTTAAACGCCAGTAAGGAGCATCTGGCTGGCGTTCAATGCCAGAACAGAGCATGAATCTGGCGTTGAACGCCAGAAACAAGCAACAGTCTGGCGTTTAAATGCCAGGATTACACCCTAAGGAGAGCTGACGTTAAACGCCAGAAACAAGTATGGAACTGGCGTTCAATGCCAGAAACATGCTGCAGACTGGCGTTGAACGCCCAAAACAAGCATGGAAGTGGCGTTTAACGCCAAAAACATGCTGCAGTCTGGCGTTAAACGCCAGGATTGCACTCAGATGGCGTTTTACACGCCTAGTTGGTGCAGGGATATTAAATCCTTGACACCTCAGGATCTGTGGACCCCACAGGATCACCTCAGGATCTGTGGACCCCACAGGATCCCTACCTACCTCAACTCACCTTCTCTCCTCTTCACATAACCCAATAACACTCTTCCCCAAAAACCCTTCACCAATCACCTCAATCTCTCTTCCCCATCACCTCTTCACCACTCACATCCATCCAGTCTTCCCCATAAACCCCTCAATCCTTCTTTATTTTCACACAACACAACCCTCTCTTCTCCCCCATGACCGAAACACAAACCTCTATCCCTCTCCTCCATATCTACTTCCTCTTCTTCTATTCTTTCTTTTCTTTGCTCGAGGGCGAGCAAAATTCTAAGTTTGGTGTGGTGAAAGCATAGCTTTTTTATTTTTCCATAACCATATATGGCACCTAAGGCCAGAGAAACCTCTAGAAAGAGGAAAAGAAAGACAAAAGCTTCCACCTCCGAGTCATGGGAGATAGAGAGATTCATCTCAAAGGTCCATCAAGACCACTTCTATGAAGTTGTGGCAAAAAAGAAGGTGATCCCTGAGGTCCCTTTCATGCTCAAGAAAAATGAGTATCCGGAGATCCGACATGAGATCCAAAGAAGAGGTTGGGAAGTTCTGACCAAACCCATTCAACAAGTCAGAATCTTAATGGTTCAAGAGTTCTATGCCAATGCATGGATTACTAGGAACCATGATCAAAGTATGAACCCGAATCCAAAGAATTATCTTACAATGGTTCGGGGGAAATACTTAGATTTCAGTCCGAAAAATGTAAGGTTAGCATTCAACTTGCCTATGATGCAAGAAGATACATGCCCTTACACTAGAAGGGTCAACTTTGATCAAAGGTTAGACCAAGTCCTTATGGACATATGTGTGGAAGGAGCTTGATGAGCGGATAATTTGTACGCTTTTTGGCATTGTTTTTAGTATGTTTTTAGTATGATATAGTTAGTTTTTAGTATATTTTTATTAGTTTTTAGTTAAAATTCACTTTTCTGGACTTTACTATGAGTTTGTGTGTTTTTCTGTGATTTCAGGTATTTTCTGGCTGAAATTGAGGGACTTGAGCAAAAATCTGATTCAGAGACTGAAAAGGACTGCGGATGCTGTTGGATTCTGACCTCCCTTCACTCGAAGTGGATTTTCTGGAGCTACAGAAGCCCAATTGGCGCGCTCTCAACGGCGTTGGAAAGTAGACATCCTGGGCTTTCCAGCAATATATGATAGTTCATACTTTGCCCAAAATTTGATGGCCCAAACCGGCGTTCAAAGTCACCCTCAGGAATTCCAGTGTTAAACGCCGGAACTGGCACAAGAATTGGAGTTAAACGCCCAAACTGGCACCAAAGCTGGCGTTTAACTCCAAGAGGAGTCTCTACACGAAAATGCTTCATTGCTCAGCCCAAGCACACACCAAGTGGGCCCGGAAGTGGATTTTTATGTCATTTTACTCATCTATGTACACCCTAGGTTACTAGTTTTCTATATATAGGACCTTTTACTATTGTATTTACATCTTTGGATCTTTGGATTTCTTTTGATCCTTTGATCATCTTTGGACATCTAGTTCTTAGATCATTGGGAGGCTGGCCTCACGGCCATGCCTAGACCTTGTTCTTATGTATTTTCAACGGTGGAGTTTCTACACACCATAGATTAAGGTGTGGAGCTCTGCTGTACCTCGAGTATTAATGCAATTACTATTGTTCTTCCATTCAATTCC
>NC_029778.3:32661761-32682097 GCF_000817695.3 Arachis duranensis | reverse complement strand
AAGCTTGCCATGGAAAGGAGTAAGAAGGATTGGATGAAGACAGTAGGAAAGCAGAGAGACGGAAGGGAAGGCATCTTCATGCGCTTATCTGAAGTTCCAACCAATGAATTACATAAGTATCTCTATCTTTATCTTTATGTTTTATGCATTTATCACCATACCCATTTAAGTTTGCCTGACTAAGATTTACAAGGTGACCATAGCTTGCTTCATACCAACAATCTCTGTGGGATCGACCCTTACTCGCGTAAGGTTTATTACTTGGACGACCCAGTACACTTGCTGGTTAGTTGTGCGAAGTTGTGTTTATGCCATGGTACTGAATACCAAGTTTTTGGATTCATTACCGGGGATTAATTGATTTGTGAAAAGTAGTGATCACAATTTCGTGCACCAGAGCTAAATGGAAAAGAGACTCAAAAGGCAAGCCAGTTCAATTAAGAAGACTGGACCTTAAGCCTGTGGCTAGAGGATGGTTGGAGTTCATCCAACGGTCCATCATCCCCACTAGCAACCGATCCAAAGTTACTATGGATCGGGCCATCATGATCCATAGCATCATGATTGGAGATGAAGTAGAAGTTCATGAAGTCATCTCTCTTGAATTCTACAAAGTAGCCGAAAAGTCCTCCACCATGGCAAGGCTAGCTTTTCCTCATCTTATCTGCCATCTATGCTACTCAGCTGGAGTTGTCATAGAAGGAGATACCCTCATTGAAGAGGACAAGCCCATCACTAAGAAGAGGATGGAGCAAACAAGAGAGGCCATCCATGGATCTCAAGATACGCATGAGGAAGCTCATCATCAAGAAATCTCTGAGATGCCTCAAGGAATGCACTTTCCTCCAAACAACTATTGGGAACAACTCAACAGTTCTCTAGAAGGATTGAATCATGATATGAACCAATTAAGGGTGGAACACCAAGAACACTCTATCATTCTCCATGAGATTAGAGAAGATCAAAGAGCAATGAGGGAGGAGCAACAAAGGCAAGGAAGAGACATAGAGGAGCTCAAGGACACCATTGGTTCTTCAAGGAGAAGGCGCCACCATCACTATGGTGGACTCATTCCTTAACTTCCTTGTTCTTACTTCTCTGTTTTTCGGTTTTTGAGCTTCATGTTTGTCTATGTTTGTATCTTTATTACATGATCATTAGTATTTAGTAACTATGTCTTAAGGCTATGAATAATTCCATGAATCCTTCACCTCTCTTAAATGAAAAATTTTTTTAATACAAAAGAACAAGAAGTACATGAGTTTCGAATTTATCCTTGAAATTAGTTTAATTATATTGATATGGTGACAATACTTTTTGTTTTCTGAAAGAATGCTTGAACAATGCATATTTTTTATCTTGTTGTTTATGAATGTTAAAATTGTTGGCTCTTGAAAGAATGATGAACAAGAGAAATGATATTGATAATCTGAAAAATCATGAAATTGATTCTTGAAGCAAGAAAAAGCAGCGAAGAACAAAAGCTTGCGAAAAAAAAGTGGCGAAAAAATAAAAAAATAAAAAAAATAAAAAAGCAAGTAGAAAAAGCCAATAGCCCTTAAAACCAAAAGGCAAGGGTAAAAAGGATCCAAGGCTTTGAGCATCAATGGATAGGAGGGCCAAAGGAAATAAATCCAGGTCTAAGCGGCTAAATCAAGTTGTTCCTAACCATGTGCTTGTGGCATGCAGGTCCAAGTGAAAAGCTTGAGACTGAGTGGTTAAAGTCGTGATCCAAAGCAAAAAGAGTGTGCTTAAGAGCTCTGGACACCTTTAACTGGAGATTTTAGCAAAGCTGAGTCACAATCTGAAAAGGTTCACCTAGTCATGTGTCTGTGGCATTTATGTATCCGGTGGTAATACTGGAAAATAAAATGCTTAGCGTCACGGCCAAGACTCATAAAAGTAGTTGTGTTCAAGAATTAACATACTTAACTAGGAGAATAAATAACTCTATCTGAACTCTGAGTTTCTATGGATGCCAATCATTCTAAACTCCAAAGGATAAAGTGAGATGCCAAAATTGTTCGGAAGCAAAAAGCTACTAGTCCCGCTCATCTAACTAGAACTAATATTCATTGGCATTTTGAGATTTATAGTATATTCTTTTCTTTTTATCCTAATTGATTTTCAGTTGCTTGGGGACAAGCAACAATTTAAGTATGGTGTTGTGATGAGCGGATAATTTATACGCTTTTTGGCATTATTTTTAGGTAGTTTCTAGAAGGATCTAGCTACTTTTAGGGATATTTTTATTAGTTTTTATGCAAAATTCATATTTCTGGACTTTACTATGAGTTTGTGTGTTTTTCTGTGATTTCAGGTATTTTCTAGCTGAAATTGAGGGACCTGAGCAAAAATCTGATTCAAGCTGACAAAGGACTGCTGATGCTGTTGGATTCTGACCTCCCTGCACTCAAAATGAATTTTATGGAGCTACACAACTCCAAATGGCGCGTTCTCACCGGCTTTGGAAAGTAGACATCCAAGACTTTCTAGCAATATATAATGGTTTATACTTTGTTCGAGTTTAGATGACGCAAACTGGCATTCAACGCCAGTTCCATGCTGCATTCTGAAGTAAAACGCCAGAAACACGTCACAAACAAGAGTTAAATGCCAAAAACACGTTACAACTTAGCGTTTAACTCCAAGAGAAGCCTCTGCACGTGTAAAGCTCAAGCTCAGCCCAAGCACACACCAAAGTGGGCCCCGGAAGTGGATTTCTGCACTTAAACTTATTTCTGTAAACCCTAGCAGCTAGTTTAATATAAATAGAACTTTTTCCTAGTGTACTAGTGCCTAGTCCTTTACGAGATATGGGATCTGGGATTTTACATCTTTGATCACATTTGGGAGCTGGCCATTCGGCCATGCCTGGACCATCACTTATGTATTTTCAACGGTGGAGTTTCTACACACCATAGATTAAGGGTGTGGAGCTCTGCTGTACCTCAAGTTTTACTGCAATTACTACTATTTTCTATTCAATTCAGCTTATTCTTGTTCTAAGATATTCGTTGCACTTCAACCTGATGGATGTGATGATCTGTGACACTCATCATCATCCATCATTATAAACGTGTGACTGATAACCACTTCTGTTCTACCTTAGACCAAGCGCATATCTCTTGGGTTCCTTAACCAGAATCTTCGTGGTATAAGCTAGAACCCTTTGGCGGCTATTCTTGAGAATTCGGAAAGTCTAAACCTTGTCTGTGGTATTCCGAGTAGGATTCAGGGATTGAATGATTGTGACGAGCTTCAAACTCGCGATTGTTGGGCATGGTGACAGACGCAAAAGAATCAATGGATTCTATTCTGACATGATCGAAAACCGACAGATGATTAGCCGTACTGTGACAAGAGCATTTGGACCATTTTCACTGAGAGGATGGGAAGTAGCTATTGACAACGGTGATGCCCTACATACAGCTTGCCATGGAAAGGAGTAAGAAGGATTGGATGAAAGCAGTAGGAAAGCAGAGATTCAGAAGGAACACAGCATCTCCATACAGTTATCTGAAATTCCTACCAATGAATTACATAAGTATCTCTATCTTTATTTTATGCTTTATTTATTATTATTTTCGAAAACCATTATAACCATTTGAATCCGCCTAACTGAGATTTACTAGATGACCATAGCTTACTTCATACCAACAATCTCCGTGGGATCGACCCTTACTCACGTAAGGTTTATTACTTGGATGAAATTGTGAAGAATGTGAGTGAACCTTATTAGTGTGCACCAAATTTTTGGAGCCATCACTAAGAATTGATCGAGTTATAAAAAGTGTAAATCACAATTTTGCCTATCAGTAAGTGATGTTTGCATTGTGATAATAGCAACAAGGGAGATATTATGGAACTTTTGTGATATGATGGTTGAGAAAAATAGCTTATTAGTCCTGCTTTAGATTTTAGTATTAGTTTGCATGTTTGAGAATTGAAGGTGGGGGTGCCCCATGATGAAGAACCCAAGTTCTTAGCTACTCTTTAGGTAAGAGAGAATATCCCTCCATCAGAGAAGTTTTTTGCTCTCTCTCTCTGTCTGCTAGTAAGCGTTTATTTGTGAAACAGAGACTGAGACAGAAATAAGTATCAGTATTGTGTTTGGTGTAGAAGTGTACGAGACTGAATTATGTCTCAGTATCCTATTTGATTTGAAATAGAAGTAGAGACTAAAAAACTTAAAATTACAAAAATGCCCTTAATTTTAAAATACAACACTAAACCCCAAATCCAATTTGATTTTTTCTCAAAATACAACCCTAACCCCCTTTCTCCTCTCCATTCTACTAAAGGAATCCTCTAGTCTTACCTGCCACCGGTAGAACCTCCAAGGATCTCGAACGACGACGACGCGTTTTCCAATTCTCCAATTCTTCACAACTTATCCAACCATTGCATATTTCAGTCCAGCAAGGTATAAATCAATATTATGCATATCTCTAAAAAAATATCATGAATCAATAATCAACATTCTTAGAAGACCACAAACAGCAACTATATAAAACAAATCAACTCTAAACAGCTTCAATCAATCCTAAACAATAACAATCATGAAAAAAGCAGCCACACTCATGAAAAAATAGAATCAGAATCGGTTTTCTAAACAGTATCAATCAACCCTAAACAGTAACAATCATGGACAAAACAACCACAATCATGAAAAAAACAGAATTAGAAATGGTTTTATCTTTGTTTTCTTCAACTAAAACTACTTTTTCTTTTGTGATACACTCAAAAAATTAGATATCGTTATACATTTTGCAGGAGAAGCACACTCACAAAATTAATGGAAAAAAATTAAAAAAATTAAAAAAACTTGCCTCAGGGACGGAAGTTGAGGAAGATTGTCGTGGGATCTGAGTCGAGAGTAATAGAGAGATTAAAGCTTTTGCAGATCTCAGGGTGTTGTATTTCCCTGTTTTTAACGACTTTGCTCAAACCACAAAGAAGTAATGGAGTGACGCAGTGAAGGCGCAGGGACGACGCGACGTGAACGGAGACAACAGACGCCGACAGAGGCATAGACAAAGCGACAGTTGTAAAGGTGCATGACAAACTGGCGACGAGATGGCGAGCGTGCGGTGAGAGGGAAAAGGTTGAGGCGCCGCTTTCTCCCTTTTGAAGCAGAATAAGAAGATGGAGTGATGCCCTTGAAGAAGAATAAGAAGATGGAGTCACGAGGGATAACAATGAAGCTCTGATTTTCATTAGGGCTAATCATGGAATTATTGAATTAGAATGAGGTAATTTAGGTACAAATTATAATTAAAATTTTTGTCCCCGTCTTTAAAATTTTCTGTCTCCAGTGTCCCTACTTTTTGGAGGTAATAAAATACTAAAATTTTAAAGACAAAGACAGAAATTTAAATACCAATCTCTAGTTTAACAATTATAATACTGAATTTTTTTCTCTCAGTCTTAGTTCCGGTCTCTACAAACAAACATATAGGACATTTATTTCAGAGAATCTGGTTATGTTTCCGGAGCATGGGTTCTGGTTGTAGTGGGTCGGATTTTCCGACCCATATCTGTTCCCGAAAATGATAAAAAAAAAAAAAACTAACCCTTCACCCAACAAAGAAAAAGAAACAAGGGAAGAGAAAGAATCAGCGAGTTCTGAAACTTGGTCACATCCCATTCTGTCCCGTCCGGCTCTTTCTCACATGTGAGCACGAGGTACTCTCTCTTTGGTAATTAAAACATTCGAGCTGCTGCTTCTTCTTCTTCTTGGGTAGAATCTGTTATTTTTTAGCGTTATAATCAGATAGATGGACCTAGCAACCGCAACAGCAACAGCGGCCGTAGCAGTAGTAGCAGCTTCCACCAGCGTGATCTAACAAAGAGGTGCGTAGTGTTTCGCTTCGTTTGCCTCCTCAATTGTTCCATCTTCTGTTGGTTTCTCTCTCTCTCTCTCTCTCTCTCTATATATATATAGTGTTGAATTTGGAAACTGGAATGTTTTGTAGTTCATCATATGAAACCTCAGCTCCTGTTACATGAAATTTCTTAGAAAAAGATGCTGCTATACCTGCAACATATAATCCATTTATCTATAACAAAAGATGGTACAACTATGTAAATGGAGAAAGATAAAAAGAAGGGAAAATATTTTCTTTTTTCTATTATTTCCGCGGGGTGCCAATTCAAAAGAGACTCGTTTGTGTTGCTGATGATTACAATTTTTACAAATTCTAAGTGGGGGTATAACTATGTAACAATACAAACTCATTCAATATTCGATTTCGCATAGACGTATTGATTGTTCAATATCAATCATAAATATGCTATTAAGTTTATTTATCTATTTTTATCTATCATCGAATCATTTCGCATAAACTCTTCCAAGTTGGATAACTTTGTTTTATGAAATTTACAAAACTCTTGAGTTAGATGATAGCTAAATAAAATCTGGAGTTAGATAACTTTGGTTTCAAACCATTAGACAAAATCAAGTATAGTCAAACTTCAGTAGGTTTTGTTCTCAAACCTTGGTTTCCAGAGTATAAACCGAAATCACAATCATTGTTTAAAATTTAGTCGAGTTCTCTAGACAATGCGCTGTGTTTTGCATAACCAACTATTTTATTCTGCTTCATTCCAGAATTGATTTTATAGTTTTCTAATCATGTTAGTTGATAGTTTGACTCTTATTTTTCCTTTAATTTTTTTTTTAAAGATAAACATTATAAAGCTTTGAATCATCATAGACTATATGAAAGTAGAATATCTTTCAGTATGATGAGTGATTATAGAAAATCTTTAAATAAAGTTTCTGTTTGGTTCTGCTTTCAGGATATTTACTAACTGGAATAGAGGATATCAGTGTTTCATACCAGGCTGATTTGCCTTTCTGAAAGATAGCAATAGCGAAAGATAAGAATGAAGCCGCTTTTAAGAATAAGGCATTATTTACCTAAAGTTTTATGTAGGCAACATCTTCGTTTATATGTAGTAGGGCTTAATGCAAGTAACTCAAATATGTCATTAAGAAATTTTGGTCAAGCTGCAAGGAAACAGGAGGAAGAGGACGTTGAGGAGGTGGAGATTGACCAACGAAATCTCCCTGCTGATTTTGATCCCACAACATTTGATCCTATGGAGCATCGTGGCCCTCCATCTGAGAGAGTTTTCAGGCTTGTTGATGAAATGGCATCTCTTACGGTAGCTGAAGCAGCTGAACTGGGTCACATTATGATGAAGAAAATGGGGATGAAGGAGCTTCCTACTGTTGGATTCTTGAAGCCAGGAGCTGCAAATATAGCTGGACTCACAGCGACGAAAGCTGCACCAGCAGAAGCCGAGGAGGAGAAAAAGCCAGAAAAGACTGTATTCGAATTGAAATTAGAGTCCTATGAAGCAGCCTCCAAGATTAAAGTCATCAAGGAGATTCGGGGCTTTACTGATTTAGGTTTGAAGGAGGCAAAGGATTTAGTGGAGAAAACACCCTCTATTATAAAGAAAGGTGTTTCAAAGGAAGAAGGAGAACAAATAATAGAGAAAATGAAAGCTCTTGGTGCAAAGGTTATTATGGAATGAAGGTAACATGATGTATGTTGTTGCTCTCTTGGGAAGAAGTTAATTCCATTGTTTATCATTTTTGACAAATTATCTGAAATTTTGAAAATTTCATGTTGTTGTTCTAGGTAGGATACGATAAATTTTGCTAGTGGTTTGTTATTTTTACTAATCTTTTGTAGCTTAATCTGGAACTTGATTTGTTGTTCTATATAACATTATTCAGTAACTGCCTTGTTCAAATAATCTTTTTTTTTTTTATCTTTGGTCCTGTTTCTGTCAATTGAATTTTGATTCCCTTAAAAGCCATGGACACCTAAAATATTTGTTTGAACGCCTACAACATTTATGTTCATGGTAGAATTGGGTTTATTTGTATAAATTTTGCTCGCATTAATATTTACAATTTTCACATTATTACATGGAATCTGAGCTTATATTGAGTTATGAAGGTAAGTGAAAGGAGAGTGAGCTTTTTGTTCAAGGAATTATGATATTGATGTAGGCTAGGGTCTGCTCAAGATATCGTTAGGTAGACAAACAATTATTGATTTTGTTGTTGGAACCGCAAGAGCTCTATCAAGCAAACTACCTTTATAATTTTTTATCTATGGAGTGTGGAAGGCCTTGTTAGATCATTAGTCATTTAGCATTGAATAAGATGTGAATTCAACTTACATTGAGTTGATATATTCAATTCATATGATTTTACAAGTTTAGATCAGCGTAATGAATTTACACATTGGTCTAATGTCCTATAGGAACACTATACCTTATGACACAAAATCGGATTAAAAGCAGCGAGTTTAAAGCATATCTTACATAAGATATGAGAGTTTTCTTAGTTTTCTTTTCCTTTCCACATTATGATAACTACATAGTATTTATGGTAAACGAATTACTAAAAGAAGTACAAAGCTTTTACCAGAAACCTATAACTTCATATGCTGTTCTTTTGATTCACCAAAAGTTTCAAGGAATGTTTAACCAAAGCCAAAGGTAACTGGAGCTAGATTAGATCCTAAAAAGATCAAGACAAAGAAAACAATAAGAGAGGTGCACAAGTGGTGCACCTAATGTAACGTATGGTTTATTAAATAATTTCAGGAAAAAATCTTGACTTCAAGTTTTATTAACATAGCATCAGGATATGAGAACAAAATTACAAATAGACTCGAAGGCAAAAGGCATGACAGACTTATTTTTGTGCATTTCAGTTTCAGGTAAGTGTCTTGCTATCCGGTTTTTTATGATTTTTAAAAAGACGGTTTGATTAGTCCGAAATTATTTAATGGCCTATAATAAAAGTGATACTTTTTATAATTGTCTCGTTTTAGACAGATGAGCCTTACTAGCCAATTATTCAATGTGCTTGCTTCCAACAACAAAAATTAGAAATAAAAAATATTTAAGGCAAGATGAAAACTAAAAACTAAAATTACAAAAATTAGAAAGACTGAAAACTAAAAACTTAAAAACCAATCCAAGACCAACATGGATCGGATCACAAACCTGCAACCACAATGTATTAAAGGCTAGATGTAGGAATAAAAAATATTTAATGAAAACAATTTTTAAAACCCTGGGAAAAATTAATAGTTTAGAAAAATTATTTCATTTTACATAGGTGGCTTCAGGTAACTTTCAGATGGAGTATTTTTTTTTATTAGTCCCTTTAATTTATGGTTTATTATCTACTCATAGGAATAAAAGAATAATCAATCACAATTGAAAATGTGCAAAAATTAATTGCCATTATGCATTCTCAAAAAGATCTAATTTCATTTGTTTTTAGTGAAAGATACTGTACATAACTTTGCTGGTACGAGTTGAGAATAGGATCAAGGACTCGCCAGTCTTTGGTGGTGATGAAATCGGAGAGCGACGGAGGGTGGTACCTGCTGATGAGTGAAAATTAAAGTTCATGGATACCGGCAAATATATTGGATCGCTCAAGTAATTTCACGGTGAGTGGATATCTTTTCCACAAAAATTAAAAGATTGAGCAAGCAAATATCAGATTAACTGCCTAATTATAATTAAAGAACTTGGATTGAAGAGGGCAAGATTGAGAGTTTTAGAACTTGAATGCTTACGGACAAAGAGCTTGAATGTTGATTTGAGAGAAGACAATGATGATGAGAGTCAAGGACTTTCGGAGATGTTTACTTATCTTGAAGTTCGCAAAAATCCTTCACGACAAATATCTAGTAAATGATTTCCAATTCCTTGATTCCTCAGTTTCTCAAGCATTAATTAGTCATCAATTAATTAATAAAGAGATTAAGCACAAATACTTATTTAATTTTCTAATAAGATTTAAAAGTAGTCCTTATGTCGAATTATATGTCACATATTCAAACTAGTCCTATCCAGCTAAATCTTTAGAAGAAAAACACAATTTTTAAAAGTTGTTCTAATCCGAATTATATGTCACTTATTCAAAATCAAAGTGATTG
This sequence comes from Arachis duranensis, assembly GCF_000817695.3. Taxonomy (NCBI): domain Eukaryota; kingdom Viridiplantae; phylum Streptophyta; class Magnoliopsida; order Fabales; family Fabaceae; genus Arachis; species Arachis duranensis. The sequence continues at coordinate 32,672,111 of NC_029778.3, read as the reverse complement.
AAAATGATGCATTTGTCGCACACTAATTGAATCACTATTCCTAGCCGAATTCAAAGAATCATGTTAACGAGTTTTCAAACTTTAATTCAAATATCAAATTTTTCAATTCAAAAGGGTTTAGCATACCTTCCGACAACACTAATCAAAATTGAAGAATGAATATCTCAATCATGAAATAGATCAATGCAAGATTTCAAAATAAAATAAATGTAGATTAATAACCTATAGAAAACATAAACGGAGCTCCTAACCCTTTGATAGAAGATTAGTTACCCATGAAAAAGTGAAATAAAAACAAGAAGATATGCTGAGGAATGGGATGTCCTCTTTGTGAACAAGGTTCACTTATTTATATCCTAAATTCTAGAATTCAAATTCAAATTATCTTAATCTTATCTCCCGGAGAGAAAGATGAGATAACTACTTATTAACTTCAATTTAAAATTTAAGAACAATAATTCAAATTAAATCCTAACAATCAAATATCTTATGTTTCTAGAAAGAATTAATAACTTATCTTATAGAGTCTTCAATGTTTTGGATGTGATTAAGACTTCTAATGATGTAGATAATTAAACTTGGGCCTTAATTGTTGCATCTTGAGAGTTGTAATTATGTTTAATTTAGGCTTGTATTAGAGAATATTGGGCAAAACGCCCAAAATTCACCTTCCAGGGATGTCAATCTGCCGGGCGTGGATTGGGAGCCACTGGGCGTGCTTGAGGGATATTCGGACGATCACCGGGAGTGGAAAGAGGCCGCCGGGCGTAAGGGAAGGCTACTGGGTGTGGGAATCATCCTGCTAGGTGTGCGTGGTTTCATTTCCTTAGGGCACGCTTTCTCTTCCTTATGCCATGCTTTTTCTGTACTTGTGTTCAAAGCTTTATTTCTTGCTTGTTTTTGAGCCAAAAACTCCTGAAAAGATAAAAATACTATTCCAACTCCAAATGTTTGATTATTTATTAAATTTAGTTAGAAAACATAATAAATTTGATTGAAACCTAAGAAAGTAAATGACAAAGAACTTTAAAAATAGCTCAAGATGACATGTCATCACCTGCAAAGACACTCCAACGCTCAAGTGGGAATGGATCTGAGAGGCATGAATGAGGGTTAGGAATGTGTAATGTACTTGAGGGAGCCCTTGCCTCCCTTTATATAGTTTGAGCTTGTTATCTGTTCTTATTTTTTTGGCTAAGATAAGGAAAGTGCTTGAATTTGAATGTTGGTTAAGAATTTGTGGCTACTGGACTGGTCTGAGCCTCGGTGGTGTCCCAAACCCAGGTAATTAGGTCGTAACTACTCTAATAGGGGACCCGAGGATCAGGACCGGAATAGTTGCCCTCGGAGCAAGAGAGTTTGCTTGCTCAATCTCGTCGCTTGGAGGAATTCGTTTTACCGTGTCGCCACGAGCGTGGCATGGAGTGCCGTCCAAGATCCCTGGCCGAGGTCGGGAACCCATGGAGCTTGGTAGGCCGTCCTGTTACTTGTATGTTGCTATTTTTTTAATGGGATCTGTCCGTTGTGATTTTCAAGCTGTCATAATTACGCTTAAATGGGAGGAGAGAGAGATTCGTATTTTGCCTTTTTACCTTTCGTTCCTCTATATCATTATTTTTAAAACGTTTGGGGTTTTTGTTATTATTTCTCCTTGTTTTTTTTTTTTACTGTAACTACTCATTTTTACTTCTCTTTACATTTCCTTTACTTGTAACTGCTTTTTCTTCTTCCATTTTCCTTGCTCGACTGTTTTTCCTATTTCCTTTTTGGAGTTTCTTTCAGCTAGATTTTTTGTGCTTTGGTACGTCCGTTGGTGCTGTATTCCTTTGTGTGCCGTATCTTCACTTCTCACATTTGTTTTTTTTTTTTGAAAATCAGGTTGGTGCTCCTTTTGTTTTTTCTGTATTGTTTTATTTTCTTCTGCATTTGCCTTTTGTTTCCTAAGTAGGGGTAATAGGAAATTAGAGGGGTGACACTATTCTAACATGGTTTCATGATTGCAGTAGTGGTAGGAAAATAGGGAGAAGGTGCCCCTATTTCTTAGATGTCCTTCGGCAGGTTTGTATGGAATTTGTATAGTTTTCTTATTCTAGGGAGTGGGCTAACGGTAGTGTCCCCTTTCATTTTTAGGTATGGTTCGGTGGAGAACTGAGGGCACTAGGTTTCCCATCGTCTTGGCTGGTGGCATTCCCAATGCTTATTATTGGGTGACCTCTGGTGTGTGGGGGACGCCTTTTCGGGTTATGGAGGAAGACCTCTAGAAGTTGCACAATGAGGGTGGAGTGACAGTATAAACTCTTGCTTCTTGGGGTGCACGAGAGGGTTTGCTACATAGACCCTGACTCTCCCTGAGTCACTAACTGGATATAGGTTTATGAGTCTATGTTTACGCAGTTGGGGGTGTGGCTTCTATTCTCTGCATTTGTTCAGGCTTGGCTGAATCGATGTTCGATGACACCATCTCAGCTACATCCGAATAGTTGGCCGGCCATCCAAACTTTCGAACTATTTTGCAAGTATCTGGAGCTCCCGACTCGTGTGAAGGTCTTCCTATTTTTCTTTCTATACACTCTTTTGATTAATGAGGGGAAGCACAAGAAAGGCTATGTGTCTTCTGGGCCCAACCGAATTAGTGGATCTTCGGGTTATTTGGGGATTCCTTTCACGGATTTAAGGAGGAATATTTTAAGGTCCGAGCTGCTCTAGGGCACCATCCCTTCTGGTTGACCCATGAGGGGGAAAGTTACTTTGCCATGTAATAGAATGTTGGTGCCGATGCATCATATTAATGACTAGAAAGAGAAACTAAGAAAAGGCTCAAAGATTCCTTTAGTTACATGCTTGTGGTTCTTTTGTATCAAGTGGTAATACTTGAAAACAAAGCATTTAGAGCCGAAGCTAAAAACAAATGGTGCAACACACCCAAGAAGCTAAGCTAAGAAAGAAAAGAAAAAGATAAAAAGCTTGCTTCAACGAAAGAACATTAGAAAGGATTTCATAATTGATCAAGATAGAAACCTTAAACATTTAACATTATTTTGTGAGTGATGCATGCTTAAGTGAAATGGCCAGCCAAGAACATTAAGAATTGCTAATCTTCACACCCTTGATTGTTAAGATTGAATCTTTAAAGTTGATTACATGATTCTTTATTTGCTTGAGGACAAGCAAAGTTCAAGTTTGGTATTGTGATGCATGAGTATCATGATGTGTTTTTCTATGCTTTTTCATATAAGAAGTCAATGCATAATACTCAATCATAAAATATTTTAGTGCCTTATTTGAATATTGCTTTGATTTCTTTGGACTCAGGATTCTTGTAAGAAAATGTAATGAAAAGAGAAGAAAAAACACAAAACAATAATCAAGAGAACAAAGGAGGAAGGTTAGGACACACTTTGAAATCTTAGGCCATACTTTTGGAGGTCATCCCAACCCTGGACATCAAATTTTACAATAATTAAAGCATTAATAATGTAGCTTGAGGGAGCGCCATTCAAGGGGTGCCACCGATGCATGCAAAATAGTGGAAATCATTGACTCATGTGTACGTGACATACCTACGTACACAGAATAAGGAATTCGTGCGTATGCAGGCGGGAGATGTTCTCTTTCTTCTCTTCTTGATTCAAGCTTTGTTGATCTAACGGAGAGTTTTTTCTCTTCACAGATTCAATTTTATTGGAAGAGAAATTGAATCTATTTGGATTCTATGAAAACTTGGAAAAAGGGATCATAATAATTTGGTTTAAAACTCTACACTCATAAGTCTTTTGATTTTTTATTCAGAATCTGATATGTGACATATAATCAGTCTAAATCAAGATCTTAAGAATTGTGTAATTCAGGATAAGAATTTATGTTTCACCTCTTCTCATAAGCAATAGATCAAGGAATCGGCAATTGATCAAGTTTAGAGAAATTGAATTACTAAGGAATTGGAATTTAGTTACTTATGATCTGTCAGAGATCTAACTTTGCATGATTAAGAGGGAAGTGATAATCATTGATTCAAGAATATTTAGCATTTTCAATCCATAATGTCTTTAATTCATATCAAACTCCTAGTCATTTACTGCTTTTTTACATTACAAGTATTCTATTTGCTTCCCTTTATTCTTTTTAACTACGGCTTATCTTTACTCCCAGTCAATTGAATGTTTATTAATTTGTCGCTATTTACTTTCTAGTCATTTAAATTCTTGCAATGTAAATATTAGCAATTTACATTCCTATCATTTACTTTCTTGTCATTTTATTTCTTTCATTGACTTCTTATTCAAGTCATTTAAATTCTCAATTGCTCATCATTCAAATTTGAATCGTCTAACTAGAATAAACAATCAATAATTGCTTGCTTAATCCATTAATCCTCATGGGAATGATAATCCACTCTTCATGGTATTCTTTGATGTGATCCGGTGCACTTGTTGTAGATTTTTGTTTGTAAAGTCCGTATCATGTTTTTGGCGCCGTGATAGATGAGAATTTGCATCGGTTTGGATTTTTCCACTTAAAATAAAAATAACTTTCGTTGCAAGTATAGTCCAAACCGGAAATTAAATCCCATAAATTAGAGTTTAAATTCAAATAAAAATATAACCGAGAGTAGTTAAACCTCGGGTCGTCTTTCCTAGGAACTAATGCCTAAGAGCACACAATTTTGGTTGTGGAAAGTAAAGGGGGTTTAGAATTATTGAAGCAAATGATTAAAGGAATAAAGGAATGATCCAAAATTACAATTAATAAATTAATAAAGGAATAAAGGAACTATGTATGTAATATAGACAAGTAATGCTTTAAAATGGTGAAAATGCGGTTCAAAACATAAATAGAACCCTTCACTTGGGATGAGTTATGGAGTCCCTTCTTTGCCATAACTACAAATATGATAATTATGATGGATTAATCTCACTTAGTCAACCCTTAACATCGAAGAGTAAGTCAAGTGAGCATAATTGTTATTAATTCACAAATCCTAGTTAACTTACTAATTACTGATTCACCCGAAAACTTGCCTTTCAACAAATTTCCTTCCAGCAAGTGTACCGGATTGTCGTCAAGTAAAAACTCACTGTAGAGTGAGGTCGAATCCCACAGTGATTGGTAGATTGAGTAACTTTAATTGGAGAATGTTCTAGTTGAGCAAAATCAGAATTTAATTGGGATTACAGAAAGTAAATTGGCAGGAAACTTAAATTGCAAGAAAGTAAATGAACAGAAATTAAATTGCTGGAAATTAAATGACAGAAGCTTAAATTGCAAGAAATTAGATGAGAATGGGGATTAAGCATGAAATTAAAGAGCAGAATGTAAATAGAATGGGTAGATCAAGAGATAGGAAATTCATTGGATTTTAGGAGATATTGAATTCTCCGGATCAAATCATTTTCATCTCTTCCTCAATCAATGCATTCATTGACATTGCTTGGCAATCTTAGATGATCGGATCCCAATGTCTTGGCTCACCAATCTCTCTAAGCTTGAACAATTGCCCAATGTCTTAATTTAATTGCTCATGGGAAGAGTTGAAGTTCGGTCACTGACTATACCACACAAATTCATAGATCAAAGTATTGGTAGGATTACATGTCACTATATCCATCCAACCCCCAACCTAATCCAATATGAGAAAGCAATTCTAGCATGAATTCTTCATCCCTCTCTCAAGGATCTGAAGAATTCCAATTATGGATAGCTTCTTTCTCAAGACAACTATCCAATTGAATTAAGACCGAAAGCTTTCTAACAAAAATCAAGAGAAAAAGAAAGAAGAAGAAGATAAAAACTACTATTGCTCCATTGACTTACAATAGGGCTCCCTAACCCAATGAGATGGGGTTAGTTGGTCATAGCTCAATTCAATTTACAGAGAAGAAGAGTGCAGGAAAATTAAAGCCTAGCTAGAAAGAAAAAGAAAAAGAAAGTACATAAACAAAAGGGAAAAGTGCAGAAGAAAAATAAACAGAGTACTGAACTCCCAGAGCCCCTCAGGGCCTCCTGAAAGCTCCCTAAATCTTTAACAATTCTTCTATTTATAACCCTCTTCTCATCTTCAATTGGATCAAGTATTTGGATGTGGGCCTTGGTTGAAGCAGTTAGGAGCAATTCTCCAGGGATGGGCATTGGCAACTCACTTTCATATTGGGCATAGGTGCAATTTGGAATTGAATTGGGCTTAACATTGGTGATCACATTTGAGGGCAAACGTTGAATCAAATGCTGCTTTGAAAATTCAGTTCTGCTTGCTGTCATTGGCATTTGACTCAACATTAGAGGGCCAACGTTCTGCTATTCACGCGTACGCGTGCATCACGCTTAAGCGTGATGTCTGTGATTTTGCTTATTCACGCGTACGCATGCACCATGCGTGCGCGTGAAGGCTGAGATTTTGCTTCTTCACGCGTGCGCGTACACCATGCTTACGTGTGAGTTGCCTTTTTTCTTATCGATTCGTACGCGTCACTGACGCGTACGCGTGGATTCAAGTTTTTCAATTCCAAATTCTGGGCTTGGCATCGCGGATGTTGGAGGCAGCGTTTGAGGCAACGTTGGACCTCCAACGTTCGTTTTTGACACATATGCATGGACGGTCAATTTTGCCATTCCACGCGTGCGCGTGACTCACGCTTGCGCGCGGAAAAAGAAACTCTACTTTTTCACGCGTATGCGTCATAGACGCATATGCGTCGCTCAAAATTCATTTAGCTCCAGAATTGAACTTTTCATCACCACATTGGGTGTAACGTTGGATGTCCAACGCTCCCTCCAACTTGAGCATCAGTAAATCATGCAGAGATTTGCTCTGCTCCTCTTCCAACGTTGGAGGCAACGTTGGTGGTCCAACTTGGCCACCAACATTGCTTCTTCTTCATCTTTTCAAGGCTCCTTCTTCAACCTTCCTCCATGCTTTCTTTCACCTAAGATCAACCAAACAAATACATCAAAGCTTTGCTATAGTCACAAGAATTTGCCTCATTCTTAGCACACAAGTAATTATGGCATAAATCTCATGAAAATGCACAAAATTAACAATGTTTGATTGAATCAAAACAAGTATGAATTTCTCATCCAAATACTTACTTATTGCCTAGGAAATGCATGAAACTACTCTAAAACAAACTAAAAATGGCTTGTGAAACTAGCCAAGATGCCCTGGCATCAATTACCTTAGTAAAAAGTTAGTGTTAGTGGAAACAATAACAACTAACAACCCAAGAATTATCACTAAATGTCGGACATTATGACTCTAGTAATCCATATACTCATTTTCCCAAGCCAACAGGTGGAAATTTACCCCATAATCAAAATTGGCATTTCATCAAACACATAGTGGGCATAATCATAAAACATGGCAAAATTGGGAAAATGGATAAAAACTATGAACCACAAATGATCAAAATCAAAGTTAGCAACTCAAACAAACATATAATAATCAACAATCATCAAATTCACCAACTAGAAATCCAAAATTGCAAAACTGTATATGTATTGACAAAGGAAATTAAAATATAAGAAGGTGTAGAACAAGTAGTGTAATAAAAGAGAAAATTAAGGAAATACTTACAATGAAAATAGCTAGAATCCAAGATCAAAATTGGAAATGAAAACTTGTAGCATAAATGATGAGCGGATATTTATACGCATTTTGACATTATTTTCATATAGTTTTTAGTGTGTTTTATTTAGTTTTTATTAAGTTTTTATAGGTTTTAGTGTTAAAACCACATTTTTGGATTCTACTATGAGTTTTTGTGTTTTTGGGCAATTTCAGGTAATTTTTTGAGGAGCTGAAGCAGAAGTCTGATTCAGAGATAGAGAAAGCACTGCAGATGCTATCCAAATCTGACCTGCCTGCACTCGGAAGAGCTAGTTTATACTTTGCTTCGGATTAGAAGACCCAAAACTGGCATCCAACACAAGCTTCCTGCACCCTTCTAGGCGTCCAGCGCCCAAAGAGCAGAGCCTAGTGTCCAAAGGCCTAGAGAGGACCCCCTAGCTGGAGTTCCACGCTCAAGGAGCCTCATAGCATGTGGATCTCATCAAATCTCATCCCAAACACTCACCAAGTGGGACCCAGAAGTGGATTTTAGCATTAAATAGACTGTTTTACCTTTACTAGTCATTTGTTTAACATTTAAGGGACTTAATTCATGTTATACATACACACTTTAGAACGTACATCACTTTTTCTTATTTTACACGTTTTACATTGTCTTCTACCTCAGTATGAGTTTCTAAACCCCCTAGTTTGAGGGGAGGAGCCCTACTGAGTCCTATGAATTAGTAAAAGTACTATTTTTTCTTCTTTGATCTGTGTTTGATCTATCTCTAAGACTGATGCGCCACTATTTTGTGGTACATTTTGTGCTTAATTTAGGTGAATTTTATCCACTTTTCCCATATTTATTCAAGAAAATAGCATGATTTCATAATTTACTCCTATATTGTGCTTAAGTGTAAAAACATGCTTCTTAAACCCTTAAATTGTTAATTTTGACTCACCTTTGATTCCACTAGATGCCTTGATGTGTTTGTTAGTGATTTCAGGATGAAAAGGCTAGGAATGGATCAAGGGAGTGAAGAGAAAAGCATGCAAAATGGAGAAATCATGGAAAAAGAAGGATTTGGGATGCTGAGATCAACGCGCACGTGCAGCAGGTGCGTAAGCGTGGAAGTGAAGTCGCATGGCGACGCGTACGCGTGATATACGCATACGCATGGATAGCAAATTATTAAACGACGTGTACGCATGACCCATGTGTACGTGTCGGTGCTCGCACGTGACCTACTTAAAGTGAATCTGCTGGGGTGATTTCTGGGCTTCCCAGGCCCAAATCCAACTCACTTCTGATGCTATTAAACCCAAGGATTGAAGGAGTTAGTAACTAATTAGTTTTAGTTAGAGTTTAAGTCTAGTTTAGAGGTAGTTTCTAGAGAGAGAAGCTCTCTAGAATTAGGATTAGGATTAGGTTTAATTCCTCTCTTAGATCTAGGTTTAATTCATGCTTTGATCTACTTTTCCTTTGCAAATTCTTGTTCCTCTACCTTTCCTTTCTCTAGTTTTGCACTTTAATTCTTGTAATTAGTTACTTTGTTCTTGATGCACTCTTGTTCCTTTTATTTCCTTTTAATGCAATTTGAGGTAATTCATGTTAATTGTGCCTTCTTTGATTGTTGTTGTTAATTTTTTGCAATTAGTAGTTGTTAGATTTCATTCTTCTTGTCATTTTACTATGCTTCTCTTTTATGCCTTCCAAGTGTTTGTCAAAATGCTTGGAAGTAAGGTAGAGTAGAATTTTCTCCTCTTGGCTTAGGTTGAGTAATTGGAGACTCTTGAGTTGTCAAACTCTTTTGTTGATTAATAATTGAAAGTTGTTAGTTGATTTGAATTCCACTAAAACTAGTCTTTCTTTAGGAGTTGACTAGGACTTGAGGAAACAAATTGATTATTTCCATTTGACTTTCCTTCATAGTTAGAGGTTGACTAAGTGGAGCAATAGACAATTATTGTCACAATTGAGGAGGATGATAAGGATAGGACTGATGAGCGGATAATTTATACGCTTTTTGGCATTGTTTTCATATAGTTTTTAGTAAGTTTAAGCTACTTTTAGGGATGTTTTCATTAGTTTTTATCTTAAATTCACATTTCTGGACTTTACTATGAGTTTGTGTGTTTTTCTGTGATTTCAGGTAAATTCTGACTGAAATTGAGGGATTTGAGTAAAACTCTGAAGAAGGCTGACAAAAGGACTGCTGATGCTGTTGGAATCTGACCTCCCTGCACTCGAAATGGATTTTCTGGAGCTACAGAACTCCAATTGGCGCGCTCTCAACGGCGTTGGAAAGTAGACATCCAGGGCTTTCCAGCAATATATAATAGTCCATACTTTATTCGAAGAATGACGACGTAACTTGGCGTTAAACGCCAAGTACACGCTGCTGTCTGGAGTAAAACGCCAGAAAAACGTCATGATCCGGAGTTGAACGCCCAAAACACGTCATAACTCGGAGTTTGACGCCAAGAAATGCCTTAGCTCGTGAATTAATCAAGCTCAGCCCAAGCATACACCAAGTGGGCCCCGGAAGTGGATTTATGCATCAATTACTTACTCATGTAAACCCGAGTAGCTAGTCTAGTATATATAGGACATTTATCTATTGTATTAGACATCCTGGATCCTGGATTGTATTCTGAATCCTGTGATCACGTTAGAGAAGGCTGGCCATTCGGCCATGCCTGAACCCCTTGCTTATGTATTTTCAACGGTGGAGTTTCTGCACACCATAGATTAAGGGTGTGGAGCTCTGCTGTACCTCAAGTATTAATGAAATTCTATTTTCTTT
>NC_029778.3:32659213-32661623 GCF_000817695.3 Arachis duranensis | reverse complement strand
GTGACAGACGCAAAAGAGGGATTCTATTCCAGTAGGAGCGGGAACCAACCGGTGATTAGTCGTACTGTGACAGAGTGCGTTAGCATTAGTTTTCACTGCGAGGATGGGATGTAGCCATCAGCCATGGGTGATGCCTCCAGACTGGTTAGCTGTGCGAGTGACAGCCGCACAGGTTATTTCCCCGTGAGGAATGAAAGTAACCACAGTTGATGGTGAACCCCTACACAAAGCTTGCCATGGAAAGGAGTAAGAAGGATTGGGTTGAAGCAGTAGGAGAGCAGACGTCCTTGAGCCATGCAGTATCTCCATCCGCTTATCTGAAATTCCCACTTTTGAATCTGCATAAGTGTTCTATCCCTTTTATTATTCCTTTTTAATTATTATAATTACAATTCCTCTTTTTTCTGCCTGACTGAGATTTGCAAGGTGACCATAGCTTGCTTCATACCAACAATCTCTGTGGATTCGACCCTTACTCACGTAAGGTTTATTACTTGGACGACCCAGTACACTTGCTGGTTAGTTGAACGGAGTTGTGAATTTGACCAAGAGACACAATAGTTTTTATGTATATGCCAAAGAGCCAATATTGATGATCACAATTTCGTCCACCAAGTTTTTGGCGCCGTTGCCGGGGATTGTTCGAGTATGGACAACTGACGGTTCATCTTGTTGCTCAGATTAGGTAATTTTCTTTTCAAAAATCTTTTTCAAAAATTTTTTCTTTTATTTTTTTCGTTTTTACAAACCTTTTTTCGAAAAAAATTTTTAATAAAAATACAAAAAAATTAGAAAATCATAAAAATCAAAAATATTTTGTGTTCCTTGTTTGAGTCTTGTGTTAAATTTTAAGTTTGGTGTCAATTGCATGCTTTTAAAATTTTTCGTGCATTTTTCGAAAATTCATGCATTCATGGTGTTCTTCATGATCTTCAAGTTGTTCTTGACAAGTCTTCTTGTTTGATCTTGATAATTTCTTGTTTTGTGTCTTTTGTTGTTTTTCATGTGCATCTTTGCATTCATATTTTTCATGCATTAAAAATTTCTAAGTTTGGTGTCTTGCATGTTTTCTTTGCATAAAATTTTTTTTCAAAAATATGTTCTTGATGTTCATCATGATCTTCAAAGTGTTCTTGGTGTTCATCTTGACATTCATAGCATTCTTGCATGCATCTTGTGTCTTGATCCAAAATTTTTATGTTTTGGGTCATTTTTGTGTTTTTCATTTAAAATTTGATTTCAAAAATATCTTTTCCTTATTTTCCTCCAAATTTTCGAAATTTTGGGTTGACTTGGTCAAAAATTTTTAAAAATTAGTTGTTTCTTACAAGTCAAGTCAAAATTTCAATTTTAAAAATCTTATCTTTTCAAAATCTTTTTCAAAAATCATATCTTTTTCATTTTTTTTTCAAAAATTTCAAAAATATTTTTCAAAATATTTTCAAAATCTTTTTCTTATCTTTTTATCCAATTTTTGAAAAATTAGCTAACAATTAATGTGATTGGTTCAAAAATTTGAAGTTTGTTACTTTCTTGTTAAGAAAGGTTCAATCTTTAAATTCTAGAATCTTATCTTGTAGTTTCTTGTTAGTTAAGTAATTTTTAAAATTAAATCTTTTTTTTTTTAAATATCTTTTTCAAATATATCTTTTTATCTTTTATCTTATCTTTTTCAAAAATTTTATCTTTTTCAAAATTTGATTTCAAAATATCTTATCTTTTTCTTATCTTCTTATCTTTTTCAAAATTTGATTTCAAAATATCTTATCTTTTTCTTATCTTCTTATCTTTTTCAAAATTTGATTTCAAATCTTTTTCAATCAACTAACTAACTCTTTGTTTGTTTCTTATCTTTTTCAAAACCACCTAACTACTTCTTCTCTCTTTCTCTTTTTCAAAAATTCTTTTTAATTGTTTTAAATTCTAATTTTAATCTCATCTCATCTTTAATTTTCGAAAATCACTAACCATTTTTTCAAAATTATTTTCGAAAATTTCTTTCTCTTCTCTTATTCTATTTAATTATTTAACTACGTTACTAACACTTCTCTTCACCTCTCTTCATTCACATCCTCACATCTCTGCCATCCTCACAGTTGTGCTTCTTTTCCACTCTACCCCTTTCTTCTTCTACTAACATAAAGGAATCTCTATACTGTGACATAGAGTATTCCTCTTTCTTTTCTTGTTTTCTTCTCTTTCTTATGAGCAGGAACAAGGATAAAGGCACTCTTGTTGAAACTGATCCAGAACCTGAAAGGACTCTGAAGAGAAAATTAAGAGAAGCTAAATTACAACAATCCAGAAACAACCTTTCAGAAATTTTCGAACAAGAGAAGGAGATGGCCGAAAATAATAATAATAATAATGCAAGGAGAATGCTTGGTGACTTCACAAAGCCAACATCCAA
>NC_029778.3:32657636-32658947 GCF_000817695.3 Arachis duranensis | reverse complement strand
GGAGTTCTTGAAATTGATGCTCTGAATGCCATACTGGCTCAGAACAAAGTGTTGACTCAACAGGTCAACATGATCTCTCAAAATCCAAATGGATTGCAACATGCATCCAACAATACTAGAGAGGTAGCTTCTGAAGAAGCTTATGATCCTGAGAACCCTGCCATGGCAGAGGTTAATTATCTGGGTGAACCATATGAAAATACCTATAACCCATCATGGAGAAATCATCCAAATTTCTCCTGGAAGGATCAACAAAAACCTCAACAAGGTTTTAACAATGGTGGACGCAATAGGCTGAGTAATAGTAAGCCATATCCATCATCCCCTCAGCAACAGACAGAGAATTCTGAACAAAACAATTCTAATTTAGCCAATATAGTCTCTGATCTATCAAAGGCCACCTTCAGTTTCATGAATGAAACAAGATCCTCCATTAGAAATTTGGAGGCACAAGTAGGCCAGCTGAGTAAGAAAGTTATTGAAACTCCTCCCAGTATTCTCCCAAGCAATACAGAAGAAAATCCAAAAGGAGAATGCAAAGCCATTGACTTAGTCAACATGGCCGAAAGCACAAAGGAGGAGGAGGACGAAAATCCTAGTGAGAAAGAACTCCTGGGACGTCCTCCAAGCAAGAAGGAGCTTCCTAATAAGGATCCTGAGGAATCTGAGGCTCACACAGAGACCATAGAGATTCCACTAAATCTCCTTCTGCCATTCATGAGCTCTGACTATTATTCATCCTCTGAGGGGGATGAAGATGTGACTAGTGAGCAAGTTGCTCAATATCTAGGAGCTATCATGAAACTGAATGCCAAGCTGTTTGGTAATGAGACTTGGAAAAGTGAACCTCCCTTGCTCATTAATGAACTAGACACTTGGATTCAGGAAACTCTACCTCAAAAGAAACAAGATCCTGGCAAGTTCTTAATACCTTGCACCATTGGCACCATGAGCTTTGAAAAAGCTCTGTGTGATCTTGGGTCAGGGATAAACCTTATGCCACTCTCTGTAATGGAGAAGCTAAGAATCATTGAGGTACAACCTGCCTTGTTCTCATTACAATTGGCAGATAAATCAATAAGACAAGCTCATGGGATAGTAGAGGACGTGCTAGTAAAAGTTGAAGACTTTTACATCCCTGCTGATTTCCTAATCCTAGATACTAGGAAGGAAGATGATGAATGCATCATCCTAGGAAGACCTTTCCTAGCCACAGCAGAAGCTGTGATAGATGTCAACAGAGGAGAGTTAGTCCTTCAATTGAATGGAGAATACCTTGTGTTTAAGGCACATGGCCATCCCTCTGTGACA
>NC_029778.3:32654558-32654890 GCF_000817695.3 Arachis duranensis | reverse complement strand
TGTTTATGAATGTTAAAATTGTTGGCTCTTGAATGAATGATGAACAAAGAGAAATGTTATTGATGATATGAAAAATCATGAAAATTGATTCTTGAAGCAAGAAAAAGCAGTGAAAAGTAAAGAGGTTGCGAAAAAAATAGGCGAAAAAAAATAGAAAGAAAAAGCAAGCAGAAAAAGCCAATAGCCCTTAAAACCAAAAGGCAAGGGTAGCAAGGATCCAAGGCTTTGAGCATCAATGGATAGGAGGGCCCAAGGAAATAAAATCCAGGCCTAAGCGGCCAAATCAAGCTGTCCCTAACCATGTGCTTGTGTCATGAAGGTCCAAGTGAAAA
>NC_029778.3:32619193-32653198 GCF_000817695.3 Arachis duranensis | reverse complement strand
AGCCATGGGTGATGCCTCCAGACTGGTTAGCTGTGCGAGTGACAGCCGCACAGGTTATTTCCCCGTGAGGAATGAAAGTAGCCACAGTTGATGGTGAACCCCTATACAAAGCTTGCCATGGAAAGGAGTAAGAAGGATTGAGTAGAAGCAGTAGGAGAGCAGGCGTCCAAGAGCTCTACAGCATCTCCATCCGCTTATCTGAAATTCCTACCAATGAATCTGCATAAGTGTTCTATCCCTTTTATTATTCCTTTTTATTTATTTTGAATCTAATCAAGTATCATGTTTAATCTGCCTGACTGAGATTTACAAGGTGACCATAGCTTGCTTCATACCAACAATCTCTGTGGATTCGACCCTTACTCACGTAAGGTTATTACTTGGACGACCCAGTACACTTGCTGGTTAGTTGAACGAGATTGTGAAGAAAATAAACAATGCCCTCAGAGTATACATCTTTTATAAATCCAATTACAAGAAAAAAGGAAATCACAATTTCGTCCACCAAGGACTTATAGTTCTCATACCTTGCCAAGAGCTTTCTTAGTTGATTAGTTACTTTCTTGCAATTTACATTTCACAATTTACTTTTCTTCTTCCTTATTCAAAACCCCAAAATATACATCTCATAACTAATAGCAAGAACATTTTCATGCAATTCCTTTGAAAGACGACTCGAGATTTGAATACTTCGGTTTATATTTTTATTGGGGTTTGTTACTTGTGACAACCAAATTTTTGTATGAGAGGTTTCTTTGTTGGTTTAGAAACTATACTTGCAACAAGAATTCATTTGTGAAATTCTTAACCATCAAAAAATATCTTCATCAAAGATGTATATCTGATCTTCATCGTGATGAACAGGATGATCTAACAAATTAGCTCTGTTCATCACACTAAGACGAACGTACCTGACAGACACCCACGTCTACTTGGGTTCGTGTGAGTACCTGGAAGAAAAGCACGAGCAAACAGCTATGGTATACATCTCTCGGACGGTTAATCCACGATTTCGTTGGGAACTTCTTGAGACACTAGTTCAGCCGATCTCCGGGGAGATTAAGGTCTTCGTGGTGTAGGCTAGATTCCAAAGATGCAGCGTTCTCCGATCTAGAAGATTTGATCTTATCTGTGGCATTTTGAGTAGGATCGCTAGGAGAATGACTTGCTAAGCGCTTCACCCTCCGTTGGAATGAATGACAAGGGCCCTGGCATTCAATCTGTAGCAGAGGAGATCAATGACCACGGGCAATGGCTTTGATCACTTACAGCCTGCCATAGAAGAAGATTATTCACAAGCAAAGAAGACAGTAGTACCAGAGTTTCTTTATAAAGACAAAGCAACTCCAACTCTCAACTCTATTCCCATTATTGCTTTCTAATTAGAATAACAAGTACTTATTCAAAATTCTAAACATAATCATATCTACAATCTTCTGATTCCGCCTGACTAAGACCTGCAAGACAACCATAAGCTTGCTTCAACCCACAATCCTCGTGGGATCGACCCTGACTTGCTCAGGTATTACTTGGACGACCCAGTGCACTTGCTAGTACTGCTGTTGTTGTACAAAATAGTGTGGATTTTGTGTACATGTGCATCAAGTTTTTGGCGCCATTGCCGGGATTGTTGAGTTTGGACAAACTGCTGGATTGTCTTGCTCCCTAGATCAGGTAATTTTTCATTTTTCAGTTCTTTAATTTTTCGTTTTCTTCTTCTTTTTTTTTGAAAAATCCTAAAAAGTTTTTAAAAAATATATTTTTTTCTTTGTTTAATTTTTGTTCTTGATTTGAGTCTTTGTTTGTGTTCGTGTTGAGTCTTTTATTTTATTTTTTCCTTTCTATTTTTCGAAAACTTTGAAAAGGATTTTCAAAAATATTTTTTATTTTTTGTGTTCAATTGGTTAGAGCGTTGGCTTATGTTCTTGGAATTTGATGTTCTTTTGAGTCTTTCTTTCAAAAAAAATTTTCAAAATATTTTCCTTTTGGCATTAATCTTAATCTTTCTCTTTGAGTCTTTTTGTGTTTGTTCTTGGTAGAATTTTCGTCTCCTATAAGTTCTTTCTTTCAAAAATTTTTCAAAAATAATTTTTCTTTGTTTAAATCTTATTTCAATTTTTAAGTTTGGTGTTTTCTTGTTTATTTTCTTTTTATTTTCGAAAATTTGTGTTAAGTTTTCTAAAAATTTTAAGTTTGGTGTTTCTTTTTTATGTTCTTGTGTTCTTTGTGTTCTTGTGAGTCTTCAAGGTGTTCTTGAGTCTTGCATGTGTTTTGATCTTAAAATTTTTAAGTTTGGTGTCCCTTGGTATTTCCCTCAAAAATTTTCGAAAAACAAGGGTGCTAGTTCTAAAAATTTTAAGTCTTGTGTCTTTTACTTGTTTTTCTCTTTCATCATAAATTGAAAAATAAAAAATATCTTTTCTAACTAACTCTAACCATTAATTTTAGAATTTTTTTCAATAAAATTCAGATTTTGATTTTAAATTTTTATCTTATCATATCTTAGTTGTCATGTTTTCAAAAATCAAAATTTTTCAAAAATAAAAATCATATCTTTTTCAAAAATCTTATCTTTTTCAAAAATTCAAAAATTTTATCTTATCTTTTTCAAATTTTAAATTTTAAAATTAAATCTTTTTCAAAATCAAATTTCAAAATCTTATCTTATTTTTTTGTTTTTTTATCTTATCTTTTCTAACTTCCAATTTTAAAATTCAATCTTTTTCATATCTTTTAAATTTCTATCTTATCTTTTTCTAATTTCAAATTTTAATTTCAAATCTTTTCTTATCTTATCTTCTATTCTATTTTTTAAATTTAAAATCTTTTTAATTAATATCTTATCTCCTCTCTCTTATTTTTCAAAACCACCTAACTAACTCCTATCTTTCTTAATTTTCAGAAATTACTTCTCATCTTCTCTCTCTTCTTTTTCAAAACTACCTAACTAATTCTTCTCTTCTTCCCTGCCCTCTATTTTTTAATTTTAATTATAAAATTTTAAATTATTTTTAATTCGTTTCAATTTCGATTTACTTAAATAAATAAATAAAAACAAAAATATTTTAATTATTATTTACTTTTTATATTTCCTCTCTTCTCATCTATATTCATTCAACTCTACTTCTTTCGACTCTTTTCCTACAATTCTTCTCTTTTTCTCTATTCTATTTTTTTTCGAATTTTAATTATGAAACTTTAAATTCTTTTTAATTAATTAATTATAAATTCGGTCTAATTAAATTAAAATAATATTATTTTATCTTCTATACTTCTATCTTTTTCTTTCTTCATCTTCTACCTTTTTTAATCATGAACCCAAGTGGGAATGAAGAGTTCAAGGGAACTCTGGGATCTTATACAAATCCACTGCTGACTTCTATAGAAGAAGCATCAGCATACCTCAAATCAGAGCTAGTAGCTTTGAATTAAACCCTTAACTTATTACTTTGTTGCAGCAGAACTGCCAGTATTCTGGGCTTCCTCAGGAAGAACCTACAGAATTCCTTACAGATTTCTTAAGGATTGCTGACACAGTACACAGTGAAGGAGTAGACCGTGAGGTCTACAGGTTATTGCTCTTCACTTTTGCTTTAAAAGATAAAGTAAAATGTTAGTTAGATAACCAACCTAAAGATAGTTAAAAACTTGGAAACAATTAGTGGATAAGTTTTTAAATTATAACTTCCCCCTAGAAAGATGACCCAGCTGAGACTGGACATCCAAGGATTCAAACAAGGAGATAGTGAATCTCTTTATGATGCTTGGGGAAGGTATAAGAGGATGCTAAGAAAATGTTCCACTAAAATGTTTTCAGAATGGGTACAACTAGACATCTTCTACTATGGTCTTTCAGACATGGCTAGAATGGCCTTGGACCACTCTACCGGTGGTTTCATACACATGAGAAAGACTATAGCAGAGACTCAAGAGCTTATTGAGACAGTTGCCACTAATCAGCATCTGTACTCATCTCCTGAGACCTCTATAAAAGGAGAGATTAAGGCAGTAGTTGCTGAACCTAACCCTCCATAGTAGGATGGCCCATTGACTCAGCAACTGCGCACCCTTGCCCAGCAATTGCTGGAACTGCAAGAGGCTTTGAGAGAAACTCAGGCTTCTAATAGAAATATAGAAGCACAGTTGAGTCAAACTAGGTAGCAGTTATCTAAGCAGATAACAGATGAATACCAGGCTATCCAACTGAGGAGTGGAAAAACTTTAAACACCCAACCTCAGTATAATAAAAACGAAAAGCCCACAGAGGACAACCAGAAAGGTATTGCTCCTGGCGTTGAATGCCAGAAACGGGCAGAGACTAGGTGTTCAAATGCCCAGAAAGGTAACTCTACTGGAATTGAACGACAAGAAAGGTGAGAGATTGGGCGTCCAAATGCCCAAGGGGATAGCAGCATGGGCGTTCAACGCCCATGCAAGGGAGGTCAGTCATTCATTGATAACAATCCTCCTAAACAGGCTAGTAACCCCCCTTTCAACTCAAATGGTATTTGGCCTCCTTCAACCAAGGTTGATGAGTACAAGGCTAAAATGCCATTTCCTCAGAAACTCTATCAAGAGGAAAGGGATAAATAGTTTGTCTACTTTACGGAGTATCTCAGAACATTAGAGATAAAAATCCCTTTCACAGAAGCTCTTGAACAGATATCTTCTTATGCAAAGTTCATGAAGGACATTCTAAGTCATAAGATGGATTGGAGAGAGACACAAATAGTCCTCCTCACTGAGGAATGCAGTGCAATCATTCAGAATAGCTTGCCAGAGAAGCTTGAAGATCCTGGAAGCTTTATGATAACATGCACTCTAGGTGATACTTGTACAAGGACAACACTATGTGACCTTGGAGTAAGCATCGACCTAATACCAGCTTCACTAATAAAGAAGCTCTATGGTGCATAAAATTACAATCACACTTTTGCAACTCCGCACAACTAATCAGCAAGTGCATTGGGTCGTCCAAGTAATAAAACCTTACGCGAGTAAGGGTCAATCCCACAGAGATTGTCGACTTGAAGCAAGCTATGGTCATCTTGTAAATCTTAGTTAGGCGGATTCAAATGGTTATGAGGTTTTGATAATTAAAAGATAAATAAAACATAAAATAAAATAAAGATACTTATGTAATTCATTGGTGGGAATTTCAGATAAGCATTTGGAGATGCTTTGTTCCTTCTGAACCTCTGCTTTCCCATTGTCTTCATCCAATCATGCGTGCTCCCTTCCATGGCAAGCTGTATGTTGGTGGATCACCATTGTCAATGGCTACCATCCATCCTCTCAGTGAAAATGGTCCAGGTACGGTTTCCGCACGGCTAATCATCTGTCGGTTCTCACTTGTGTTGGAATAGGATCTCTCTATCCTTTTGCACACTGTCAATGCGCCCAACATTCGTGAGTTTGAAGCTCGTCACAGTTATCCCATCCCAGATCCTACTCGGAATACCACAGACAAGGTTTAGACTTTCTGCATCTCAAGAATGCTGCCAATTGGTTCTAGCCTATACCACGAATGTTCTAATCTCACAGTTCAAATGCTCTGTTGTCAGGAGAGGTGAGTCAAATCTGTGGATCAGAGCCCAAGAGATTATACTCCGGCTGTTGTCCAATGACTACGTTGAACATCATGTGGACCGCTTGTGGTTGTCAGGCACGCGGATCTTGGCTAAGCGAGTAACGAAGATAGTGGGTGATTGTCACGGGTCACCCCTACATTCTGACTTAACTGAATTAAGTACAAGAGTATATCTTGGAGAAGAAGTAAGCGTGAATTGAAAGAGAAACAATAGTACTTGCATTAATTCATGAAGAACAGTAGAGCTCCGCACCTTAATCTATGAGGTGTAGAAACTCCACCATTGAAAAATATATAAGAGAAAAACGTCTAGGCATGGCCGAATGGCCAGCCTCCCAAATGTGAAAAATGGCATAAGCTCCCTAATACAATAGTAAAAAGTGCTATTTATACTAAACTAGTTACAAGGGATTACAGAAAATAAGTAACTAAGTGTAGATAGTGCAGAAATCCACTTTCAGGGCCCACTTGGTGTGTATTTGGGTTGAGCTTTGAAGCTTTCATGTGCATAGGCCATTCTTGGAGTTAAATGCCAGCTTGGATGCCAGTTTGGGCGTTTAACTCCAGTTCTGGTGTCAGTTCCAGCGTTTAATGCCAGAAAAGGGTCTCTAGTGGGTGTTTGGATGCCGGTTTGGGCCGTCAAATCTCGGGCAAAGTATAGACTAGTAAACATTGCTGGAAAGCCCAAGATGTCTACTTTCCAACACAATTAAGAGCATGCCAATTGGGCTTCTGTAGCTCCATAAAATCCACTTCGAGTGAAGGAGGGTCAGAATCTAACAACATCTGCAGTCCTTTTTCAGCCTCTGAATCAGAGTTTTACTCAGGTCCCTCAATTTCAGCCAGAAAATACCTAAAATTCCAGAAAAACACACAAACTCATAGTAAAGTCCAAAAATGTGATTTTTGCATAAAGACTTATAAAAATATATTAAAAAATAACTAAAACCTACTAAAAACTACCTAAAAATAATGCCAAAAAGCGTATAAATTTTCTGCTCATCACTCTACTTGACTGAGGAAGTCAAACCAACCCGCATGTGCCTTCAACTTGCTGATGGATCTATTAGGATACCATCAGGAGTAATAGAGGACATGATTGTTAGGGTTGGACCTTTTGCCTTTCCCACTGACTTTGTAGTATTGGACATGGAGGGGCACAATAGTGTATCTCTCATCCTAGGAAGACCTTTCCTAGTCACAGGACGAACCCTCATTGATGTTGAAAAAGGAGAAGTAACCCTAATAGTCAATAAGGAGAAGTTTGTACTGAATGCTATGAAGGCTATGCAACATCCAGACATTCCTAAGGAATGCATGAACATTGACTTCATTGATTCCCTGGTGGAAGAAGTTAACATGGTCGAAAGCTTCAAGGACAAGCTTGATGATATCCTTGATGATACTCAGCCTGATTCAGAGGAACCCCTGGAAACCTCTGAAGAAAAGGAGAAGCCTCCTGAGCTTGAATTTAAGCCATTACCCCCTGACAAGGGAGGCACTTGCATAAAGGATTCAGCATCCAAGCCTCGTCCATTGGATTGAATTCATTCAACCCCTCCTAAGACCAAACGTAAGTTTGGTATTGGATGTACACCATCCACTAAGGAGGAAGGCCCCAAAAGGAAGATGCCTAGGGGCTAGAAAAATAAAAATATCCCTATTGAGGGCTTTTCACCATGGAAGATGGTGGTATTCACTTATCTCATCCTGGTATTCACCATGGAAGAGGAAAGTGACAAAAAAGGACACCAACATACTACTGTAAGCCCAACCCTGCCTTAGACAGTGAACAAAATCCTGTCTCTTGAGCATATTACGCTATTCCATGAGAGCATAGGAAGGAAGCTCCCAGTAAGGAGTGAGGATTCATTCCTCTATGACTACCTTTCTCCTTGAAAGAACTTGTCCATCAAGCTAATGACATTAAAGAAGCGCTTGTTAGGAGGGAACCCAACTTTACTCAACCATTCATTTTCATTTTATTTTTCTTTCAGTTGTTAGAGTCATGATTATATGCACCAGTCAAGAGACAGAATTCACAGTAGTTAAAACAAAGCACTCCGGATAGAGTGTTAAAGTTGAACACCACCTAGGGTATCCCTGCTAGGCGTTTAACTCCACAACGCCAGCCAGGGAGCAGCCCCTGGGCGTTCAAACGCCAGTGCAAAGAAGCAGAAAATCTGGAATTCCCTATCCTCTCAAGACCAAAAGGTCCCATGGAAGCTCTACCTACCCCACCTTCTTCTTTTCCATTGATCATATTTGCTCGAGGACAAGCAAAACTCTTAAGTTTGGTGTTGCAAAAGCTTTGCTTTGTGACTTCTACCACTCTTAAGTATAGAAGAAGAGGATGGAGCAAACTAGAGGGCATGCACATGAGCTTGTGCAGCGGCCTCAACAAAGACAAAGGAGTGACATTGAAGAGATCAAGCATTACATTGGATCCTCAAGGAGGAGGAGTAGCCATCATCATCCAGGTGGATTCGTTCTCTTTATCTCCTTGTCTGTTATTTTCCTGTTTTCTATCTGTTTATTTGTTCTCT
Organism: Arachis duranensis; assembly: GCF_000817695.3. Classification (NCBI taxonomy): domain Eukaryota; kingdom Viridiplantae; phylum Streptophyta; class Magnoliopsida; order Fabales; family Fabaceae; genus Arachis; species Arachis duranensis. The sequence continues at coordinate 32,645,062 of NC_029778.3, read as the reverse complement.
TATTCTAGTTTTATGATCATTTGCATTGATGTCTTTAAGTTGTAAAATTTTCCATATATCTCTCACCTTGCCTAAATGAAAAAATTTTATTAAAAAGAATTGAGAGATGAATGAATTTCAAGTTTAAAATAAGATTAGTTTAATTAGTTTGATGTGGTGTCATTTGCTTTTGTTTTCTGAATGTATGATTAAACAGTGCATATTTGAAGTTGAAATTTATGAATGTTGGCTCTTCAAGAATAAGGAAAAAGGAAAAGTATTAATGATAATCTAAAAAATCTAAAAATTGATTCTTGAAGCAAGAAAAAGCATCAAAAAGAAAAAGAAAAGCTTGCATGCAAAAAAAAAATACGAAAAATAAAAAGAAAGAAAACAATAAAAAGAAAGCAGAAAAAGCCAATAGCCCTTAAAACCAAAAGGCAAGGGTAAAAGGACCCAAGGCTTTGAGCATCAGTGGTAAGGAGGGCCCAAAGGAATAAAATCCTGGCCTAAGCGGCTAAACCAAGCTGTCCCTAACCATGTTCTTGTGGCGTGAAGGTGTTAAGTGAAAAGCTTGAGACTAAGCAGTTAAAGTCGTGGTCCAAAGCAAAAAGAGTGTGCTTAAGAACTCCTGGGGACTCTAGCAAGGCTGAGTCACAATCTGAAAAGGTTCACCTAGGTAAAGTGTCTGTGGCATGAATGTATCCGGTGGTAATACCGAAAAACATAGTGCTTAGGGTCACGGCCAAAAGTCAAAAAGCTGTGTTCAAGAATCAAAATAAGCTTAACTGGGAAATTCAATAATATCATCTAGATTTTATGTTCCTAAAGATGCCAACATCTATGAGTTTCAATGGATAATGAGATGCCAAAACTATTCAGAAGCAAAAAGCTATTAAGTCCTGCTCATCCAATTTTTACTAAGCTTCATTTGAAACTTAGAAATTTATTGTATCTTAATTTTCTTTTTATCCTACTGTGTCCTTAGTTGCTTGGGGACAAGCAACGGTTTAAGTTTGGTGTTGTGATGAGCGGATATTTTATACATTTTTTGACATTATTTTCATATAGTTTTTAGTGTGTTTTATTTAGTTTTTATTAAGTTTTTATAGGTTTTAGTGTTAAAATCACATTTTTGGACTCTACTATGAGTTTTTGTGTTTTTGGAAAATTTCAGGTAATTTCTAGCTGAAATTGAGGAGCTGGAACAGAAGTCTGATTCAGAGACAGAGAAAGCACTGCAACTGCTGTCCAAATTTGACCTGCATGCACTCGGAAGAGATTTTCTAGAGCTACAGAAGTCCAAATGGAACGATCTCAACGGCTATGGAAATCTAACTTCTAGAGCTTTTCTGCAATTTATAATAGTTTATACTTTGCATCGAATTATAAGGCACAAACCTGGCGTCCAATGCCAGCTTCTTGCCCCCTTCTAAGCGTCCAGCGCCCAAAGCGTAGAGCCCAATGTCCAAAGGCCCAAAGCGGACCCCTGAGCTGGCGTTCCATGCCCAAGGAGCCTAATAGAACATGGATATAATCAAAGCTCAGCCCAAACACTCACCAAGTGCGGCCCAAAAGTGGATTTTAGCATTAAATAGACTGTTTTACCCTTACTAGTCGTTTATTTAGTATTTAAGGGTCTTAATTCATGTTATACGTACACATTTTAGAACATACATCACTTTTTCTCATTATACATGTTTTACATTGTCTTCTACCTCAGTATGAGTTTTTAAACCTCCTAAGTTGAAGGAAGGAGCCCTGCTAAGTCCTATGAATTAATACAAATACTATTTCTTCTTCTTCGATCTATGTCTGATCTATCTCTAAGATGTATATCTGATCCTCATCGTGATGAATAGGATGATTTAACAAATTAGCTCTGTTCATCACACTAAGACAAACGTGCCTGACAAACACCCACATCTACTTGGTTTCATGTGAGTACCTGGAAGAAAAGCACGAGCCAACAACTATGGTATACATCTCTCAGATGGTTAATCCATGATTTTGTTGGGGACTTCTCGAGACACCAGTTCAGCCTATCTCCGGGGAGATTAAAGTCTCCGTGGTATTGGCTAGATTCCAAAGAATCAATCTTCTCCGATCCGGAAGACTCGACCTTGTCTGTGGCGTTTTGAATAGGATCGCTAGGAGAATGACTTGCTAAGCGCTTCACCCTCCGTTGGAATAAATGACAAGGGCCCTGGCATTCAATTTGTAGCAGAGGAGATCAATGACCACGGGCAATGGCTTTGATCACTTACAACCTACCATAGAAGAAGATCATTCACAAGCAAAGAAGTCAGTAGTACCAGAGTTACTTTAGAAATACAAAGCAACTCTAACTCTCAACTCTATTCCCATTATTGCTTTCCAATTAGAATAATAAGTACTTTTTCAAAATTCTAAACATAATCACATCTACAACCTTCTGATTCCGCCTAACTAAGACCTGCAAGATAACCACAAGCTTGCTTCAAGCCACAATCCTCGTGGGATCGACCCTGACTCATTCAGGTATTACTTGGACGACCCAGCGCACTTGCTGGTACTGTTGATGTTGTACGAAATAATGTGCGTTTTGTGTACACGTGCACCAATAAACATAATTAAACCCTATGGAAAATTGAGAGAAAACCAAACTTGAACTACCCTAAAACTACTCCTAATTGTGTTGTATATTGTATTGTATTGCATGGTGTTGCTTGCCCCTCCTTATAATAAGCTTCAAAGCCTTCAAAAATGTGCCAAAAAGCCCCCCAAATCGCTAGCCACATGACTTTTTAAAGATGGCATGCACAAGGACTTGTGCGTACGCACAGGTGTGTGCGTCCGTACACATGCTTAATTTTCCTCTTGTGCATACGCACAGAAGGTGTGCGTAGGCACACTCTGAAATGCTTTTCTCCTTTGATTTCTTCATGTTTTCTCTCAATTCCATGCTTTTCTTCCACTCTTATCAAGCTATTCCTACCTATTACACCTAAAATCACTCATCAAAAGCATCAAGGCATCGGATGGGATGAAAGTGGAATAAAATTGATTAAATTAAGCCCAAAATAGCTTGTTTTCACTATTATACATAATTTAGGGAGAAAACATAAAATCATGCTATTCAGGTGAATAAATGTGGGTTTATATAATGAAATCCACTCAAATCAATTCAAAATTTATCATCAAATATGGATTCATCAATTCCCCCACACATAAATAATATCATGTCCTTATGCTAATGATAATTAAAGGATAAGGGAGAAAGGCAAGCAACTTATTCAATGCAACTACCTACATGCATGAAACTATGCTAAATTCTATCTACCTATATCTATACTATGGTTCCCTATGGAGTTTGGCAAAAACAAACAATAGAATTCCAATCAATCCAAAATAAATCTATAGGGCGAAGGCACGAAAATATAGCAATATGATCAATGTTCAAAGATTTAATTTGAATTTTTCAAAACATTAATTCAGCAACTTGCAAAAAGAGATAAGATAAGAGAAGGAATCATAGAATTGAGTGATCAAATCCCTCATCGGATGTGTATAGTCTTTATTCGCTCAGTGTTTAGGGCTTAATCACTCATTTCTCATTTAATCATGTTTTTTAGGATTTTCTAGTTATCTAACCATCAACAAATGCTTGATGCATGAATGCAAATATCATGAGGTCTTTGGAGGGTTGTAATGGGGTCAGGGTAAGGGTAGGATTAATATGGTTAAGTGGGCTTCATAAATTGGATCTTTGATTAGCTCAAGTATCCCACTAATCCTATATCAATCTATTTACACCAAAGAAAAACAACCTAACTTCCCATTCGTTTCTTTTCTCACATTCACTCATGCATCTTCTTTCTAATTCACATATGCATTCTTTATTTACATTCTTATTATCATTTCTTTTTTTTTCTTTTTTTTTTCTTTTCCTTCTTTTTTTCCCCAAAAAAGCATATACACCAAAATTTTTCATTTCTTTTATCACTAAAAAGAAATGCACATGTTTTAAGTAATGAATGCATGAGTGTTTACCCATTTTTCACAAATTTTCTCAAAGAATTCCCAAAGTAAACTAATTACCAATGTTTCCCCATAAATTCCCCCACACTTGATTAACACACACTCTTCAACCCAAGCTAATCAAAGATACAATTCATGGATGTTACTGGTTTTTCGCTTAGGGCAAATGATGTGCTTAAAATTAGAACAAAAGGGGAATTAAAGGCTCAAAAGTGGTTTACAAAGGTAGATGTAAGGGTTGGCCATATGGGTTAGTGAGTTCAATTTCAAAAATGGCTTCAATCATACTAAATGCATTCAAAACACCAAATATAGGACATAAAGACTCAAGCAAATCTAATATCACAATTATAAAAGAGAATAGCACACAAGAACAAAATGTGTGGTAAAGAATGTGCAACCACACAATTAAAGCTCAAATCTCACATGGTGTTTTATTCTAGCTATTTTCTATGTTCCATGAAAAATAATACTTCAAGCAAGTTGAAACATAAGTTTCAAATCTAATAAATGGGATGCCCTAAAAGGGATTTCTTGCAAATTCCTTGTTGTTTTTACCAAACTTATTTCCTATACTATGCAACATGCAAATGCAAATATTTACTACCATAAAACTATAGCAACCTAAGATATATATGTAGATAAAAGCAAACTAAGTAAAGTGCAACGCAATGAAATATTCACAAGTATTCACAAAGGACATAATAACTAAGAACTAGAAATTAACGCAAAGTATTCAGAAGAAAGATTTACGCCCCAAAGTTGCGGATCCTCCCCCACACTTAATTGTTGCACGATCCTCCGTGCATGCATGTCATTCAGGAGAAGAAGGATTAAAAGGCTCCACCTTCAACTGGTGGGCACGGGGGCTTGGGCTGCTGGATAAAACAAATAAACAGGAATTGAGGAAGATATCTTAAAAGTGTGATATAGTAACAGACAATGTGTGTATTTTAAGTGTGTACGGTTTAAAAAACACACATTGGTCGGGTAAAAACAGTAACCACACAATAAAAAAGAAATAGCATGTGTTCCTCAATTAAGTACCATAGGTTGCAAGTAAAGAATAAACAAGAGATAAGGCATAAACAAACCTAGGTAACAACAACTAAACTGAATTGAATATATGAGATATTGGATATTGAAATTGTGCCAGTGAAATCGCAAAAATTGATATAGAAGAACAATAAACAATAACCAATCTAATAATGAAAAGAGAACCCCTTATACATCATGAAAACATAATGAAATAGTCACGTGGTAAAGGTACTTATTAAAAATCATGATGAACAAGTAATTTCAACTCAATTCACTTAATTCCAGATGCACTCATAAATAACTTGTCCTAGGGTGCAATCAAAACATGAATAATCAAACCTACTAGGTACTTAGTAAATTAAAGCAAAGTATAAGTGCACTGATGAAATTTAATCAAGAAGCAACCCAATCAATATCAATCAAACACTTGCAATTTATTTACTTAACAAACAGCTAAACCAAAACTAATATAATTACAAAAATAAAAATGAAATACAATGAAAGCTAAGTAAAACAAGTAGGAAAATAAGGGAAAAGCAAGAGAATAGAGGGATGGAGGGGGATGGAGGTGCGTTAGGGCTTAATTCAATGTGCAATGAAAATTTTTTGCAAAACAGCACTTGTGTGTATGCACCGACATGTGTGCGTACGCACACAAGGTAGAATCAGAAGGTTGTTACATTGACGCTTAATTGAATTAAAGGAATATTGTATACATTACTTTTTATACTAAATGGAATCAGTAATAAGAATATAGTTGAGGATTGGAGTTGCTTTGTCTTTCTAAATTAATTCTGGTATTATTGTCTTCTTTGCTTGTGAATGATTTCTTCTATGGCAGGATATATGTGATAAACGCCATTGGCCGTGGTCATCGATCTCCTCTATTTTAGATCAAACACCATTGGCCGTGGTCATCCAATCTGAACGAGGGTGAAGCTCTAGCAGTTCATTCTCTTGGCAACCCTACTCAAAACACCACAGACAAGGTCGAATCTTCTGGATAAGAGAATGCTGCTCTTTTGGGTTCTAGCCTCTACCACAGAGAAACTTAATCTCCCTATAAATCGGCTGAACTGGTGTCTCAAAAAGTCCCCAACGAAGTCGTGGATTAGCTGTCTGAGAAATGTATAATCAAACTGGTGGTTCGCGCTTTCCAGTCACGTATTCACACGAACCCAAGTAGACACGGGTGGTTGTCAGGCACGCGGTCCTAGTATGATGAACAGAGCTGATTGTCACTGATTATCCTATTCACCATGTTGAAGAACGAGTATACATCTTAGAAATAAATCAAACACGGATAGAAGAGAAACAATAATACTTTTATTAATTCATAGGACTCAGCAGGGCTCCTCCCCTCAACCTAGGAGGTTTAGAAACTCATACTGAAAAGGAAAATACAATGGTCAAACTCAAATATGCTGGAAGAGATGGTAGAAGATCCTTAACAAAGAGTGATCTTCTACTTTAAATACTAAACTGTTAACTAGTAAGGGTAAAATAGTCTTTTTAGTGATAAAATTCACTTTTTGGGCCCACTTGGTGAGTGTTTGGGCTGAAGTTTGATGAGATCCACGTGCTAGGAGGCCTATAGGGCATTGAACGCTGGCTAGGGGGTCCTCTTTGGGTGTTTGGACGCTTGTCTCTTCCTTGTGGGCGCTAGACGCCTGGAAGGGGGTAGGAAGCTAGCGTTGGATGCCAGTTTTAGGCCTTCTAATCTGAAACAAAGTATGAACTATTATACATTAATGGAAAGCTCTGGAAGTTAGCTTTCTATAGTCATTGAGAACGCTCCATTTAGACGAAATACCTGAAATTGAACAAAAACACAAAAACTCAAAGTAGAATCCAAAAATGTGAATTTAACACTAAAATCTATGAAAACTTAATAAAAACTAAACAAAACATACTAAAAGCTATATGAAAATGATGCCAAAAAGCGTATGAAATATCTACTCATCACAATACCAAACTTAAAGTGTTTCTTGTCCCCCAAGCAACCAAAAACATACTAGGATAAAAAGAAAAGTAAGATACAAATAAATTTCAAAGTTTTCAATGAAGCTTAGTTACAATTAGATGAGCAAGACTTAGTAGCTTTTTCCTTTTGAATAGTTTTGGCATCTCACTATCCATTGAAACTCAGAAGTGTTGACATCTTTAGGAACTTAGAATCCAGATGATATTATCGAATCTTCTAATTCAATTCTTTTTTATTCTTGAACATAGCTTTCAAAGTCTTGGCCTGATCCTAAGCACTTTGTTTTCCAGTATTACCACCAGATACATAAATGCCACATACAGTTGAATTGGGTAAACCCTTTCGGATTATGATTCAGTTTTGCTAGAATCCCCAGATAGCAATGTCCAGAATTCTTAAGCACAATCTTTTTGCTTTGGATCATGACATTAACCGCTTAGTCTCAAGCTTTTCACTTGAGACTGATGAGGGCCCAAAACGGGTTAGGAATTTTGTTCTCAAAATTAGGATTGGCGTTGCAAGTATAGTTCCCAACCCAAAAATTGGCCAACAATCAAATTTAATTCTAAAGATGTCACAATCAATACAAAATATAAACTGGGAGTTTTAAGTCCCGAGTCATCTTCCCTAGGAGTTGCAAATGAAATGATCAATTATTGGCTATCATTGATGGCAAGAAAGGCATGTAATGTTAATAGCAAGGAATTAAATAAACATGCAAGAAATTAAATGGAAGCAATTAAACTCAAAAGCAATTAATCAAAGAAAAGGGAAATTTAAATACGAAGAAACCTCTTGGCATAGCTGGGAGCTAAGGTTACCTATCCTAGTCATTGACCACAAACACATGATGATTATAAAGAGTTAATCCTACTTAGTCAATCCTAACATTGAGAATAAGTCAAATAGGCATAGTTGATCCCAATCCATAAGTCCTAGTCAACACTATTAATGGAAGATTTAGAGTCAATTGAAACCAAATCAACTAACTACTCTAATGTATCAACAAGAATGGACATCAATGACTCAAAGGTCACCAAAGTTCTCAATTCCAAGCCAAGAGTGGAGAAAAACTAGGTGAAAACAAAGCCAAGCATTTTATCAAATACTTGGTATGCATGAGAATAAAATAATATTAAATTGTATTAAAAATAAAATCTAACTACCAAAAGCAAGAAAATGATAATAACAGCTAAAGGAAGCATTGAAGGAACATAAAACATAAATTGCATTAAATAAAAATTAAAATTAACAAGAGTATCCATAAACACAGAAATGACAAAAATGGAAAATTGAGAAGAAGAACTAAGACAATAAGGGAAATTAAACAAGGAAATGTAAAGGAAACTACATTACGATAAGAATTAAAAGCTGAAATTATAGGAAAATTAACTAAACCTAACCTAATTCTAGAGAGAGAGGGGAGCTTCTCTCTCTAGAAAACTAAAAGAAAAACATAGAAAAGCTAAACCTAATTGTCCCCCTTGCTTCCATTTGAATTGGGGTTGAAATAGCTTCAGAAATGAGTTGGATTGGGATTTGGAGGCCCAAAACTCATCCCCAGCAATTTGCAATTAATGAGCTCACGTGACTCGGGTCATGCGTACGCGTCGCCTGGCTCGCACTTGTGCGCGCGCACACATCATTGTGCGCACGCACGGATCGCTGAATCTTCCAAACTCTATTTCTTCATGATTTCTCCACTTTTGCATGATTTTTTCCTCACTTCTTCAACCCATACTTGCCTTGGAAATCTGAAATCACTTAGCAAACACATTAAGGTATCAAATGGGATTAAAGTGAATAAAATTTAGCAATTAAAAGGCCTAAAAAGCATGTTTTACTTTCAAGCACAATTTAAGAAGAAATCATGAAAGTATCCTATTTCATTTAATAAGTGTAGGAAAAGTTGATAAAATCCACCCAATTAGAGCAAATAAATACCATGAAATGTGGATTTATCAGACACCTTCACGCCACAAGAACATAGTTAGGGACAATCTGGTTGAGCCTTTTAGGCCAGGATTTTATTCGTTTAGGCCCTCCTATCTATTGATGCTCAAAGCCTTGGATCCTTTTTACCCTTGTCTTTTGGTTTAAAGGGTTATTGGGTTTTTCAGTCTGCCCTCCTTTTCCTGCATTTTTGGGCAGTAATGGATTTTTCTGCTTTTTCCTTTTTTTTTTCTGCCATTTTTTCTTTCTTTTTTGCATGCATTTATTTTTTTTTCTTTTGCAACATGCTTTTTCTTTTTCTTTTTGATGCCTTTTCTTGCTTCAAGAACCAATTTTTTGGATTTTTTAGATTATCAATAATATTTTTCCTTTTTCATCATTCTTTTGAGAGCCAACATTCTAAAATTCTAACTTCAAATATGCACTATTTATTCATACATTTAGGAAACAAAAGCAATGCCACCACATCAAGATAATTGAACTATTCTTATTATAAACTGGAAATTCATGTTTCTCTCAATTCTTTTCAAATAAAATTTTCTTTTAAGCAAGGTGAGAGATATATGGAACATTTTACAACTTAAAGACATCAATCCATCACATCAACATCAATATATCTCATATATCAAACTTTGTTAACAATTTTCCAACCATCAATCAACACCAAATTCACATTTATCAACATAATTCACTCCTCAACTTCACAATTTATTTATTCTCATCGTATCACTATTAATCATCATCTCATCAAACATCATCATACAACCACATCCAACAATTCAACAACCATTCAAATCCAATCCTATCCTATGGGTCACTAGCCTAAGTGTCCATGAATATTATATATGACATAGAGGAAACCGAAACCATACCTTGGCCGATTCCCAATATAAACCAAATGAGCTTTCAATAAAAATCCAACCAATATAGCTCTAACAAGCACCAACAAGCTCCAAACTCATAATAATCAAGCTATATAAATCAAAATTTCACAAGAGATCAAAGACTCTTACCTTTCCCAACAGATTTGGATGGCAAAACCCAAAGCTAAGCAAGGATTAGAGTGAACCTAAACATCAAGAATCACAAAAACTCACTTACTCAAAAACCCTAGGTACCCAAAATTTTGGAGAGAAGAAATAGGGAGATTTCGAGCTTATCTCTAGTGTTTCTTGGATGAATTTTGTAAAGCTCTTCGCAAGGAACGCTTAGCCGTTGACGGCACGCAAATCAGAGCTCTATAGCTCAAGATATGAGCTTGGGAAGATTGAGGTGATTAGGGTTTTCTTCTTCCTCTCCTCCCTTTCTCAATTTCTAAAGTGTGTGTGTGTTTATGAGGTTAGGGTTCATTAAATGAATCTTTATATATGTTGGACTTGGGCCCAACTTAGGCCCGGTTCAACCCGTTAGCATTTTTAGCCCGTTTGGCCCAACTTTGGGCCAAACCTTTAAAATTAACGCCCAGTTTTCCATTTTTGCTATTTTTCTAAGGTTTTTGACTGTCTCTACTTTTTCTCGTGCAGTACCGAGCAGTCTTGAACCGGTTTAACCGGTTCAACTACCGGTTTGCAGTTTTTCACGGTTTTTCGTAGAAAACATATTTTCTGACTCGGAAAGACCCACTGAGTCCGAAAATGATGCTTAAAACTTCAAATTCTCATTCTAACTTTTTGGAATCAAATTTCGGCAATATAATCACTTATTTAACCGGTTCGATTAATTGTGATTCTTACAAGTCCACATCAACCTCTTCTTCAATTCCAAAGGGGGAAGATTTATCAAGATCATTGAGGGGATTGACCAATGCGGACAAAAAATCATCAACGATGAAATTCACATTTTGGTCAATCTCCCCCAATTCTCCCTTTCTCTCCCCCGGGTCAAATACTTTCTTTTCTTCCTGTTGTTGTAATTCAAGATCTAACCCTTCTTCTTTCCCTTGAGGCTCTACGTTCTCCTCCTCACTACACTCTTTAGTAGATCCTTCACATTCTTCAAGAGAGGTGCCTTGATCGGATGAGCATAGAAGGACTAAACGGTTCACTGCTTCGGCTAGGGTAGCCATGAGTTGCCCTTGTGTCATTCAAAGTTCTTCTTGCTCTTGGAGAAAGGCTTGAAGCTCTTGTTCTTCTTGGGACAGGGGTTGGAGAACTCCACAATTAGGTAAGAAGGAAGGTTCATTGATGGGATAAAAGTTGTATATGTGAGAGGTGATTCATGTTGGTGAGTATTTTGAGGTGGTATGTAAGGAGGTGAATGATGGTATTGGTGTGGTATTTGAAAATGCAGTGATTGAGGATTATGTTGGGGGTATGGGTCATAGGTATATGGTGGAGGTGCATAATTAAGATGAAATTTACCATATCCTTGGGTTGGGTATGTGCATAGGGGAGGGTATGGCTCATTGTGATATGGAGGAGATTGCTCCTCCCTCAACTAATTTTTCCATCCCATGATGCAATCCAAAATTGAAGTTATCGATTCCTACAAAATGATCACAAGCATACTCCAAACCAAGAGGGATAACTCATAGAGAAAATTAAAAATAAAAACTAAAGACATCAATTAACAAAAGAAACGAAATTCTAATTACTAACAAAATCAAACAAACAACCCAAAAAGTATCTATTCACACTATTTGCATATTCACAACAACCAAAATTTTTAGCACTCATTGTACTAGTTCCCCGACAATGGCGCCAAAAACTTGATAGATGAGAATTTGCACTGGTTTGGATTTTTCCACTTAAAATAAGAATCACTTCCGTTGCAAGTATAGTCCAAACCAGCAATTAAATTTCATCATCAGACTTTGCGGGTGCTTCTTCTTCCAGGAGCTCCATTGTTCATCTACAGTGGTTGTGAAGGCGCAGAGAGAGTGAAAAATGAGTGAAAGTGAGACTTAGGATTTTTACTTTTACCTTTTTTTACATTTAACAATTTTTATTTACGTCTAACAATGTAATTGATTTTTTGTAACTTAAAAATTCATTTTTAATTAACATTTAAAATTTGATTATTAGTAAGAATTATGTATTAATCTTTTAAAAATATAAAATAATATATAAATTTTTAAAAATTAATTATTTAATTTTTAATTTTTATGAAAGTAATTAATGAATATAAAAATATTTAAAAAATTAAATTTTTGAAATAAAATAAAATTATCCTTAAAAATTTGAACATTTTAAAATATTTTTTTTTAGTTACAAAAAAATATGTGTTTTTGTGACAAACAAATAATTTGTAATAAATAATATTGAATTTCGTAATAAATTAATTTTTTGTTACAAAATCATTGGAATTTTTGAAACAAAAGGATATTTCGTTACAAAATATTTTCAATTTTTGCAACAACTTTATCCTTTGTTATAAAATATTATAAAATTTTGTAACAAAACAACAATTTATTACAAAAGCTAACGTAATTTGTAACAAAAAAATTAGGTTATTACAAAATATTAGAAACTTTTGAAACAAATTGTATTGTTGTTAGAAAACATTATTATTCTGTAACAATCACCAATTTTTGTTATAAATATTCCATTTTTTATAGTGATATTGATGATGTATTAATTGATTGACAATTTATGACAGGAGGCAGAATAAGTCCACGCATGTGAAACTCATATTCATGTACATGCAATGTACCATGTCTTGCATAATTTCGTGTTTAATTTTAACTTGCAAACACAGAAAATGAGTGACCAGGTGCGATAAATTCAGTGCTCTTATCTCATAATAGAAGATTAGAAAATTATTGAAGTATAACTAATTTACCTCAGCTAAATAATAATCGAATCGCTTGAACTAAACCAAACTTCAGATTTCAGTGATAACAAGCAATTAGTGTATTAAACTCCTAAATTAAAAACTCTAAAATCAATACCCTAAACCTCTCAAATTTCAGACCTAAATGAAAATTAATACATACCTTCTCGACGATAGTAGGCGCAGAGAAAATGATGCTGAATGCAGAGATGACGATGCTAAGCACACGCCGACGGTCAGTGTATAGATGATAAGGGTGGGAGGCAATGGAGAGCACAGAGATGACGAGGTTGAGCGGCGTCGGTGAGCGCAAATATAACGTCGGTGATTGGCAATGGTGAGCACAAAGACTACGAAGGTGCGGTGACAATGATTACAGTGGTAGGTGAACGCAGATGAAGAGGATGAGGTGTGATGACTTGCATCATTGACCTTTTTTACCTATGCAAAAAGACCATAAAAAGAGCACATATTCATTGTTTCAATGCAATTTCATGAGCCAAATGATAAATATTTTGATACAATGCTTTGAAATGAGTTTGTGCTGAATTTCAGGTGAAAAGTGCAACAAAAAGGGAAGAAAACAACAAAACAGAGCTGGGCGTGTGAAACTAGCGTGCCACTTGGAGCAAACTCCATGAAAGTATATAGGCGTGGCACGCCAGGAGCTGGGTGTGGCACGCTGGTACAATTTTCCAGAAGAGCAATGATGAAGGCCACAACAAAGGCATGGCACGCCAAAGTGGGCGTGGCACACCAGAACCATCAACCATTATGGGCGTGCCACTTGAAACATGGGGTGTGGCATGCCAGTTCATCAATCCAAAGGTCCAAGCATTTGGGCGTGCCACTTGGTATCGAAGGCGTGGCACGCCAAGCTCTCATCATCACTTGGGCGTGCCACTTGAGGACCCAGGCATGGCACGCCAAGCTTAAAGAGGGCCATCTTAAAGTGGGCGTGCCACTTGAGCATTACGGCGTGGCACGCTAGTGCAATTTTTCAGAGACGAGGTTGAAGGTCCAAGCACTTGGGCATGCCACTTGGTTTCGAAGGCGTGGCACGCCAAGCTCCCATCCTCACTTAGGCATGCCACTTGAAGACCTAGGCGTGGCACGCCAAGCTTCAAAGAAGGCAAAGTAAAGCTGGGTGTGCCACTTGAGATAGAAGGCTGGCACGCCAAGCTCTCGTCTCACTTAGGCGTGCCACTTGAATGCCAAGGCGTGGCACACCAACCCTCATTGATCATCTGGTCGTGCCACTTGAATGTTGGGTGTGGCACGCCAGCTCCTAGAATGAAGAAGAACTATGGGCGTGGCACGCTAGACCCTGGGCGTGGCATGATAGTACAACTTTTCAGAGAAGAAGGAAGAAGGCCAAGAATGTGGGCGTGCCACTTGGTGTCGAAGGCGTGGCACACCAACAATCAATTCTCACTTGGGCGTGCCACTTGAGCCTCCGGTGTGGCACGCCAGCATCACCGATCAACAAGAAGAAGACATGGGCGTGCCACTTGAGCTCTGGGCGTGGCACGCAAATGAACGAACCAACACATACAAGGGGCGTGGCACGCTGGTACAACTTTCTAGAATGTAATGATAGTACAACTTTAGATTTACTTTCACATCATCTCTTCCATCTCTTGTACTTTTCTCTAAACTATGAGTAGCTAAATTCCCTCTCATTGAGAGAGGGAGCTCTGTTGTACTTGATGGATTAATGATAGTGAATTTCTTCTTCTCTTCATCTTCTCTTTGATTTGCTAGAAGGAATTTCGTTTTAATGCTAGTGTTCAATCATCTTGGAAAAGAGGTTTAATGCAAAATGGGTTTCATGGGAACCTTAGAAAAGGAAACATGGAACCATGCTTGAAATCCCTTCTCACACTTGAGTGGAATCTGGGTTTTGGTGATTGGATATGGTGACATATAATCCACCCATTATTCTGGATCTACAAGGATATGTGGTATAATCAGGGGCCAAACACATCTCTCTTCATGAGCAATTGACCAAGGAATTGGATGATTATCAAGATTTGAGAGATTGAGTCACCAAGGGATTGGGGCTCAATCAATCATGATTGCCAAGAGGTCAATGAGTTGCATGATTGAAGATGACATGAGCTGGATTTAATCCAAAGAGAACAATATCTCCCAATCTCAATGAATTTCTCTATCCTTATCTTCCACATTCTTTATAGCTTTCTTTATAATTCTGTCAATTTCCATTCCCATGTATAATTCAGTCATTTATGTTTCTACACTTTACATTCTTTCCATTTCCTTTTATGCACTTTACTGCTTCTCTTTACTTTTGAGTCATTTACTTTTCTGCCCATTTACAATTCTGCAACCATACTCTATATTGCTCTGCTTGACTAATTCACCAATTGGTTAAAATTGCTCTACCAATCTCTGTGGATATGATCCCATTCCACTGTGGGTTATTACTTGACGATAATTTTGGTGCGCTTGCCAAAAGAACGGATTCATAATCAAAATTTTGATGGGTATGAATTCCGGTCATCAAGGAGCGGCGACAACGATGAGTGGTGAATGAAGGTGAAATAATGGTGAGTAGTGAGTAGGGAAGAAGAGCGACGGTGAGTGGAAAAGGATGAAGGTGAGTGGTGAAGTGGTGAGGGGGAAACCTTCCTTCTCTAGTGCAGACTATGTGATTTGGTGAAAAGTAAACCAAAATGTTACAAGTGTTTTTTTTTTCTATTTATCATTAGATACATTAGGAAACATTTTTGAAGGACACTCAAAACATAACAAATAAGTTATTCTTTAAAAGTGGTCTTTTTGGTGAAAAAAGTGTACCCATAGATATTAAGATAAGGTTATACTTTATAATTGATCTTCGTAACATTTAAGAAGATACTTTTCAAATGATGTGACAAATGTGTTTTCTATTCTCCTATAAAAAGGTAACACAGGAAAAAGTATATCAATAGTCGACTACGCTTTTCAGATGTAGTTTAAAAAAAATTGTAGTTGAATGAAAGATTTTCTTATAATGTCTCAAAAATAAACTCAAACTAGACAATAGAAAAATAGACCAAAACTAAAAATTAACTCTAACAGCAAAGACCACGTATGAATTTAATATATATATATATATATATAGAGAGAGAGAGGTGAGTTCTGTGATAACACCATAATAGTGGCTAAAGATGCCTAAGATTTAACCAACCAATAATTTGAGTATAAGTTGCAAGAGGAATTACATTGATTTACATCCGGTGTGACAATCGCCGGTTTCTTGCGGTTGTCGACGTAGTTCGCCGGCAGGTAGTTTATCTTGATTCACTCAAGTTGGCAGATACAAGAGCAAAGTGTCGTAGAGAGATCAAGAAAGTGGTTAGCAAAACACACAAATACTTTTCTTCGACTCCCATTTTATTGCTGCTACTCATTGTAAATTAAAAAAAAACTTAACTCCTTGAACAGACCACATTCCTAGAGGAGCTACTCGACCATGACAGGTGGTATGATGTGCCTGAGAAGGGTCGAGAACTTGTCAGCAACTATGAAACTATCGAGCCAGTAGTAGTATAGCAAGATCCTTACGGTACTTTTAGTCCTATGTTTTTTGTATTATGCTATTGTAGAAAATAAAATGAGTAGTCGACAGTGGTAATGACTTGCGTTTCTAGTTTGCTTCATGAATGCCAGAAAGTATTAAATAATGTGGAGTTCATATGTTCCTATTTTTAATGCATTCACGTTGATCTGTCAACCACATTTGTTTTCCATCACGCAGACCGTTCTAATCATTGCATTTCGATCCTGCAATTCGAATAACTTATGTTCCTTTTGAAGGGTTTACGTTTCCACAAATGTGAGAAGTTAATTTTTCCTAACTGAAAGGTAACTGATGTTTTATTGAGAATAAATGTTGTGGCTCATCCATTTTAAAAGCAGCTTCTAGAAGTTTAATAGTTGAATTAAAGGTTTCAGATTCAACTAAAAGATTTATAGGTTTAAAATTTAGGCTAAAATATAATTAAAAAAAGTTAACTTGTATTAGTTTAAAAAACACATATGCTTAGGTAAACTCATTCAGACTACACTACTTTCATGCAAGGATAGAGTATGCCTAACTATTGTTCTACGACTTCTGAACTGGCTTTGGAAATTATATCCATTCTTGTTGTGTAACTTTATTCATAAGTTGTTTATTACTGTCTATGTTAGCATGTCTATGCTAGCCACATGGGCTCATTTAGGTTGTTCTCTTTTACCGGTAAACTAATTTGTGGTTTTGTTTCTTTGCACTGCTCTACACATGCTAGCAACGATTGTGGGATGTTTGTTGCTCAATGGATGATAATGTATCATCTATGGGGTACTTACGATGTTGAGGTAAACCAATGTCACACTAAATCTGTTGTATATGCTGTGACAATTCACTAAGTGTTTGACACCAACATCTACAGAAAGTAACCGACTATAGCCGCATGTGCCTAGCTGTCGACATGTTGCTTAGATATCACATTGACAATTGGGAGAAGATTGTCAAAGATGTGTTGGAGTATTGGAGGCACTTGATGCACCACTATTTCCTAGTACATCTTGTGCTTAATTTGGGTAGATTTTATCCAATTTTCCCACATTTATTCAATAAAATAGCATGGTTTCATGACTTTCTCCTAATTTGTGCTTAAGTGTAAAAACATACTTTTTAGGCCCTTAATTGGTTGATTTTAATTCACCTTTGATTCCACTAGATGCCTTGATGCATTTGTTAGTGATTTTAGGTTGAGAAGGCTAGAAATCGATCAAAGGAGCAAAGAGAAAAGCATGCAAAGTGGAGAAATCATGAAAAATCAAGGATTTGGGATGCATTCATCGATGCGTATGCATACATGACACGTACGCGTTGATGGAAAATTGCCAAGCGACGCGTACGCGTCGATGCTCGCGCGTGACCTCATTAAAGTGAAAATGCTGAGGGCGATTTCTGGGCTTCCCAAGCCCAAATCCAACTCTGTTTCTAAGCCTATTACATGCAGAAATCAAGAGGAGTCAAGAAGGGGAAGTCATAATTGAATTTTGGAGAAAATGCTTTAGTTAGTTTCTAGAGAGAGAAGCTCTCTCTTCTCTCTAGAGAATTAGGTTAGATCTAGTTTAGGATTTCTTAGATCTAGGTTTAATTTATGCTTTGATTTACTTTTCCTTTACAATTTCTTGTTCCCCTACTGTTCATACCCTGGGTCGAGCTGTCTAACCCGGGATGTTCTACAGACAAAGCGACCGACCTCTTCAGGTCAGGACAATCCGACCTCTTCTCAAAGAGCTCGGCCAAGTCACGGGAAAGCCCAAACAAGGGGCCCAAATAGAGGAACACACCCCAAATCCTAAGGCAGCCCAAGCCTACAGAGAGAAGGGCGGTTCTCTTGAAGATAAGATGACCTCACTTGAAGATAAGATAAAGATAAGATAAGATAACTAACTTATCTTATCCATAGGAGGCCACATCTCACCATTATAAATACACTGGAGAACCCAGGTAAAATACACATTCTGATTCTACTTAATACCTGTTTAATACCCTTGCTAACTTAAGCATCGGAGTCCCTTGCAGGTACCTCCCACCCTTCGATGACAAAGGATCAGCAGCACTCTCAGTTCCACAAGTCGGACACATCAGCTCCGACCACTATACACCTGCCGGACACGTCGGTTCTAACCAACACAGAAGATCTCAACCAAGATTGACCTATAGTTTCAGGTAACCCTCCGGAACATTGGCGCCATTGCCGGGGAACCTGGAAGTCATCCCATCACCATGGCGGACGACCATGACAACGACCACGATTCAGGTTTGGAAGATAGAATGCCGCACAAGAACACGGATGCTATACTCGAAGATACTCCGAAACCCAATGGAGACAAAAATTTATCAAATCCAGGGGTGATAGAGGCACATCAAGATTGATTAAAGCAACTTGAGAAAGAAGCCCAACATCAATGCAAAAAAGAAGAGGATCTACATCAGGAGATAAGGCGACGCCGAGAATTAGAAGATAAGCTTCTAAAATTCGAAGCCGATCTCAAACTAAAGCTACTCGATCCACCCCAGAGGATAGCTCTCACAAAGATCAAGATCTATTCACAAGGGAAATCATGAAGACCAAAATCCCAAAAGATTTCAAACTTCCGGATATGACTTTGTATGACGGCACCTCGGACCCCAACCACCATCTCAGCAATTTCAGAAGTAGGATGTACCTCACAGACGCCTCGGATGCAGTTCGCTACAAAACCTTTCCATAACTCTTACCAAGACAGCCATTAGATGGTTCGACAACCTACCTCCGAAGTCCATCTCGAGTTTTGACGAACTGGCCCAAAAGTTCCTGGCCATATTTTTCATACAAAAGGACAAAGCTAAACACACACCCAGGCTTACTAGGAATTAAGCAAGGAGATCGGGAGAGTCTTTGTAACTACATGGAAAGATTCAATAAAACATGCATAGACATACAAAGTCTACCAACAGAAGCTGCCATCATGGGCCTCATAAATGGCCTACGAGAAGGACCATTTAGCCAATCTATATCAAAGAAGTACCCAGCATCCCTGGACCAAGTACAAGAACGGGCTCAGAAGTACATCAACATGGAGGAGAATTCTCGACTTGGGAAAGCTTCGAGGTTCGGTTCTGCCTACCGAGATAAAGATAAAGAATCCAAGAAAAAGGAAGATTGCTCCGGGGAGAAAATCAAAAAATATGATAACTACACCCCTCTTAGGGTAACCTTGGTAGATGTTTACAAAGAAGTCTGCCATACGGAAAAAATACCCCCAACTCGACCACTCAAAGGCAAAAGAGGAGGAGGAAATCGGAAAGAATACTGTGAATATCACCGAGTTCGAGGACATTCTACCAATGAATGCTTCGACTTGAAAAACGTCATAGAAAAATTAGTAAGAGAAGGAAAACTAGATCGGTTTTTGGCCAACCGGGACGAAGAGCCAAGAAAAAGAAGAAGGGATGAAGATGTTGGACGGTCTGAACAATCACCTCGCACATCAGAAAGACACGTCCATATGATACACGACGGATTTGGGGGAGGAGGAATCTCCAAATCATCCCGCAAGCGACACCTCAAAGAAGTATATCATGTCGAAGAAAAAAAGAGGCGCCCGACATCCCAGCAATCACGTTTACCAAAGAAGATGCATCCGGAATCATCTCGGGACACGACGACCCCATGGTCATCACTATCATATTGGCAAACGCCAACCTCCACCGTACATTAATTGACCAAGGAAGCTCCGCCGACATCTTATTCAAAACTGCCTTCGACAAGCTCGGCTTAAAAGAAATAGAGCTAAGAGCATACCTGAACAGCCTGTTCGGACTTGGAAATACCCCAATACAACCACTGGGATACATATCGCTACATACAACCTTTGGAAAAGGGAACCAATCCAGAACACTCAAGATAGACTACATCATGGTCGACGTAAGCTCGGCCTATAATGCCTTAATAGGTCAGACAATGCTAAACCAACTCGGCGCAATAGTTTCAACTCCACATCTATGTATGAAATTTTCAACTGCAGAAGGGATAGCAACAATAAAAGCAGATCAAAAGATGGTGCATCGCTGTTACAACGAAAGTCTAAACCTCAGAGGCGAAGGAGGAGAGTGCCGCGTAATTGAACTTGGTGGAATTCAGACATGAGAAGAACTCCGTCCATAGCTCGAAGACGAAGTAGAGAAAGTTCAGATCGGAGACACTTCGGATAAGACAACTAATATTGGCACGATCCTAAAAGGAGACGTAAAAGAATCACTTGTACAGTTCCTACGAGATAACATTGATCTCTTCACATGGAAAGCTGCTGACATGTCTAGCATAGATCCCGAACTGATGAGCCACAAGTTGGCCGTCTATCCGGGATCCCGGCCGGTACAACAAAGATGAAGAAAACTCAGGCCAGAGCGGTCCCAGGCTGTAGAAGAACAGGTGCAGGCACTACTAGAGGCAGTGTTCATAAGAGAAGTTAAGTACCCACTATGGCTAGCAAACATCGTCTTGGGGAAAAAGTCAAATGGGAAATGGCGAATGTGCACCGACTACACCGACCTCAACAAGGCCTGCCCAAAAGACCCTTATCCACTGCCAAGCATCGATGCTCTAGTAGACGCCTCATCGGGATATAAGTATCTCTCATTTATGGACGCATACTCGGGGTACTACCAGATCCCAATGTATCAATCAGATCAAGAAAAAATCTCGTTTCTAACACCCGAAGCAAACTATTGTTACATCGTAATGCCCTTTGGCCTCAAAAATGCAGGAGCTACTTATCAGAGGCTAATGAATAAGGTCTTCTCAGACCATATCAGAAAAATCATGGAAGTCTATGTGGATGACATGTTGATAAAGACACAAAGTGAAGAAACCTTACTGCCCGACTTAATTCAAGTATTCGACACCATACGGAAGCATGGCATGTGACTTAATCCGGCTAAATGCACCTTCGCGGTGGAAGCCGGTAAGTTCTTGGGATTTATGCTCACACAAAGAGGAATTGAGGCAAATCCAGATAAATGCCAGGCCATACTCAACAAGAAGAGCCCAACCTGTGTCAAAGAGGTACAACAACTCAATGGGAGACTGGCGGCCTTGTCCAGATTCCTAGCAGGATCAGCAATAAGATCCCTCCCTTTCTATGCTACTTTAAGGAAAGGAAAGAATTTCGAATGGACAGCAGAATGTGAGCAAGCCTTCCGAGACATCAAAGAATTCTTGGGACGGCCGCCTATCCTATCTCGACCACAAGAAGGAGAACCACTCATATTGTACCTCGCAGTAGGAAGTCGGGCAATAGCCTCAGCACTAATTAGAGAAAACAAGAGTGGGCAACAACCCATCTACTTCATTAGTAAAACACTGCAGGGGTCAAAGATGAACTACCAGAAAATAGAAAAGTTTGCCTATGCTCTCATACTCACATCTCGACGACTTCGCCCGTACTTCCAAGCGCATACCATTAAGGTTCGGACCAACCAGCCCATAAAGGGGATATTGCAGAAAACAGATCTAGCAGGAAGAATCCTACAGTGGGCAATCGAGTTGTCTGAGTTCAACCTCCAATATGAGGCGCGGACAGCCATTAAATCACAATACCTAGCCGACTTCATTGTAGAATTCACAGACATCCCGGAGATCCCCATAGAGTGGAATATATACGTGGACGGTTCCTCGAATAAAGCCGGAAGTGGTGCAGGTGTGATAATCGAAAGCAACCAAGGAACCCAACTTGAGCTTTCCCTCAAATTCGAATTCCCCGCCTCAAACAACCAGGCGGAATACGAAGCGTTGTTAGCTGGTGATGAGCGGATAATTTGTACGCTTTTTGGCATTGTTTTTAGTATGTTTTTGGTATGATCTAGTTAGTTTTTAGTATATTTTTATAAGTTTTTAGTTAAAATTCACTTTTCTGGACTTTACTATGAGTTTGTGTATTTTTCTGTGATTTCAGGTATTTTCTGGCTGAAATTGAGGGACCTGAGCAAAAATCTGATTCAGAGACTGAAAAGGACTGCAGATGCTGTTGGATTCTGACCTCCCTGCACTCGAAGTAGATTTTCTGGAGCTACAGAAGCCCAATTGGCGCGCTCTCAACGGCGTTGGAAAGTAGACATCCTGGGCTTTCCAGAAATATATGATAGTCCATACTTTGCCCAAGATTTGATGGCCCAAACCGGTGTTCAAAGTCACCCTCAGAAATTCCAGCGTTAAACGCCGGAACTAGCACCAAAATGGGAGTTAAACGCCCAAACTGGCATAAAAGCTGGCGTTTAACTCCAAGAAGAGTCTCTACACGAAAATGCTTCATTGCTCAGCCCAAGCACACACCAAGTGGGCCCGGAAGTGGATTTTTATGTCTTTGACTCATCTCTGTACACCCTAGGCTACTAGTTTTCTATAAGTAGGACCTTTTACTATTGTATTGAGATATCTTGGTAGCTATCTTCATTTTTATGCTATGTTAGATCATTGGGAGGCTGGCCATTCGGCCATGCCTAGACCCTGTACTTATGTATTTTCAACGGTGGAGTTTCTACACACCATAGATTAAGGTGTGGAGCTCTGCTGTACCTCGAGTATTAATGCAATTACTATTGTTCTTCTATTCAATTCCGCTTGTTCTTGTTCTAAGATACCACTTGTTCTTCAACTTGATGAATGTGATGACTCGTGACACTCATCATCATTCTCACCTATGAACGTGTGACTGACAACCACCTCCATTCTACCTTCGATTGGGTGGATATCTCTTGGATTCCTGATACACGATGCATGGTTGATCGCCTGACAACCGAGTGCTCGCCTGACAAACGAGCCAACCATTCCGTGAGATCAGAGTCTTCGTGGTATAGGCCAGAACTGATGGCGGCATTCAAGAGAATCCAGAAGGTCTAACGGTAGCCACTGACAACGGTGAAACCTTTGGTTAAGCTTGCCACGGAAAGGAGTAAGAAGGATTGGATGAAGACAGTAGGAAAGCAGAGAGACGGAAGGGAAGGCATCTTCATACACTTATCTGAAGTTCCTACCAATGAATTACATAAGTATCTCTATCTTTATCTTTATGTTCTATGCGTTTATCACCATACCCATTTGAGTTTGCCTGACTAAGATTTACAAGGTGACCATAGCTTGCTTCATACCAACAATCTCTGTGGGATCGACCCTTACTCGCGTAAGGTTTATTACTTGGACGACCCAGTACACTTGCTGGTTAGTTGTGCGAAGTTGTGTTTATGCCATGGTGTTGAACACCAAGTTTATGGATTATTTGAGTTGTAGTGATCACAATTTCGTGCACCAGCTGGTTTGAAGCTGGCTAGAGAAGTGGGAGCTCGGAAACTCAACATCTACAGCGACTCACAAGTTGTTACCTGGTGCACGAAATTGTGATCATCAATGGAGCCATCAACACGGTACGCTCAATTGCATTCTCAACTTTTTATCACAACTTCGCACAACTAACCATCAAGTGCACTGGGTCATCCAAGTAATAAACCTTACGTGAGTAAGGGTCGATCCTACGGAGATTGTTGGTATGAAGCAAACTATGGTCATCTTGTAAATCTCAGTCAGGCGGATTCAAATGGTTATAGAAGATTAATGATTAAAAGATAAATAAAACATAAAATAAAGATAGAGATAATTATGTAATTCATTGGTGAGAATTTCAGATAAGCGTATGGAGATGCTTTATGCCTTCCGTCTCTCTGCTTTCCTGATGTCTTCATCCAATCCTTCTTACTCCTTTCCATGGCAAGCTATATGTTGGGCATCACCGTTGTCAATGGCTATAGTCCCGTCGTCTCAGTGAAAATGTTCAACGCGCTCTGTCACAGCACGGCTATTCATCTATCGGTTCTCGATCATGTCGGAATAGAATCCAGTAATTCTTTTGCATCTATCACTAATGCCCCACAATCGTGAGTTTCAAGCTCGTCACAGTCATTCAATCCCTGAATCCTACTCAGAATACCACAGACAAGGTTTAGACCTTCTGGATTCTCAAGAATGGCCGCCAATGGATTCTAGCTTATACCATGAAGATTCTGATTAAGGAATCCAAGAGATATCCACTCAATCTAAGGTAGAACGGTGGTGGTTGTTAGGCACACGTTCATAGGTGAGAATGATGATGAGTGTCACGGATCATCACATTCATCAAGTTGAGGAATAAGTGATATCTTAGAAGAAGAATAAGCTGAATTGAATAGAAGAATAATAGTAATTGCATTAATACTCGAGGTACAGTAGAGCTCCACACCTTAATCTATGGTGTGTAAAAACTCTACCGTTGAAATACATAAGAACAAGGTCTAGGCATGGCCGAATGGCCAGCCTCCCAAAGAGGGTTCAATCATAAAAACATGATCAAAAGATGATCCGAAGATTGAAAGATTCCCCCAAATACAATAGCAAAAGGTCCTATTTATAGAGAACTAGTAGCCTAGGGTTTACAGAAATGAGTAAACGACGTAAAAATCCACTTTCGGGCCCACTTGGTGTGTGCTTGGGCTGAGCATTGAAGCCTCTATGTGTAGAGACTTTTCTTGGAGTTAAACGCCGGCTTTTGTGCCAGTTTGAGCGTTTAACTCCCACTTTTGTGCCAGTTCCGGCGTTCAACACCGGGAATTCTGAAGCTGACTTGGAATGCCTGTTTGGGCCATCAAATCTCAGGAAAAGTATAGACTATTATATATTGCTGGAAAGCCCTGAATGTCTACTTTCCAACGCAATTGAGAGCGGTTATTGGGCTTCGGTAGCTCCGGAAAATTCACTTCCAGTGCAGGGAGGTCAGAATCCAACAGCATCTGCAGCCCTTTTCAGCCTCTGAATCAGGTTTTTACTCAGGTTCCTCAATTTCAGCCAGAAAATACCTAAAATCACAGAAAAACACACAAACTCATAGTAATGTCCAGAAAAAGTGAATTTTAAACAAAAACTAATAAAAATATAATAAAAACTAACTAAAACATACTAAAAGCATACTAAAAACAAAAGTTTTGGCATCTCACTTTATCCTTTGAAGTTCAGAATGATTGGCTTCTATAGGAACTTAGAATCTAGATAGTGTTATTGATTCTCCTAGTTAAGTATGATGATTCTTGAACACAGCTACTTTATGAGTCTTGGCCATGGCCCAAAGCACTCTGTTTTCCAGTATTACCACCGGATACATCCATGCCACAGACACATAACTGGGTGAACCTTTTCAGATTGTGACTCAGCTTTGCTAGAGTCTCCAATTAGAGGTGTCCAGGGTTCTTAAGCACACTCTTTTTGCTTCGGATCATGACTTTAACCGCTCAGTCTCATGTTTTCACTTGACACCTTCACACCACAAGCACATGGTTAGGGACATCTTGGTTTAGCCGCTTAGGCCAGGATGTTATTCCTGTAGGCCCTCCTATCCACTGATGCTCAAAGCCTTGGATCCTTTTTATTATCCTTCCCTTTTGGTCTAAAGGGCTATTGGCTTTTTCTGCATGCTCTTTTTTTTTGAATTCACTGCTTTTTCTTGCTTCAAGAATCATTTTTATGATTTTTCAGATCCTTAGTAACATGTCTCCT
>NC_029778.3:32617948-32618955 GCF_000817695.3 Arachis duranensis | reverse complement strand
AGGTGATGGATTCATAGGACATTCATAACTTTAAGGCATAGACTCTAAGATGATCATAAGACACAAACATAAATAAAACATAAAGCATAATTTTCAAGAAATAGAAAAATAAAGAACAAGGAGATTAAAGAACGGGTCCACCTTAGTGATAGCGGCTTGTTCTTCCTCTCGAAGATCTTATGGAGTGCTTGAGCTCCTCAATGTCTCTTCCTTGCCTTTGTTGCTCCTCTCTCACGATTCCTTGATCTTCTCTAATTTCATAGAGGAGGATGGAATGTTCTTGGTGCTCCACCCTTAGTTGTCCCATGTTGGAACTCAATTCTCCTAGGGAGGTGTTGATTTACTCCCAATAGTTTTGTGGAGGAAAGTGCATCCCTTGAGGCATCTCAGGGATTTCATGATGAGGAATTTCCTCATGTCCATGAGTGGGATCTCTTGTTTGCTCCATCCTTTTCTTAGTGATGAGCTTGTCCTCATCAATGAGGATGTCTCCCTCTATGTTAATTCCAATTAAATTACAGAGGTGACAAATAAGATGAGTGATGAGCGGATAATTTATACGTTTTTTGGCATTGTTTTCATATAGTTTTTAGTAAGTTTAAGCTACTTTTAGGGATGATTTCATTAGTTTTTATGCTAAATTCACATTTCTGGACTTTACTATGAGTTAGTGTGTTTTTCTGTGATTTCAGGTAAATTCTGACTGAAATTGAGGGATTTGAGCAAAACTCTGAAGAAGGCTGACAAAAGGACTACTGATGCTGTTGGAATCTGACCTCCCTGCACTCGAAATGGATTTTCTGGAGCTACAGAACTCCAATTGGCGCGATCTCAACGGCGTTGGAAAGTAGACATCCAGAGCTTTCCAGCAATATATAATAGTCCATACTTTATTCGAAGAATGACGACGTAACTTGGCGTTGAACGCCAAGTACACGCTGCTGTCTGGAGTTAAACGCCAGAAAAACGTCATGATCCGGAGTTGAACGCCCAAAACACGTCATAAC
>NC_029778.3:32617307-32617477 GCF_000817695.3 Arachis duranensis | reverse complement strand
GCTGGGCGTCAGTGACAGACGCAAAAGAGGGATTCTATTCCAGTAGGAGCGGGAACCAACTGGTGATTAGCCGTACTGTGACAGAGTGTGTTAGCATTAGTTTTCACTGCGAGGATGGGATGTAGCCATCAGCCATGGGTGATGCCTCCAGACTGGTTAGCTGTGCGAGT
>NC_029778.3:32613366-32614901 GCF_000817695.3 Arachis duranensis | reverse complement strand
TTAACTGAGTTCTTGCAGATCTGTGAGACTGTGAAGACGAATGGAGTTGATCCTGAAGTCTACAAACTCATGCTTTTCCCTTTTGTTGTAAGAGACAGAGCTAGAATATGGTTGGATTCACAACCTAAGGATAGCCTGGACTCCTGGGATAAGCTGGTCACTGCCTTCTTGGATAAATTCTTTCCTCCTTAAAAGTTGAGCAAGCTGAGAGTGGATGTTCAAACCTTTAAGCAAAAAGATAGTGAATCCCTCTATGAAGCTTGGGAAAGATACAAGCAGCTGACCAAAAGATGTCCATCTGACATGTTTTTAGAATGGACCATGTTAGATATATTCTATTATGGTCTCTCTGAATTTTCGAAAATGTCATTGGACCATTCTGCAGGTGGATCTATTCACCTAAAGAAAACGCCTAAAGAGGCTCAAGAACTCATTGACGTGGTTGCAAACAACCAATTCATGTACACTTCTGAGAGGAATTTCGTGAATAATGGGATGCCTCAGAAGAAAAGAGTTCTTGAAATTGATGCTCTGAATGCCATATTGGCTTAGAACAAAGTGTTAACTCAACAGGTCAACATGATCTCTCAAAATCTGAATGGATGGCAACATGCATCCAACAGTCTGAATGGATTGCAACATGCATCCAACAGTACTAGAGAGGTAGCTTCTGAAGAAGCTTATGATCCTGAGAACCCTGCCATGGCAGAGGTTAATTACTTAGGTGAACCTTATGGAAACACCTATAACTCATCATGGAGAAATCATCCAAATTTATCCTGGAAGGATCAACAAAAGCCTCAACAAGGCTTTAACAATGTTGAACGCAATAGGCTGAATAATAGTAAGCCATATCCATCATCTTCTCAGCAACAGACAGAGAACTCTGAACAAAATAATTCTAATTTAGCCAATATAGTCTCTGATCTGTCAAAGGCCACTTTCAGTTTCATGAATGAAACAAGATCCTCCATTAGGAATTTGGAGGCACAAGTCGGCCACCTGAGTAAGAAAGTTATTGAAACTCCTCCCAGTACTCTCCCAAGCAATACAGAAGAAAATCCAAAAGGAGAGTGCAAGGCCATTGATTTAATCAAAGTGGCTGAATGCACAAAGGAGGAGGAGGACGAAAATCCCAGTGAGGAAGACCTCCTGGGACGTTCCTCAAGCAAGAAGGAGTTTCCTATTAAGGATCCTGAGGAATCTGAGGCTCATGCAGAGACCATAGAGATTCCACTAAACCTCCTTCTGCCATTCATGAGCTCTGAAGAATATTCATCCTCTGAAGAGGATGAAGATGTGACTAGTGAGTAAGTTGCTCAATATCTAGGAGCTATCATGAAACTGAATGCCAAGCTGTTTGGTAATGAGACTTAGGAAAGTGAACCTCCCTTGCTCATTAGTGAACTAGATACTTGGATTCAGAAAACTCTACCTCAAAAGAAACAAGATCCTGGCAAATTCTTAATACCTTGTACCATTGGCACCATGAGCTTTGAAAAAGCTCTATGTGATCTTGGGTCAGGGATAAATCT
>NC_029778.3:32603324-32603806 GCF_000817695.3 Arachis duranensis | reverse complement strand
GGGTCAGGGATAAATCTGATGCCCCTCTCTGTAATGGAGAAGCTAGGGATCATTGAGGTACAACCTGCCTTGTTCTCATTACAATTGGCAGACAAATCCATAAGACAAGCTTA
The DNA here is from genome assembly GCF_000817695.3 of Arachis duranensis. NCBI lineage: Eukaryota > Viridiplantae > Streptophyta > Magnoliopsida > Fabales > Fabaceae > Arachis > Arachis duranensis. The sequence continues at coordinate 32,603,693 of NC_029778.3, read as the reverse complement.
TGGAATGGTAGAGGACGTGTTAGTAAAGGTTGAAGGCCTTTATATCCCTGCTGATTTCATAATCCTAGACACTAGGAAGGAAGATGATGAATGCATCATCCTAGGAAGACCTTTCCTAGCCACAGCAGAAGCTGTGATAGATGTCCACAGAGGAGAGTTAGTCCTCCAATTGAATGGGGAATACCTTGTGTTTCAGGCACATGGCCATTCCTCTATGACAGAAGAGAGTAAGCATAAAGAGCTTCTCTCAGTTCAGAGTCAAGAAGAGCCCACACAGTCAAACTCTAAGTTTGGTGTTGTGAGGCCACAACCAAACTCTAAGTTTGGTGTTCAAACCCCATATCCAAACTCTAAGTTTGGTGTTGGGAC
>NC_029778.3:32596797-32598533 GCF_000817695.3 Arachis duranensis | reverse complement strand
CAAGGTGACCATAGCTTGCTTCATACCAACAATCTCTGTGGATTCGACCCTTACTCACGTAAGGTTTATTACTTGGACGACCCAGTACACTTGCTGGTTAGTTGAACGGAGTTGTGAAAATAAACAATGTCATCAGAGTATACAAAAAGAATAGTGATCACAATTTCGTCCACCAATGAGGGAAGGCTAACCTTGTCAAGGTAGAGGACTTGTCTGCCACCTTATAAAGTTCTTGGGATATAACCTCATGAACTTCTACTTCCTCTCCAATCATGATGCTATGAATCATGATAGCCCGGTCTATAGTAGCTTCGGACCGGTTGCTAGTGGGAATGATTGAGCGTTGGATAAACTCCAACCATCCCCTAGCCACGGGCTAGAGGTCATGCCTTCTCAGTTGAACTGGCTTCCCTCTTGAATCTCTCTTCCATTGAGCGCCCTCTTCACAAATGTCTGTGAGGACTTGGTCCAACCTTTGATCAAAGTTGACCCTTCTAGTGTAGGGGTGTTCATCTCCTTGCATCATGAGCAAGTTGATGCCAACCTTACATTTTTCGGACTAAAATCTAAGCATTTCCCCCGAACCATTGTAAGCCAATTCTTTGGGTCCGAGTTCACACTTTGATTATGGTTCTTGGTGATCCATGCATTGGCATAGAACTCTTGAACCATTAAGATTCCGACTTGTTGAATGGTGTTTGTAAGAACTTCCCAACCTCTTCTTCGGATCTCATGTCGGATCTCCGGATATTCACTCTTTTTGAGTTTGAAAGGGACCTCGGGGATCACCTTCTTCACGGCCATAACTTCATAGAAGTGGTCTTGATGCACCCTTGAGATGAATCTCTCCATCTCCCATGACTCGGAGGAGGAAGCTTTTGCCTTCCCTTTCCTCTTTCTAGAGGTTTCTCCGGCCTTAGGTGCCATAAATGGTTATGGAAAAACAAGAAGCAATACTTTTACCACACCAAACTTAGAAGGTTTGCTCGTCATCGAGCAAAAGAGGAAAGAAAAGAGAGAGTGGTGGGGTAGGTGGGGACCCTGTGGGGTCCACAAATCCTGAGGTGTCAAGGATAAGTGGCGTGCAAAATGGGCTGCTGCCCTTTTCTGGCGTTAAACGCCAGTCTGGTGCCCCTTTCTGGCGTTAAACGCCAGTCTGGTGCCCCTTTCTGGCGTTAAACTCCCAGAATGGTGCCAGACTGGGCGTTAAACGCCCATTTGCTGCCCTTACTGGCGTTTAAACGCCAGCAAGCTTTTCCTCCAGGGTGTGCTGTTTTTCTTTCTATTTTCATTCTGTTTTTGCTTTTTCAATTATTTTTGTGACTTCACATGATCATCAACTTATAGAAAACATAAAATAACAATGGAAAATAGATAAATATAACATTGGGTTGCCTCCCAACAAGCGCTTCTTTAATGTCAGTAGCTTGACAGTGGGCCCTCATGGAGCCTCACAAATGTTCAGAGTAATGTTGGAACCTCCCAACACCAAACTTAGAGTTTGAATGTGGGGGTTCAACACCAAACTTAGAATTTGGTTGTGGCTTCCCAACACCAAACTTAGAGTTTGACTATGGGGGCTCTGTTTGACTCTGTTTTGAGAGAAGCTCTTCATGCTTCCTCTCCATGGTTACAGAGGGATATCCTTGAGCCTTAAACACAAAGGATTCTTCATTCACTTGAATGATCAATTCTCCTCTGTCAACATCAATCACAGCCTTTGCTGTGGCTAGGAA
>NC_029778.3:32567547-32596761 GCF_000817695.3 Arachis duranensis | reverse complement strand
TTTCAACCTTTACCAGAACATCTTCTACAAGTCCATAAGCTTGTTTTCTTGAATTATCTGCCATCTCTAGTGAGATTCTTGCAGCTTGTACCTCAAAGATCTCTAGCTTCTCTATTACAGAGAGAGGCATGAGGTTTATGCTTGACCCTAGGTCACACAGAGCCTTCTCGAAGGTCATGGTGCCTAATGTACAAGGTATTGAGAACTTCCTAGGGTTCTGTCTCTTTTGAGGTCATCTCTGCCTAGTCAAGTCATCCAGTTCTTTGGTGAGCAAAGGGGGTTCGTCCTCCCAACTCTCATTACCAAATAACTTGTCATTTAGCTTCATGATTGCTCCAAGGTACTTGGCAACTTGCTCTTCAGTGACATCTTCGTCCTCTTCAGAGGAAGAATACTCATCAGAGCCCATGAATGGCAAAAGTAAATCCAATGGAATCTCTATGGTCTCAGTGTGAGCCTCAGATTCCCATGGTTTCTCATTAGGGAACTCATTAGAGGCCAGTGGACATCCATTGAGGTCTTCCTCAGTGGCGATCACTGCCTCTTTCTCCTCTCCAAATTCGGCCATGTTGATGGCCTTACACTCTCCTTTTGGATTCTCTTCTGTATTTCTTGGAAGAGTACTAGGAGGGAGTTCAGCAACTTTCTTACTCAGCTGACCCACTTGTGCCTCCAAGTTTCTAATGGAGGACCTTGTTTCATTCATGAAACTTTGAGTGGTTTTGATTAGATTAGAGACCATGGTTGCTAAGTCAGAGTGGCTCTGCTTAGAATTCTCTGTCTGTTTCTGAGAAGATGATGGAAAAGGCTTGCCATTGCTAAACCTGTTTCTTCCACCATTGTTATTATTAAAATCTTGTTGAGGTCTCTGTTGATCCTTCCATGAGAGATTTGAATAATTTCTCCATAAAAGATTATAGGTGTTTCCATAGGGTTCTCCCATGTAATTCACCTCTTTCATTGATGGGTTCTCCGGATCATAAGCTTCTTCTTCAGATGAAGCGTCTTTAGTACTGTCTGGTGCAGCTTGCATTCCAGACAGACTTTGAGAAATCATATTGACTTGCTGAGTCAATATTTTGTTCTGAGCCAATATGGCATTCAGAGTATCAATCTCAAGAACTCCTTTCTGATTCGTCCCATTGTTCACAGGATTCATTTCAGAGGTGTACATGAATTGGTTATTTGCAACCATTTCAATGAGTTCTTGAGCTTCTGTAGGCGTCTTCTTCAGATGAAGAGATCCTCCAGCAGAGCTGTCCAATGACATCTTGGACAGTTTAGATAGACCATCATAGATGATACCTATGATGCTTCATTCAGAAAGCATGTCAGATGGACACTTTCTAATCAATTGTTTGTATCTTTTCCAAGCTTCATAGAGGGATTCACCTTCCTTCTGTCTGAAGGTTTGGACTTCCACTCTAAGCTTACTCAATTTTTGAGGTGGAAAGAACTTTGCCAAGAAGGCATTGACTAGCTTTTCCCAAGAGTTTAGGCTTTCTTTAGGTTGTGAGTCCAACCATATCCTAGCTCTGTCTCTTACAGCAATAGGGAATAGTATAAGTCTGTAGACCTCAGGGTCAACCCCATTGGTCTTGACAGTGTCACAAATTTGTAAGAATTCAGCTAAAAACTAATGAGAATCTTTCAATGGAAGTCCATGGAACTTGCAATTCTGTTGCATTAGAGAAATTAATTGAGGCTTAAACTCAAAGTTGTTTGCTCCAATGGCAGGGATAGAGATGCTTCTCCCATAAAAGTCAGAAGTAGGTGCAGTAAAGTCACCTAGCACCTTCCTTGCATTGTTGGCATTGTTGTTGTTTTCGGCTGCCATGTCTTCTTCTTGTTTGAAGATTTCTGTTAGGTCCTCTACAGAGAGTAGTGCTTTAGCTTCTCTTAGCTTTCGCTTCAAGGTCCTTTCAGGTTCAGGGTCAGCCTCAACAAGAATGCTTTTGTCTTTGCTCCTCCTCATATGAAAGAGAAGAGAACAAGAAAATATGGAATCCTCTATGTCACAGTATAGAGATTCCTTGAGATGTCAGAGGAAAAGAAGAATAGAAGGAGGAGGTAGAAGAAGAAGAATTTGAACTTCTCAAAGAGGTAGAAGAAGAAGAATTCGAACTTATCAAAAGAGATAGAGTTCGAATTGTTGATAGTGGAGGAGTGTTAGTCCTTAAATAGAAGGATGTGAGAATAGGGGAAAGAATTTTCGAAAATGAATTAAAAGATTTTTGAAGAAATTTTGAAAAATTGAAGAATGATTTTTCGAAAATTAAAGTTGGGAAAGAAATAAAGTGCTTTTTGAAAAAGATTTTGAAATTAGAAATCAAAAAGATATGATTGAAAAATTAATTTTGAAAAAAAATGTGATTAAAATGATATGATTGAAAAGATAGTTTTAAAAAGATATGATTGAAAAACAATTTAAAAAAAAGATTTGATTTTTAAAATTAATGACTTGGCTAAGAAGAAACTTTAAAGATATGATTCAAACATTAAACCTTTCTTAACAGAAAAGACAACATACTTGAAATTTTTGAATCAAATCATTAATTGTTAGCAAGTATTTTTGAAAATGGAAAGAAATTGATTTTGAAAATATATGATTGAAAAGATATGATTTGAAAAAGATTTGATTTTGAAAAATTATGAAAACTTGAAAAAATTTGAATTAAAAACAAAATCTTCCATATTGTATCATCCTGGCGTTTAACGCCCAAAATGCTACCCTTTTAGGCGTTAAATGCCCAGCCAGGTACCTTGGCTGGCGTTTAAACACTAGTTTTCCTTCTTCACTGGGAGTAGGTGCAGTAAAGTCACCCAGCACCTTCCTTGCATTGTTGGCATTGTTGTTGTTTTCGGCTGCCATGTCTTCTTCTTTGAAGAATTCCGTTAGGTCCTCTACAGAGAGTTGTGCTTTAGCTTCTCTTAGCTTTCGCTTCAAGGTCCTTTCAGGTTCAAGGTCAGCCTCAACAAGAATGCTTTTGTCTTTGCTCCTGCTCATATGAAAGAGAAGAAAACAAGAAAATATGGAATCCTCTATGTCACAGTATAGAGATTCCTTGAGGTATCAGAGGAAAAGAAAAATAGAAGGAAGAGGTAGAAGAATTCAAACTTATCAAGAAAGATAGAGTTCGAATTGTGCATTGAGGAGTAGTGTTAGTCCATAAATAGAAGGATGTGAGAAGAGGGAAAGAAATTTTCGAAAATTAAAGTGAATTAATTAAAAGAATTTTAAAAAATGGTAATTGATTTTCGAAAACTAAGATTGGGAAAGAAATTAAGTGAAATTTGAAAAAGATTTTGAAATTAGAAATTAAAAAGATATGATTGAAAACTATTTTGAAAAAGATGTGATTTGATTTAAAAGTTATGGTTTTAAAAAGATTTGATTGAAAAGATATGATTGAAAAACAATTTAAAAAGATTTGATTTTTTAAAATCAATGACTTGGCTAACAAGAAAAGATATGATTCAAACATTAAACCTTTCTCAATAGAAAAGGCAACATATTTGAAATGTTGAATCAAATCATTAATTGTTAGCAAGTATTTTTGAAAATGGAAAAAAATTGATTTTGAAAATATATGATTGAAAAGATATGATTTGAAAAAGATTTGATTTCGAAAAATTATGAAAACTTGAAAAAAAAAATTGAATTAAAAATAGAATCTTCCCTCTTGTGCCATCCTAGCGTTAAACGCCCAGAATGGTATACATTCTGGCATTTAACGCCCAAAATACTACCCTTTTGGGCATTAAACGCCCAGCCAGGCACCCTGGCTGGCGTTTAAATTCCAGTTTTCCTTCTTTACTGGGCGTTTTGAACGCCAGCTTTTTCTGTGTAGTTCCTCTGCTGAATGTTCTGAATCTTCAATTCTCTGTATTATTGACTTGAAAAGACACGAATTAAAATTTTTTTTGAATTTTTAATGATGGGGAATAATCAAAATGCAACTGAAATCAAATAAACAATGCATGTAAGACACCAAACTTAAAAGTTTGTATACTATTGACACTAACAAGTTGAGAATGCATATGAGAAACAACAAAACACACAAAACAAGAGAATTTCAAGATTAGAGCAAGTAAATCATCAAGAACAACTTGAAGATCAATAAAGACACATGAATGAATTCGAAAATGCAAGAAGAATAGAAACATGCAATTGACACCAAACTTAAAATGAGACACTAGACTCAACAAGAAACATAAAATATTTTTGGTTTTTTATGATTTTGTAATTTTTTTTGGATTTTTCGAAAATTATATGGAAAAGAAAATAAAGAGATTCAAAATTTTTAATAAGAATTCCAGGAATCATGCAATGTTAGTCTAAAGATTCAGTCTAAAGGAATTAGACATTGCATTCAAGAGCTAAATTGATGAAAATCAATCAGCTTTGGTGATGATAAGAACATCACCTTGAAACTCTAGAATTCATTCTTAAAAATTCTGAAAAATACCTAATCTAAGCAACAAGATGAACCGTCAGTTGTCCAAACTCAAACAATCCCCGGCAACGGCGCCAAAAACTTGGTGTTGTTGCCGGATCAAAACTTGGCACTGTTATCGCAGGGAACAAATGCAAAACTGTAGTTAGGACATTTAATTTCCCGGCAATGGCGCCAAAAACTTGGTGTTGTTGCCGGACCAAACTTGGCACTGTTGTTGTTGGAAACAAATGCGAAATTATTGTTCATTTATCCCCGGCAACGGCGCCAAAAACTTGGTGCACAAAATTGTGATCATCAATGGCGCCATTAACATGGTACGCTCAATTGCAATCTCAACTCTTTATCACAACTTCGCACAACTAACCAGCAAGTGGTCGTCCAAGTAATAAACCTTACGCGAGTAAGGGTTGATCCTACGGAGATTGTTGGTATGAAGCAAGCTATGGTCATCTTGTAAATGTCAGTCAGGCAGATTCAAATGGTTATGAATGATTTATGAATAAAGCATAAAATAAAGATAGAGATACTTATGTAATTCATTGGTGAGAATTTCAGATAAGCGTATGGAGATGCTTTGTCCCTTCCGTCTCTCTGCTTTCCTACTGTTTTCATCCAATCCTTCTTACTCCTTTCCATGGCAAGCTGTATGTTGGGCATCACCGTTGTCAGTGGCTACAGTCCCATCTTCTCAGTGAAAATGTTCAACGCGCTCTGTCACAGCACGGCTAATCATCTGTCGGTTATCAATCAGGTTGGAATACAATCCATTGATTCTTTTGCGTCTATCACTAACGCCCAGCCTTCAGGAGTTTGAAGCTCGTCACAGTCATTCAATCCTTGAAAATCCTACTCAGAATACCACAGACAAGGTTTAGACCTTCTGGATTCTCTTGAATGCCGCCATCAATTCTAGCTTATACCACGAAGATTCTGATTAAGGAATCCAAGAGATAAACATTCAAGCCTTGTTTGCTTGTAGAACGGAGGTGGTTGTTAGGCACACGTTCATAAGTGAGAATGATGGTGAGTGTCACATAATCATCACATTCATCAAGTTCTTGGGTGCAAATGAATATCTTAGAACAAGAATAACCTGAATTGAATAGAAGAACAATAGTAATTGCATTAATACTCGAGGTACAGTAGAGCTCCACACCTTAATCTATGGTGTGTAGAAACTCCACCGTTGAAAATACATAAGAACAAGGTCTAGGCATGGCCAAGAGGCCAGCCTCCATAATCTAAGAACTAGATGTCCAAAGATGATCTAAAGATCTAAAGTGATCAAAAGATGTCAAATACAATAGCAAAAGGTCCTATTTGTAGAGAACTAGTAGCTTAGGATTTACAAAGATGAGTAAATGACATAAAAATCCACTTCCGGGCCCAATTGGTGTGTGCTTGGGCTGAGCATTGAAGCTTTCATGTGTAGAGACTTTTCTTGAAGTTAAACGCCAGCTTTTGTGCCAGTTTGGGCGTTTAACTCCCATTCTTGTGCCAGTTCCGGCGTTTTACGCCAGAATTCTTGAGCTGACTTGGAACGCCTGTTTGGGCCATCAAATCTCGGGTAAAGTATGGACTATTATACATTGCTGGAAAGCCTAGGATGTCTAATTTCCAACTCAATTGAGAGCGCGCCAATTGGGTATCCATAGCTCTATAAAATCCACTTCGAGTGAAGGGAGGTCGGAATCCAACAGCATCTGCAGTCCTTTTTAGCCTCTGGATCAGATTTTTGCTCAGGTCCCTCAATTTCAGCCAGAAAATACCTGAAATCACAAAAAAACACACAAACTCATAGTAAAGTCTAGAAAAGTGAATTTTAAATAAAATCTAATAAAAATATAATAAAAACTAACTAAAACATACTAAAAACATAGTAAAAACAATGCCAAAAAGCGATAAATTATCTGCTCATCAGCCATCAACATGGTACGCTCAATTACAATCTCAACTCTTTATCACAACTTTGCACAACCAGCAAGTGCACTGGGTCGTCCAAGTAATAAACCTTACGGGAGTAAGGGTCGATCCCACGGAGATTGTTGGTATGAAGCAAGCTATGGTCATCTTGTAAATCTCAGTCAGGCGGATTCAAATGGTTTTGGGGGATTAATGATTAAAAGATAAATAAAACATAAAATAAAGATAAAGATACTTATGTAATTCATTGGTGAGAATTTCAGATAAGCGTATGGAGATGATTTGTCCCTTCCGTCGCTCTGCTTTCCTGATGTCTTCATCCAATCCTTCTTACTCCTTTCCATGGCAAGCTGTATGTTGGGCATCACCATTGTCAATGGCTATAGTCCCGTCCTCTCAGTGAAAATGTTCAACGCGCTCTGTCACAGCACGGCTATTCATCTGTCGGTTCTCGATCATGTCGGAATAGAATCCAGTGATTCTTTTGCGTCTGTCACTAACGCCCACAATCGCGAGTTTGAAGCTCGTCACAGTCATTCAATCCCTGAATCCTACTTAGAATACCACAGACAAGGTTTAGACCTTCCGGATTCTCAAGAATGGCCGCCAATGGATTCTAGCTTATACCACGAAGATTCTGATTAAGGAATCCAAGAGATATCCACTCAATCTAAGGTAGAACGGAGGTGGTTGTCAGGCACACGTTCATAGGTGAGAATGATGATGAGTGTCACGGATCATCACATTCATCAAGTTGAGGAACAAGTGATATCTTAGAACAAGAATAAGCTGAATTGAATAGAAGAACAATAGTAATTGCATTAATACTCGAGGTACAGCAGAGCTCCACACCTTACTCTATGGTGTGTAGAAACTCTACCGTTGAAAATACATCAGAACAAGGTCTAGGCATGGCCGAATGGCTAGCTTCCCAAAGAGGGTTCAATCATAAAAACATGATCAAAAGATGATCCGAAGATTGAAAGATTCCCCTAAATACAATAGCAAAAGGTTTGATTTATAGAGAACTAGTAGCCTAGGGTTTACAGAAATGAGTAAATGACGTAAAAATCCACTTCCAGGCCCACTTGGTGTGTTCTTGGGATGAGCATTGAAGCTTCCATGTGTAGAGACTTTTCTTGGAGTTAAACACCAGCTTTTGTGCTAGTTTGGGCGTTTAACTCCCACTTTTGTGCCAGTTCCGGTGTTTAACGCTGGGAATTCTGAAGCTGACTTGGAACGCCTGTTTGGGCCATCAAATCTCGGGCAAAGTATGGACTATTATATATTGCTGGAAAGCTCTAGATATCTAATTTTCAACATAATTAAGAGCGCGCCAATTAGGCTTCTATAGCTTGAGAAAATCCAATTCGAGTGCAGGGAGGTCAGAATCCAACAGCATCTGCAGCCCTTTTCAGCCTCTGAATTAGATTTTTGCTCAGGTCCCTCAATTTCAGCCAGAAAATACCTGAAATCACAGAAAAACACAGAAACTCATAGTAAAGTCCAGAAAAGTGAATTTTAAATAAAAACTAACTAAAACATACTGAAAACAATGCCAAAATGCGTATAAATTATCCGCTCATCATTACCTCACAAATAACAGGGAGCTACCAAGCCAAAGATCCTACTATGAAAAAATATTTGGATGAAACCAAAGAACAGCTCGGACAACTCGGGGAATATAGGATCTGCCACATACCCCGCAAGCAGAACGCCCGAGCTGACGCACTCTCAAAACTAGCCAGCACCAAACCAGGGGGCAACAATAGAAGCCTCATCCAGGATGTACTGCAGATCCCGTCAATATCGGAAGAAGAAAAAGTCCTAGCCATAACAGGTTGGGATCAAGGGTGGATGACCCCCATAATTAATTACCTCAAAACAGAAGCCCTCCCTACGGATGAAAAAGAGGCAAAGAGGTTAAAAAGGGAGGCACAGTACAACACTATCATAAACAACACACTATACAAAAGAGGGATCTTAACACCTTTGTTAAAATGCGTACCGACTTCCAATATAAAGGAAGTCTTGGAGGAAGTACACAGCGGCATTTGTGGTAATCATCTCGGAGCGCAAGCTCTCACCAAAAAGGTACTCCGGGCGGGATTCTATTGGCCAACTCTACGAAAAGAAGCTACAGAATTTGTAAAGACATGTCCACCATGTCAGAAGCATGCCAACTTTCACATTGCCCCACCAGAAAAGCTCATCAGCATGGCCTCACCCTGGCCATTCGCAAAGTGGGGACTCGATCTCCTCGGACCCTTTCCACAGGGATCAGGACAAGTCAAATTCCTCATAGTAGGGGTAGACTATTTCACAAAAATGGATCGAGGCAGAACCCATAGCCAACGCCACTGCTTAAAGAAGCCAGAAATTCCTATATAGGAACATCGTTACAAGGTTCGGGGTCCCATACTCCATCACCACAGATAATGGTACCCAATTCACAGATGCAGGCTTCAGGAAACTAGTGGCCGACTTGAAGATAAAACACTAGTTCACCTCTGTCGAGCATCCCCGAGCCAATGGACAAGCCAAAGCGGCCAACAAAGTCATATTGGCCGGGCTGAAACGGAGACTGCAAGAAGCAAATGGGGCTTGGGCCGAGAAACTTCCACAAGTCCTATGGACGTATCGAACAACCCCCCATTCTACTACGAACGAATTACCATTCCGACTAGCATACGAAGTGGAGGCAATGATTCCAATAGAGGTCGAGGAAGGGTCTCCCCGAGTAGTCCACTACAATGAACAAACCAATTCTCAACTCCAAAGAGAAGAGCTCGACCTACTTCCAGAAATCCAAGAAAGAGCTCGGATCAGAGAAGAGGCGCTAAAGCGGCGAATGGCTTCTAGGTATAATCAAAAGGTAGTGCCAAGAGATTTCACAAAGAATGATCTCATCTTAATTCAAAATGATATTGGAACAACTCGACCCGGAGAAGGAAAGATGGCAGCTAACTGGAAAGGACCCTACCGAGTCACAGAAGTACTTGGGAAGGGCTACTACAAAATGTCCGAACTCGAGGGACGGGAACTCCCCAGATCATGGCACGCCTGTAACCTAAGAAGGTACTTATTCATATCCTGGGTCGAGTTGTCCGACCCGGGATGTTCTACAGACAAAGCGACCGACCTCTTCAAGTCAAGATAATCCGACCTCTTCTCAAAGAGCTCGGGCAAATCACGAGAAAGTCTAAACAAAGGGCCCAAATAGAGGAACACGCCCCAGATCCTAAGGCAGCCCAAGCCTACAAGAGAAGGGCGGTTCCCTTGAAAGATAAGATGACCTCACTGGAAGATAAGATAAAGATAAGATAAGATAACTAACTTATCTTATCCACAGGAGGCCACATCTCACCATTATAAATACTCTAGAGCACCCAGGTATAACTCATACTCTGATTCTACTCAATACCTGCTTAATACCCTTGCAAAATTAAGCATCAGAGTCCCTTGCAGGTACCCCCTACCCTTCAGGGACGAAGGATTAGCAGCACTTTCAATCCCACAAGTCGGAGACACCAGCTTCGGCCGCAATACACCTGCTGGACACGTCGATTCCGACCAACACAGAAGATCTCGACCGAGTTCGACCTACAGTTTCATGTAAACCTTGGAACATTGGCGCCGTTGCCGGGGAACCTGGAAGTCATCCCAATATCATGGCGGACAACCATGACAACGACCACGACTCAGGTTTGGAAGATAGAATGCCGCACAAGAACATGGATGTTATACTTAAAGATACTCTGGAATCCAACGGGGACAAAAATTCATCAAATCCGGGGGTGATAGAAGCACTTCAAGATCGATTAAAACAACTTGAGAAAGAAGCCCAACATCAATGCGAAAAAGAAGAGGATCTACATTGGGAGATAAGACGGCGCCGAGAATTAGAAGATAAGCTTATAAAACTCGAAGCTAATCTCAAAACTAAAGCTACTCGATCCACCCCAGAGGATAGCTCTCACAAAGATCAAGATCCATTCACCAGGAAAATTATGAAGACCAAAATTCCAAAAGATTTCAAACTTCCGGATATGACTCTGTATGATGGCACCTCGGACCCCAACCACCATCTCAGCAACTTGAGAAGTAAGATGTACCTCACTGACGCCTCAGATGCAGTTCGCTGCAAAGCCTTTCCGACAACTCTTACCAAGACAGCCATTAGATGGTTCGACAACCTACCTCCAAAATCCATCTCGAGTTTTGACGACCTGGCCAAAAAGTTCCTGGCCAGATTTTCCATACAAAAGGACAAAGCTAAACACGCACCCAGCCTACTAGGAATCAAGCAAGGAGATCGGGAGAGTCTTCATAACTACATGGAAAGATTCAACAAAGCATGCATGGACATGCAAAGTCTACCAACAGAAGCTACCATCATGGGCCTCATAAATGGCCTACGAGAAGGACCATTTAGCCAATCTATATCAAAGAAGTCCCCAGCATCCCTAGATGAAGTACAAGAACGGGCACAGAAGTACATTAACATGGAGGAGAATTCTCGACTTGGGGAAGCCTCGAGGTTCGGTTCCACCTACCGAGATAAAGATAAAGAATCCAAGAAGAAGGAAGATCGCTCCGGGGAGAAAATCAAAAAATATCATAACTACACCCCTCTTAGGGTATCCTTGGTAGATGTTTACAAAGAGGTATGCCATACGGAAAAAATACCCCCAGCTCAGCCACTCAAAGGCAAAAGGGGAGGAGGAAATTGGAATGAATACTGTGAGTTTCACCGAGTCCGAGGACATTCCACCAACGAATGCTTTGACTTGAAAAACGTCATAGAGAAATTAGTAAGGGAAGGAAAACTAGATCGGTTTCTGGCCAATCGGGACGAAGAACCAAGAAAAAGAAGAAGGGATGAAGATGTCGGACGATCTGAACGATCACCCCGCACACCGGAAAGACATGTCCACGTGATACACGGCGGATTTGCTGGAGGAGGAATCTCCAAATCATCCCGCAAGTGACACCTCAAAGAGGTATACCATGTCGAAGCCAAGAAAGAGGTACCAGACATCCCAGCAATCACATTTACCAAAGAAGATGCATCCGGAATCATCTCAGGACACGACGACCCAATGGTCATCACAATCATATTGGCAAACGCCAACCTCCACCGTACATTAATTGACCAAGGAAGATCCGTCGACATCTTATTCAAAACTGCCTTCAACAAGCTCGGCTTAGAAGAAAAAGAGCTAAGAGCATACCCGAACAGCCTGTTCGGACTTGGGGATACCCCAGTACAGCCACTGGAATACGTATCATTACATACAACCTTTGGAAAGGGGAACCAATCTAGAACACTTAAGATAGACTACATCATGGTCGACGTAAGCTCAGCCTACATTAAATCAACTCGGAGCAATAGTTTCAACTCCACACCTATATATGAAATTCCCAACTGTAGAAGGGATAGCTACAATAAAAGCAGATCAAAAGATGGCGCGTCGCTGTTATAACAAAAGTCTAAACCTCCGAGGCAAAGGAGGAGAGTTCCAGACAATCGAACTCGGCGAAGATCAGAGACGAGAAGAACTCCGCCTAGGACCCGAAGGAGAAATAGAAAGAGTCCAGATCGGAGATACCTCGAACAAAACAACTAATATTGGCACGATCTTGAAAGGAGATGCAAAAGAATCATTAATACGGTTTCTACGAGATAATGCTGATCTCTTCGCATGGAAAGTTGCCAACATGCCAGGCATAGATTCCAAACTAATGAGCCACAAGCTGGCAGTCTACCCGGGATCCCAGTCGGTACAACAAAGACGAAGAAAACTTGGGCCAGAATGGTCTCAGGTTGTGGAAGAACAAGTACAAGCACTACTAGATGCAGGGTTCATAAGAGAAGTTAAATACCCACTATGGCTAGCAAACGTCGTCTTGGTGAAAAAGTCAAATGGGAAGTGGCGAATGTGCACCGACTACACCGACCTCAACAAAGCCTGCCCAAAAGAGCCTTATCCACTCCCAAGCATTGATGCTCTAGTCGATGCCTCATCAGGATATAAGTATCTTTCGTTCATGGACGCATACTCAGGCTACAACCAAATTCTAATGTATCCACTGGATCAAGAAAAGACCTCGTTTCTCACACCAAAAGCAAATTATTGCTATATCGTAATGCCTTTCGGCCTTAAGAATGCGGGAGCCACTTATCAAAGGCTAATGAATAAAGTCTTTTCAGACCATATCAGAAAAATCATGGAAGTCTATGTGAACGACATGTTGATAAAGACACAAAGTGAAAAAACATTACTAACCGACTTGGTTCAAGTGTTCAACACCATACGGAAGCACGGCATGCGACTCAACCCAGCTAAATGCACCTTCGCAGTAGAAGCAGGAAAATTCCTGGGCTTCATGCTCACACAAAGAGTAATCGAGGCGAATCCAGATAAATGCCAGGCCATACTCAACATGAAAAGCCCGACCTGCGTCAAAGAAGTCCAACAACTCAATGGGAGACTAGCGGCCTTGTCCAGATTCCTAGCAAGGTCAGCAATGAGATCCCTCCCCTTCTACGCTACCTTAAGGAAGGAAAAAAAACTTCGAGTGGACAACGGAATGTGAACAAGCCTTCTGAGATTTTAAAGAATTCCTGGGACAACCCCCCATCCTATCTCGACCACGAGAGGGAGAACCACTCTTACTATACCTCACCATAGGAAGTCGGGCAATAGCCTCAGCACTAATTAGAGAAGATGAAGCGGGACAACAACCCGTCTACTTCATTAGTAAAACACTACAGGGGTCAGAGCTGAACTACCAGAAAATAGAAAAGTTCGCCTACGCTTTGATACTCACATCCCGATGACTTCGCCCATACATCCAAGCGCACACCATCAAAGTTCGGACCAACCAGCCCATAAAAGGGATACTGCAAAAAACAGATCTAGCAGGAAGAATCCTATAGTGGGCAATCGAGTTGTCCGAGTTTGACCTCCAATACGAGGTGCGAACAACCATCAAATCACAATACCTAGCCGACTTCATTACAGAATTCACAGACACCACAGAAATCCCCAAAGAGTGGAACATATACGTGGACGGTTCCTCAAATAAAGCCAGAAGCGGTGTAGATGTGATAATCAAAAGCAACCAAGGAACCCAACTTGAGCTTTCCCTGAAATTCGGATTCCCGGCCTCAAACAACCAGGCGGAATATGAAGCATTATTAGCTGGTTTGAAGCTGGTTAGGGAAGTTGGAGCTCAGAAACTCAACATCTACAGTGACTCACAAGTCGTTACCTCGCAAATAATGGGAAGCTACCAAGCCAAAGATCCTACCATGAAAAAATATTTGGATAAAACCAAAGAACAGCTCGGACAACTTGGAGAATATAGGATCTGCCACATACCCCGCGAGCAAAATGCCCGAGCTGACACGCTCTCAAAGCTAGCCAGCACCAAACCAGCGGGTAACAATAGAAGCCTCATCCAGGAAATACTGCAGAACCCATCAATATCGGAAGAAAAAAAAATCCTAGCCATAATAGGTTGGGATCAAGAATGGATGACCCCCATAATTAACTACCTCAAAACAGAAGCGCTTCCCGCAGATGAAAAGGAGGCAAAGAGGTTAAAAAGGGAGGCACAGTACTACACTATCATAAACAACATCCTATACAAAAGACGGATCTCAACACCATTATTAAAATGCATCCCGACATCCAATACAAAGGAAGTCTTGGAAGAAGTACACAGTGGCATTTGTGACAATCATCTCGGAGCACAAGCTCTCACCAAAAGGTACTCCGGACAGGATTCTATTGGCCAACTCTACGAAAGGAAGCTACAGAATTTGTAAAGACATGTGCACCATGTCAGAAGCATGCCAACTTTCACATCGCCCCACTAGAAAAACTCATTAACGTGACCTCACCCTGGCCATTGGCAAAATGGGGACTCGATCTTCTCGGACCCTTCCCACAGGGATCTGGACAAGTAAAATTCCTTATAGTAGGAGTAGACTATTTCACGAAATGGATCGAGGCAGAACCCCTAGCCAATGCTACTGCTCAAAGAAGCCGGAAATTCCAATATAGGAACATCGTCACAAGGTTTGGGGTCCCATACTCCATCACCACAGACAATGGCACCCAATTTACAGATGCAGGCTTCAGAAAGTTAGTGGCTGACTTGAATATAAAATACCAGTTCACCTCCGTCGAACATCCCCAAGCCAATGGACAAGCCGAAGCGGCCAACAAAGTCATATTGGCTGTGTTGAAGCGTAGACTGCAAGAAGCAAAGGGGGCTTAGGCCGAGGAACTTCCACAAGTCCTATGGACGTATCGAATGACCCCCCATTCTACCACGAACAAATCACCATTCCGACTAGCATACGGAGTGGAGGCAATGATTCCAATAGAGGTCGAGGAAGGATCTCCCCGAGTAGTCCACTACAATGAACAAACCAATTCTCAACTCCAATGAGAAGAGCTCGACCTACTTCCAGAAATCCAAGAAAGAGCTCGGATCAGAGAAGAAGCACTAAAGCGGCGAATGGCTTCCATGTATAATCAGAGGGTAGTGCCAAGAGATTTCACGGAGAAAGATCTCATCTTAATCCGAAATGATATTGGAACAACTCGACCTGGAGAAGGAAAGCTGGCAGCTAATTGGAAAGGACCCTACCGAGTCACAGAAGTACTTGGGAAGGGCTACTACAGACTGTCCGAACTCGAGGGACGAGAACTCCCCAAATCATGGCACGCCTGTAACCTAAGAAGGTACTATAGTTAGATAAAGGTCTCATCACAAGACGCACTCTTTTTCCTGAAAAGGTTTTTTAATGAGGCGTCAAGATTGAGATTTAATCCGACTTAAGGGTATAAAAAACTCCCGCCTGTATATATTTTCACTTTCTTTAAATAAAAATACATTTCAGATATTCTACAAAGTGCTAAAGATGCATTAATCTGAAGCATTCATCGTCCGATTATAAAGCAACAGATTGAATAAGAAGTGAATAACAGATTCACTATACGATCTTGATAGGAATAATCGACCGACAAAGGTGAAAATGTGATTCACCTAAAGGTCGATTAAACCAGGACAGAAACCACAATCTACAAATCGGCAAAAGATGAACACAGAATAATGCAAGAAGTTATCGAAAGTGATCCCAAAAAAGAACCTGATGAGGTCTTATGGATTGCTATATAATAACTTAAAAAAGACTGGCTGAACATTAAAACGTCGGACCAAGCCAGTCCAAGTTATTAGCAAATCCCTGGAAAGAGGTCTGGCCAATCCTATTAAAGAGGAATTGCTATAACTTAGAAGAGATCGACTTAACGAAGTTGGTTTCCTACAAAACAAGTTGTAAAAGTAATCCCTGAAAGAGACCTAACAAAGGTCCAAGAAAGAGGATTACGAAAAACAACTTAGAAGAGATCGACCTAACAAAGTCGGTTTCCTACAAAACAAGTTGTAAAAGTAATCCCTGAAAGAGACCTAATAAAGGTCCAAGAAAGAGGATTACGAAAAACAACTTAGAAGAGATCGACCTAACGAAGTCGGTTTCCTACAAAACAAGTTGTAAAAGTAATCCCTGAAAGAGACCTAACAAAGGTCCAAGAAAGAGGATTACGAAAACAACTTAGAAGAGATCGACCTAATGAAGTCGGTTTCCTACAAAACATGTTGTAAAAGTAATCCCTGAAAGAGACCTAACAAAGGTATAAGAAAGAGGATTACAAAAAATAACTTAGAAGAGATCGACCTAACGAAGTCGGTTTCCTACAAAACCAGTTGTAAAAGTAATCCATGAAAGAGACCTAACAAAGGTCTAAGAAAGAGGATTACGAAAAACAACTTAGAAGAGATCGACCTAACAAAGTCAGTTTCCTACAAAACAAGTTGTAAAAGTAATCCCTGAAAGAGACCTAACAAAGGTCCAAGAAAGAGGATTACAAAAACAACTTAGAAAAGATCGACCTAACGGAGTCGGTTTCTTACAAAGATAAGTTATAAAAGTAATCCCTTAAAGAGACCTTGCAAAGGCCCAGAAAAGAGGATTACAAAAATAACTTAGAAGGGGACCAACATAAAGAAATCGGTTATAAAGGCGCTAAAAATACAAAATAAAAGCGAGGAAACCGAAAAACAAGTTGGGCCCCCCACAAGTCACGACCTCAAAAGGATCCAAGCTACAAACAAAAGTCCGAAAGCAATCTAAAGAAGCCTAGTAGCAAGATTCCAACAGACACCCTGCTAAAGCACAATGAAAGCATAGTATGATAAAGCTTCAAAAAGGCCACCGAAATCAACCTCAGAGAAACCATTTTCCAAAATAAAGTTGCTAAAAATAGCAACTAGAGTATCAAACAGTCAATAAAACATCATTCACAAAAACAAGTTCAAAAGCCCACAATCGGGCTATTTACAAATATTCAGAAAAAAGATCAGCTAAGATCGGGAGCCTTCCCGGCAGCATCAGTACGGGGAGAAGGCGGGCGAGTCCGAAGGGGCACAACATCTACAGTTCCATCATCCCGATTCAGAATCTGGCAATCCGGATCAGACGTAACGGGAGGAACCGAGGAGGTCGACACCTTAAGAGAAGGCACTGGGGGAGGGTTAGCATCATCGTTATCCTGGTCATCAGGGACAATTTTAACATTCCTCACAATATTATCCAGGCTGACAAGAGTCAAGTCGGCATCAGGGGCAACAATTCGGAACTGCTCCATTAAGTTCTCGGAGGCAGCAGTTACGCTGCCCACAAGGTGACCCTGAAGCTCGCCATAATTAGCCCGAGCAATTTCCAACTCATCCCGGAGGCGCATTAAATCCCTATAAGCTGAGACATAGCTATCCATATGCTTCAGGGCCATGTCCTTAGCCAACTTCAAAGAAGCAGCCAGGGCAATAGAGCTGGCCTTCTCACCCTCCAGCTCTTTCCCCACCTTCACCAACTTCACCTCAAACTACTTCTTCAGACCCTTGATTCGATCAAATTCCGACTTGGCCTCCTCCATGAAGGATTTTGTGGCATAAATCGGAATCCCCCTGAACTGTTCGGAAAATAGCCGCACCCATATGAGCCATCTTCACACTACTTTTAGTGATAAAATCCAGATGCTGAAGAAGAGACACATCGTCCATGGAAAGCCCACCATAGGGGGCAATTTTCTGGTCAACAAACTCGATAGCATCAAAGTCCAAGGCATCCATGTTGAAGGGCTCGAATGTTTTTTGCTTTTTCAAGGGAGGGACACCAGAAGCAACGGCAGAAGTCTGAGGAGGATCGACCTGATGAAACCGAGGAGTAGGAATTACTTTCCTCGGCCCAAGGGAACTCGGCACAGGAGGCTTCATTGGGACCTGTGAAGATCCCTCACCGGCCACCTTGGTCGAGATGTTCAGAGCAGCAGTTGCCTTCTTTGCCCTTTTGAAGGTCTTCATGGAGTTGTTGTTCTTTGACATCTCTACAAATACAAAATTAGCCACAGCAAAGCGTTACGGTCACAAACAAGAGGAGGAAAAAATTAAGAAGCAAATATAAAAGACAAGTTAGACAAATACCTAAAACAGTCTGAACCAAGGACGGGTCATTCAAAAACCTTTTGGTATCAAGATGGGGTGGTTTCCCCCATAGATCCTCAAGAACAACAACAAAAGCACGCTCAACATCATCAAGCATCTCCCAGGTATAGCGAGACACTCTTACATCCCTCCGTCACTCCAGAGGGAAAGAAGGTTCATCATTTTTATCAAGAAAAAAGGGGCGGGCCTCCTCGATAGCACGAACCTTTAAGAAGTAATTCTTGAAGTCCTTGAAGGACTCATCATACATAGCAAAAACTTTGTGGCCTTGGGCGGACCTGAAGGAAACCCAAGAAGCTTTCTTTTCTGAAGAACCGACAGGCTTGGCGGAAACAAACAAATAAAGGAAAAGAGTCTGGGAAGGTGTTACATCTAATTCACGGCAGAGAAGTTGAAAAATTTTAATAAAACCCCAGGAATTGAGGTGAAGCTGGGATGGAGCAATATTACACGACCACAACAGGTCGGTCTCAAAAGCAGTAAAAGGAAAGCAAACATTCAACTGGCTGAAGAAGTATTCATAGGCACAGAAGAAGGGATGCTCCCTCTCAATGGAAGTCGGAAAACAAATCCTCTCATCAGAATCAGGAGCAATAAGCTCGTAATCCTCTTCACGGGCATTGATACCACAAATCCTATGGCGCTTCCTCAACTCTGTGCAAAACTCAGCATCCACAACAGAAACACACAACAAAACAAGGGAGTCCAGCCAATCGGACATCCCCTCGGGAACTCTGGAAGACATCTTTACAATGTTATTACGAGAAGACATGAGGCCAACTAATCCTACAAGTAAGAAAAGAAGATGGGGTTACTAAAAACATCTCGGACAAGGGAGAAAACAACTCAATATGATACAAGCGAAACAAACAGAAAAGAAAACCCCAAGACTCAAACCAAAAGCCTTGGGGCATCCTTTGGAGGCAATAATCAAGTAAGGTTTCTAGGAAAATCTACAGCTCCTACCTCAGCATTTCTCAAACAAGAAAAAGACTTCAAACAAGCAAGCATTTTCAGAAGCATAAGTCATCACAGTTTTCCCAGACGTCAAAACGCGCCAAGTAGAAATCATTAAAGGTACAAACTTTCTCAAAATCAGAAACAAAAAGCAACCAAGCAAAGCGAAGAACAGATGCAGATTCTCTATCAGAAGCAACAACAAAACCCTAGAAAGCCTCGACGGAAATGCCAAAAGAACGCAAGTAAGCCAAGGAAAATACATTTACAGCGACAAACAAACGCAAGATCACGAAAAGGTTCAAACTTTCAAACATGCGAAATCAAAGCTTCACCAAAAAACTAAAAGTGAAGCCGCAAAAGAAACAAGAAAGTTAGTACCAACCTGGAAAAAGCAGCAAGCTTCAAAAGAAAACCGAAGATGGAAGACGGAATCTGGGAATGCCTCCTCACAAAAAAAGGAAAGAACGTGAACAAAGAGTAGTGTCGCAGGGAGAAACGCGAAACTCCAGGCGAAAATAGAAGCTCCAGAAACGCCAAACGACGCCGCAGAAACAGAAGAGTGGAGAAAGCGGAGAAAAGAAGTTATGAAAAAGGCGAAAGAAGAGAAACCATTTCTGAGTTTTCAAAATCAAAGTAAAAGAGCCAAAGGGAAACGGGGCAGTTAATGCTCAAATTAAAGAAGGCACTAAACCCTCGCACCTTCCCAAAAAAAGCGCCAATATAAAAGCGCGCGTCTTATAGAAGAAATGTTCTACATTCAAAGCTGCTACAAAGGAGTCGACAAAAAGCTTGAGTTCGGATTCACCAAAGAAAGACCGAAGTCAAGGACTCAATCTCGAAAAGAAGACCGAGCTCAAGCAGGGGCACTGTTCATATCCTGTGTCGAGTTGTCCAACCCGGGATGTTCTACAGACAAAGCGACCGACCTCTTTAGGTCAGGACAATCCGACCTCTTCTGAAAGAGCTCGGCCAAATCACGAGAAAGCCCAAACAAAGGGCCCAAATAGAGGAACACGCCCCAGATCTTAAGGCAACCCAAGCCTACAAGAGAAGGGCGATTCCCTTGAAAGATAAGATGACCTCACTGGAAGATAAGATAAAGATAAGATAAGATAACTAACTTATCTTATCCACAGGAGGCCACATCTCACAATTATAAATACTCTGGAGCACCCAGGTATAACTCATACTCTGATTCTACTCAATACCTGCTTAATACCCTTGCTAACTTAAGCATCGGAGTCCCTTGCAGGTACCCCCACCCTCTGGGAATGAAGGATCAGCAGTACTTTCAGAAGATATAAAAGAAGCAAATATAAAAGACAAGTCAGACAAGTACTTAAAATAGTCCGAACCAAAGATGGGTCATTCAAAAACCTTTTTGTATCAAGATGGGGTGGTTTCCCCAGAGATCCTTAAGAACAACAACAAAGGCGCACTCAACATCATCAACCATCTCCCAGGTATAGTGAGACACTCTTACATCCTTCTGCCACTCTAGAGGGAACGAAGGCTCATCATTTTCATCAAGAAAAAAGGGGCGGGCCCCCTCGACAGCACGAACCTTAAAGAAGTAATTCTTGAAGTCCTTAAAGGACTCGTCATACATAACAAAAACTTTATGGCCCTAGGCAGACCTGAAGGAAACCCAGGAAGCTTTCTTTTTTGAAGAACCGCCAGGCTTGGCAGAAACAAACAAATAAAGGAAAAGAGTTTGAGAGGGTGTTACATCTAATTCTCGACAGAGAAGCTGAAAAATTTTAATAAAACCCCAGGAATTTGGGTGAAGCTGGGATGGGGCAATGTTACACGACCACAACAGGTCGGTCTCGAAAGCAATAAAAGGAAAAGTAACGTTCAACTGACTGAAAAAGTATTCATAAGCATAACAGAAGGGACGCTCCCCTCAACGGAAGTCGGAAAACAAACTCTCTCGTCAGAATCAGGAGCAACAAGTTCATAATCCTCCTCACGGGCATTGTTACCACAACTCCTATGGGGCTTCCTCAGCTCTGTGCAAAACTCAGCATCCACAACAGAAACACACAACAAAACAAGGGAGTCCAGCCAATCGAACATCCCCTCGGGAACTCTGAAATACATCTCTACAATGTTATTGCGGGAAGACATGAGGCCAACTAATCCTACAAGTAAGAAAAGAAGATGGGGTTACTACAAACATCTCGGACAAAGGGAGAAAACAACTCGGTCAATACTTCTCAGGCGATGAAACAAAGAAAAGGAAAACCCCAAAACTCAAACCAAAGTCTTGGGGCATCCTTTGGAGGCAGTAACAAAGCAAGGTTTCCAGAAAAAATCTACAAGCTTGCATCCCAGCATGTCTCAAAAAGAAATTCAAAACAGTAAACACCTTTCTTCAAAGAAAAACACAAAAAATCATTACATTTTACTAAACACGCCAAGCAGAGACCACTAAAGATGCGACCTTTTTCAAGATCAGACAAAAAGCAAATCTCTAAACAAAGCGAGGAACAGACGCATATTTTTATCAAGTATCAGGCAGGAAAAAACCAAAAGCGACAATAAAACCCTAGAAAGTCTCAACGGAAAAGCCAAGAGAATACATAAGGGAAAGATGGGAAAAACATGTCACAGTGACAAGCAAATACAAGACCACAAAAAGATTCAAACTTTCAAACATGCAAAATCAAAGCTTCACCAAAAAATTGAAAACGAAACTACAAGAAAGCTAGTACCAACCTGGAAAGAGCAGCAAGCTTTAAAGAAATTGAAGAGGGAAGACGAAATCTGGGACGCCCTCTCACTAGCAAAAACGCAAAAACTGCAACCGTTTATGGGTTTTCAAAATCAAAGTAAAGAGCCAAAGGGAAACGGGGCAATTAATGCTCAAATTAAAGAAGGCATTAAACCCTCGCACGTTCCCAAAAGAGCGCCGATATAAAAGCGCGCGCCTTTTAGAGGAAACGTTCTACATTCAAAGCTGCTACAAAGGAATCAACAAAATGCTTGAGTTCGGCTTCACCAAAGAAGGACCGAAGTTAAGGACTCAACCTCAAAAAGAAGACCGAGCTCAAGCAGGGGCACTGTTCATACCCTGGGTCAAGCTGTCCGACCCGGGATGTTCTACAGACAAAGCGACCGACCTCTTCAGGTCAGGACAATCCGACCTCTTCTCAAAGAGCTCGGCCAAGTCACGGGAAAGCCCAAACAAAGGGCCCAAATAGAGGAACGCGCCCCAAATCTTAAGGCAGCCCAAGCCTACAGAGAGAAGGGTGGTTCCCTTGAAGATAAGATGACCTCACTTGAAGATAAGATAAAGATAAGATAAGATAACTAACTTATCTTATCCACAGAAGGCCACATCTCACCATTATAAATACACTGGAGCACCCAGGTATAATACACATTCTGATTCTACTCAATACCTGTTTAATACCCTTGCTAACTTAAGCATCGGAGTCCCTTGCAGGTACCCCCACCCTTCGGTGACAAAGGATCAGCAGCACTCTCAGTTCTACAAGTCGGACACATCAGCTCCGGCCACTATACACCTGCCGGACACGTCGTTCTAACCAACACAGAAGATCTCAACCAAGATCGACTTATAGTTTCAGGTAACCCCCCGGAACACCTACCTTTCGTCTCTCTAGTTTTGTACTTTATTCCTTGTAGTTGTTTACTTTTATGTTGATGCACTCTTGTTTCTTCTATTTCTCTTTTAATGCAATTTATGTTTCATGTTCCTTTATTGTTGATTTGAATTGCTGTTGTTGATTCCTTGCAATTAGTAGTTGTAGATTTACTTTTCTTACAATCTTATCTTGCTTTTCTTTTATGCCTTCCAAGTGTTTGATTAAATGCTTAGAAGGATTCTAGAGTAGATTTTTCTCCTCTTGGCTTTGGCTGAGTAATTGGAGACTCTTGAGTTATCAAACTCTTTTGTTGATTAATAATTGAAGGTTGCTAGTTGATTTGAATTCCACTAAAGCTAGTCTTTCCTTAGAAGTTGACTAGGACTTGAGGAATCAAATTGATTATTTCCACTTGACTTTCCTTCATAGTTAGAGGTTGACTAAGTGGAGCAATGGATAATTCTTGTAACAATTGAGGAGGATAATGAGGATAGAACTTCTAGTTCTCATTCCTTGCCAAGAGTCTTCTTAGCTATTAGTTTAATTCTCACAATTTACTTCTCTTGTCCCTTATCCAAAACCCCTAAATACTTGTCCTATAACCAATAACAAGAACACTTCCCTGCAATTTCTTTGAGAGACGACCTGAGGTTTGAATACTTCGGTTTATATTTTTGGGGTTTGTTACTTGTGACAACCAAGTTTTTGTATGAGAGGATTCTTTGTTGGTTTAGAAACTATACTTGCAACGAGATTTCATTTGTAAATTTCTATACCATCAAAAATCCACTCATCAAAATGGTCTATGGTCCGAACATGCTGATATTCCCTTTATTTTGATCATGAACATGCCAATATTCCCTTTATTTTGATCATGCCCTTCACTGTGCGACAACCCTATCAGAAAAAGCTAATGTGAAAGGTATTTTTTGC
This sequence comes from Arachis duranensis, assembly GCF_000817695.3. Lineage (NCBI taxonomy): Eukaryota > Viridiplantae > Streptophyta > Magnoliopsida > Fabales > Fabaceae > Arachis > Arachis duranensis. Next base: position 32,573,288 of record NC_029778.3, on the reverse strand, counting down.
CCTCTAATTTGGCACCCATGGACTTCAACAGGTAGCCGGGAATACAATTCTTTTTGGTAAACACCCATACAAGTGGCAGGGATCAGTGTAAATATTCCCAGCACAAGTATTATGGTATTGGATAATTTTTTGTTCTAGTTCCTGACTTGTTGTAATTAAACGTAGTGATTATTGCATGGTTGTGCTTAAGGATGACATGAAATTTACATTTCTTTTAGTGTTTCCTGTAATCTATTATATCCAATTCTAGAAACTGCATAACACATAACTACTCCCGCTCGTGCAAAAGTTGTATTCCAAAACGTTATCGATATCCGACATTGAAAGCATCTGTACTTTGAACCCACCTGTTCATTTAAACTTGGTACTTTAGCACAAATTTGGGAGTAAACAAGTTTCTCATAGATACAAATTTCTTTTGCCACTTAAGTAGTTTAGCCAAATTATTTTATCCTATATGGGGAATTACTGGAAACTTGAATATTTAAACTTATTTAGGTGTGGAACAGGTGACTTAAATATGTAAGGTCTCCTTTGTGTTGACTCTCCATGGTATAAAGCTAGAGTGCCCCTTGCTTTTAAATGAATTAAATGTGGAGTATGGCATCTACATTTATTTCTTTTAACACCACTTCTTAGTACAACTGAGACAACTACATATGTAATTAATCACTACAACAATCCCCTCGCTCCAGAAGCTAATTTGCCTTTCTGAAAAACACATGTGGTAGTTAAAAATAGATAGTGGTTGTTGATAAAAGTATTGCAGATAAAAGTAGATAATCGTAGTATCACTAGAGTTGCTAACAGAAGCCCTTCACAGTCAAATTAGTAAAACCAGTAGAGGTAGCACTCATAAAATAGAAATTTGTTTTGTAGGTTAAGCAAAAAATTCAGCAAAATCCCTATCAAACAATACCAAACACCTTTCCAAGTGAGCAGTGAACATGACCACTTTAACCTAAACTTGAAAAATAAAACAACAAGACCATGTTAATTTAAAAGTTTAGAGTAAGTTATCCTAGAAGTCAAACAAATCAATTGTGAACTTTTACCCTGGGAACGAACAAGGAATTCATGAACCATCACAATCTTTGCATAACCATGAGATATTCTACTTAAACCCTGGGAACGAACAAGCAATTCATGAAGCATCACAATCTTTTAATAACCATGAGAAATTATATTTGAACTAAAGGTATCCTAATAGGTCTTCAATAACATTAACGTCAAACATGAATCTCCCAAATGACAAACAAATGCATCAAAACTCAACAGGTAAAATTTACAACTAAATTAATTAAAACTCAAAATCCACGTGACGATATCTTCAGCCAAAAGGACACAAGACAATGGAACATACTTCATCTCCAACAACCCCACAATTGATTGGCCACTTGCAAATACTATGTATCCCGGCCCCTTTTTCAGCCACGGCTCTGGGTTCTCCTCGACCTGGAAACTGATTCGTGCAACAAAACCAACATGAGCTTTAATAGGGAAACATATGGCAATTTAAGAAGCAGCATGAACAAACTAAAAGTAAATGCATACTGTAGTCAATTTTAAGTTATAATTTGATTATGCAATCTAAACTTGATCATTATGGAGCACAACATTGATGTCATTTATAAAGAAGAATTAAACCTCGTCCGCATTGTCTTCATCTGCCAAACAGTTGTGGCGGTCATGACCAAACCCAAAGCACCTTCTGCAACATCTCCCACTCATCGCATTAGTGCTGCCTCGAGGAGCACCCTTTGACCTTTTGATATGAGGATTTCCAATGTCAATGTCATTTCCAGTAGGATGTGCCTGTCCATCCTTGTTGCCTACGTAGCACATGGACTCTAACTCGTTAGATGTCTTCGCGACTACATTTACCACTTTTTCGTAGGTTTCTGAACCTTGTGCTGCCAAGAAGCACATCTTCAAACAAGCAGCCCACAACGCATCGTACCTAATGCGGAATGCCCGTTCTGGATCTGACTGGACCTCTATTATACTAATTCTATCAGATTGGCATCTTTACACCACCTCTTAAGAATCAATCGATCAGGCAACTCTTTTATGTCCAGTTCTTTCAGTACGCAGAATATGTGACCACAAGGAATACCTACACTATTCCATAACTTTCATGAACACTCGAACTTGTCAGAACTCCTATCATACAGCACCGCATGGACACGATGTGGCTTTCGAAACTTCCTCAACATAAGCTTCTCTGTGCTACCAAACCTATCCTTGTGCAGTACAATCATCCCACTAATACTCTCGATTTGTTTCTTTACCTCGAAGTATATTTCCCTTGTGTACAACTTACTAGTCGACCACTCAAGAGACTCCAATCTGGTCGACAGCACAAGATCAGTATACAATGACTTGTAATCCGCAATGAACTCGTTGTTGCAGTAATCTTTCACAACACGATCCAGGTTCTCTACCAGCTCAAGCAGGCAATTTTCAGATTTTATAAATTTCTTTAATGATGAGTTGATGCCCTCACATCTGGATGTTGTTCGCAAGCTTGCACAAAATTTGTCGCACAAGTAAGCATGCGTCCACTGCTTCTTTTTCTTGTATGTGCTTGCAATCCAATCATTATCCTCCAACCCAAAGCTACAGACCACTTCTGCCTAGTAATCTTCAAAGTCCTTAACATCAAAATGGTCGTACACAGCTGTCTTGAATGCAGCACAAAAATCACAATCTTTTATTCTTTGAAGTGCATTCCGAGCAAGTTGCCAGCTACAAAGTTGATGGGTCGCGTTAGGGAACTCATTCCGAATCGCCTCCTTCATGGACTCGTCACCATCCGTGACAACAACTTTTGGCTCCTTACTCTGCATAACCTCTAAAAAATATTCCAACAACCATTTATATGATGGAATCTTTTCATTCTCTAGCAAACCAAATCCAAACATAATAGTCTACCTATGGTGGTTAGTACCAGAAAAAATAACCAGAGACCTGTTGTATATATTCTTCTTGTAAGTGGAATCAAATGGCAACACATCTCCGAAGCACTCATAATCATATTGCATGTGGCCGTCTGACCAAAAAAGATTACCTAGATGCTTTTCAGCGCAGTACGAATATTTTGATACTACTAACGGATCCATCTCTGTCTTACCGTTTAGATAACTAATTGTTGCTACAGCGTCCCCTTCAACAATGCGGGATTGCAAACATCATCCATATAGTTATACAAATCCTTGCTGATAAAGTTGACATTCCGATATCCACCAGACAAGTGAGCAAAGAACCCCATGATTTGAGTTGTCTGGAATCCAGCCTCATGCATGCTGTGTGTGTGAGCTTTGTCTCCATCAGTCAGCTTCCGATGCGGCTGATGAGTCTATATTTTCCGTTATATTTTGGTTTGATTTGAGTAGATTTCATCATATAAACTCACATTTATTCACCTAAATAGCATGCTTTTGTATTTTCTCCCTAAATGGTGCTTAATTATGAAAACATGCTCTTTTGTGCTTATTTTGACTACTTTTATTCCATTTACCTTCCATTCAATACCTTGATGTTATTTGTGAGTGATTTCAGATGAATAAGGTAGGAATGGCTTGGTGGGAATGGAAGAGGAGCATGCCAACCTACTTCGTAGCTCGATCTTATACTTTTATAAGTAACAGATTTAGACTTACACAAGTTGGAAGATTCCATTCACGAAGGAAGTCTTTGAAAAAAAGAATGCGAGACAGAATGGGTGAGTTGTCTAGTTTGGTAGCCGAATCTCCCGTTTCCGTAATTCTTGCCTTCACTAAACAAATGGAAAGGCTCTGTGCATACGCACAAGTGGAAATTCGGCAAAGTGTGCGGACGCACACATCTGTGCGTACGCACAGGTACCAAGGCATGACTCCATTAAAAAATCATGTGCTGCGTGGTTTTTGGGGTCTCTAGGCCCATTTCTAAAGTGCTAAAGGCTGGTTGAGAGGCTATATTAAGGGCATGTCAATATATAACAAAGGAGGGCCATCTTAGAGTAGGGTAGAAACACATAGTAGAAGTAGTGTAGTATAGTTTTAGGTTTTCTCTCTTAGGGTTCTTAATTAGAGTTTGTAGCATTTTATACTTCAAGTTTGATTTTGGATTATAGCAATTGCATTGTAAGTATTTCTTTAATTCTCTCTTTTATTATACTACTTGTTCTACACTTTCCTTTATTTTCATTTCTCTTGTCAATTTATATATAGTTTTGCAATTTTGGATTCCTAGTTGTTTAATTTGTTGTTTGATGGCTTTTATTTGTTTGTTTGAGTTGTCTTTATTGATTTTGATCATTTATGGTTCATAGATTTTACCATTTTCTCAATTTTGCCATGTTATATGTTTATGCCCTCTATGTGTTTGATGAAATGCCAATTTTGATTATGGGGTAATTTCCACCCCTTGGCTTGGGAAAATGAGTCTATGGATTACTAAAGCCATAACGTCCAACATTTAGTGATAATTCTTGGGTTGTTAGTCGTTATTGTTTCCACTAACATTAGCTTTTTACTAAGGTAATTAGTAAGTTAACTAGGACTTGTGGATTGATAACAATTATGCTCACTTGACTTACTCTCCGATGTGAGGGTTGACTTAGTGAGATTAATCCATCATAATTATCATAGTTGTGGTTATGGCAAGAAAGGAATTCCATAACTCATCCCAAGTCAAGGTTTCATTTATGCTTCGAATCATCTTTTCATCGCTTTATAGTTTTACTTATTTATATTATATACATAGTTCTTTTGTTCTTTTATTGCTTTATTAATTGCAATTTTGTCTTGTTTTTTTATCTCTTTATTTGTTACTTCAATCATTGAAAACCTCTTTGCTTTCTCACAACCAAAATTGTATGCACTTGTTGTCACTAGTCCTTAGGAAAGACGACCCGAGGTCGAATTACTCCCGATCTCGGTTTATGTTTTGCATTTGAATATCATCTAAATGTTGATGTCGAGAGTTAGTTGTTGATTTAGCTATACTTGCAACGAAGTGATCTTATTTTGAGAATTCTAGATCAACACTAATTCAAAATTCATCAAATTGGCGTTGTTGGCAGGGAGCTAGCGTCATGAGTGCTATATTTTGGTTGTTGTAAATATGTCCATAGTGTGAATACATGCTTTTTGGTTATTTGTTTGCTTTTGTTGATAATTAGGATTTTATTTCTTTTGTCACTTGATGTCTTTAGTTTTTTATTTCCTATTTTCTCTATGAGTTATCATCCTCTTGGTTTGGAGTTTGGTTGTGATCATTTTGTAGGGTTTGATAACTTCAATTTTGGATTGTATCATAGGATTGGAGCATTGATGAGCGGATAATTTATACGCTTTTTGGCATTGTTTTTAGGTAGTTTTTAGTAAGTTCAAGCTACTTTTAGGGATGTTTTCATTAGTTTTTATGTTAAATTCACATTTCTGGACTTTACTATGAGTTTGTGTGTTTTTTTGTGATTTCAGGTAATTTCTGGCTGAAATTGAGGGATTTGAGCAAAACTCTGAAAAAGGCTGACAAAAGGACTGCTGATGCTGTTGGAATCTGACCTCCCTGCACTCGAAATAGATTTTCTGGAGCTACAGAATTCTAAATGGCGCGCTCTCAACGGCGTTGGAACGTAGACATTCAGAGCTTTCCAGCAATATATAATAGTCTATACTTTATTCAGAAATTGATGACGTAACTTGGCGTTGAACGCCAAGTACATGCTGCTGTCTGGAGTTAAACGCCAGAAA
>NC_029778.3:32563692-32567086 GCF_000817695.3 Arachis duranensis | reverse complement strand
TTCAAACTCCTGAAGGCTGGGCGTGATGACAAGCGCAAAAGAATCAAGGGATTCTATTCCAACCTGATTTAGAACTGACAGATGATTAGCCGTGCTGTGACAAAGCATTTGGACCATTTTCACTGAGAGGATGGGATGTAGCCATTAATAACAGTGATGCCCTACATACAGCTTGCCATGGAAAGGAGTAGGAAGGATTGGATCAATGTAATAAGAAAATAGAGATACGAGAGGAGCACAGCATCTTCACACACTTATCTGAAATTCCCACCATTGCTTTAGATAAGTATTTCTATCCCTTTTCATTTTCTATTTATTTATTAATTTTCGAACTCATCATAAACCAATTTAATCTGCCTAACTGAGATTTACAAGGTGACCATAACTTGCTTCATACCAACAATCTCTGTGGGATCAACCCTTACTCACGTAAGGTATTACTTGGATGACCCAGTACACTTGCTGGTTAAGTTGAACGGAGTTGTGAACTACACATAGTTGAAAAAGCAATGAATTTTACAAAATACAATAACAAAGAACTCTTGTATCACAATTTCGTCCACCAAGTTTTTGGCGCCGTTGCCGAGGATTGTTCGAGTATGGACAACTGACGGTTCATCTTGTTGCTCAGATTAGGTAATTTTCTTTTCAAAATTTTTTTTTTCAAAAATTTTTCTTTTCTTTTTCATTTTTCCAACTTTATTTTCAAAAAAATAATAAAAATACAAAAACAATTAGAAAATCATAAAAATAAAAAATATTTTGTGTTTCTTGTTTGAGTCTTGTGTTTATTTTTAAGTTTGGTGTCAATTGCATGCTTTTAAAATTTTTCTTGCATTTTTTCGAAAATCTCATGCATTCATAGTGTTTTTCATGATCTTCAAGTTGTTCTTGACAAGTCTTCTTGTTTGATCTTGATGATTTCTTGTTTTGTGTTGTTTGTTATTTTTCATGTGCACTTTTGCATTCATATTTTCCATGCATTAAAGATTTCTAAGTTTGGTGTCTTGCATGTTTTCTTTGCATCAAAATTTTTTTCAAAATTATATTCTTGATGTTCATCATGATCTTCAAAGTGTTCTTGGTGTTCATCTTGACATTCATAGTGTTCTTGCATGCATTAAGAGTTTTGATCCAAAATTTTCATGTTTTGGGTCATGATTGTGTTTTTCTCTCTCGTCTTAAAAATTTCAAAAAATCAAAAAATATCTTTTCTTTCTTCTCTCCAAATTTTTGAAATTTTGGGTTGACTTGGTCAAAAATTTTTTAAAATTAGTTATTTCTTACAAGTCAAGTCAAAATTTCAATTTTAAAAATCTTATCATTTCAACATCTTTTTCAAAAATTATATCTTTTCATTTTCTTTTCTATTTGTCGAAAATTTCAAAAATCTTTTTCAAAATATTTTTTAAAAATCTTTTTCTTATCTTTATATCATATTTTCGAAAATTAGCTAACAATTAATGTGATTGGTTCAAAAAGTTTGTTACTTTCTTGTTAAGAAATGTTCAATCTTTAAGTTCTAGAATCTTATCTTGTAGTTTCTTGTTAGTGAAGTAAGTAATTTTAAATTTAAAAATTAAATCTTTTTCGAAATATATCTTTTTATCTTTTATCTTATCTTTTTCAAAAATTTTATCTTTTTCAAAATATCTTATCTAACCTCTTATCTTCTTATCTTTTCAAATTTGATTTTACTATCTTTTCCAACTAACTTTTTGTTTGTTTCTTATCTTTTTCAAAACCATCTAACTACTTTTCCCTCTCTAATTTTCGAAAATATCTCATCTCTTTTTCAAAAATTCTTTTGTTTTAAATTTTAATTTTAATCTTATCTTATCTCTAATTTTCGAAAATTACTAACACCTTTTTAAAATTATTTTCGAAATTCTTCATCTCTTTTCTTATTCTATTTAATTATTTATTTACTAACACTTCTCTTCACCTCTCTCCACCTAATATCCGAATCCCTTCTTCCACTTTCTTCTCCCCTTTCTTTCTTCTTCTAACATAAAGGAATCTCTATACCGTGACATAGAGGATTCCTCTTTCTTTTCTTGTTTTCTTCTCTTTCATATGAGCAGGAACAAGGATAAAGGCACTCTTGTTGAAATTGATCCAGAACCTGAAAGGACTCTGAAGAGAAATTTAAGAGAAGCTAAATTACAACAATCTAAAGGTAACCTTTTAGAAATATTAGAACAAGAGAAGGAGATGGCAGCCGAAAACAATAATAATGCAAGGAGAATGCTAGGTGACTTCACAAAGCCAACGTCCAAATTTGATGGAAGAAGCATCTCCATTCCTGCCATTGGAGCCAATAATTTTGAGCTGAAACCTCAGCTAATTGCCTTAATGCAACAAAACTGCAAGTTTTATGGACTTCCATCTGAAGATCCTTATCAGTTTTTAACTGAGTTCTTGCAGATCTGTGAGACTGTAAAATGAATGGAGTTGATCCTGAAGTCTACAGACTCATGCTTTTCCCTTTTGCTGTAAGAGACAGAGCTAGAATATGGTTGGATTCACAACCCAAGGATAGCCTGGACTCCTGGGATAAGCTAGTCACTGCCTTCCTGGATAAATTCTTTCCTCCTCAAAAGCTGAGCAAGCTGAGAGTGGATGTTCAAACCTTCAAGCACTGAATGCCATATTGGCTCAGAACAAAGTGTTGACTCAGCAAGTCAACATGATCTCTCAAAGTCTGAATGGATGGCAACATGCATCCAACAGTACTAAAGAGGCAGCTTCTGAAGAAGCTTATGATCCTGAGAACCCTGCCATGGCAGAGGTTAATTACATGGGTGAGCCTTATGGAAACACCTATAACTCATCATGGAGAAATCATCCAAATTTCTCATGGAAGGATCAACAAAAGCCTCAACAAGGCTTTAACAATGGTGGACGCAATAGGCTGAGCAATAGCAAGCCATATCCATCATCTTCTCAGCAATAGACAGAGAATTCTGAACAAAACACTTCTAATTTAGCCAATCTAGTCTCTGATCTGTCAAAGGCCACCTTCAGTTTCATGAGTGAAACAAGATCCTCCATCAGAAATCTGGAGGCACAAGTAGGCCAGTTGAGTAAGAAAATCATTGAAACTCCTCCCAGTATTCTCCCAAGCAATATAGAAGAAAATCCAAAAGGAGAGTGCAAGGCCATTGATATAATCAATATGGCCGAATGCACAAAGGAGGAGGAGGACGAAAATCCTAGTGAGGATGACCTCCTGGGACGTCCCTCAAGCAAGAAGGAGTTTCCTATTAAGGATCCACAGGAATCTGAGGCTCATATAGAGACCATAGAGAATCCACTAAATCTCCTTCTGCCATTCATGAGCTCTGAAGACTATTCTTCCTCTGAAGAGGATGAAGATGTGACTGAAGAGCAA
>NC_029778.3:32559930-32563329 GCF_000817695.3 Arachis duranensis | reverse complement strand
TTGGAGGACGTGTTAGTAAAGGTTGAAGGCTTTTACATCCCTGCTGATTTCATAATCTTAGACACTAGGAAGGAAGAGAATGAATGCATCATCCTTGGAAGACCTTTCCTAGCCACAGCAGGAGCCGTGATAGATGTCAACAGAGGTGAATTAGTCCTTCAATCGAATGGGGACTACCTTGTGTTTAAGACACATGGCCATCTCTCTGTGACAAAAGAGAGTAAGGATGAAGAGCTTCTCTCAGTTCAGAGTCAAGAAGAGCCCCCATAGTCAAACTCTAAGTTTGGTGTTGGGAGGCCACAACCAAACTCTAAGTTTGGTGTTAAGATCCCATATCCAAACTCTAAGTTTGGTGTTGAGACTATACAACATTGACCTGATCACCTTTGTGGCTCCATGAGAGCCACTGTCAAGCTATTGACATTAAAGAAGCGCTTGTTGGGAGGCAACCCAATTTTATTTATCTAATTTTTATTTTATTTTATTTTATTGTTATTTTGTATTTTGTTAGGTACATGATCATGTGGAGTCACAAAAAAAATAATAAAAATTAAAAACAGAAGCAAAAATAGCAAAAAAAAAATTCGCACACTGGAGGAAGCACAGGCTGGCGTTCAACGCCAGTAAGATGCATCTGGCTGGTGTTCAACGCCAGAACAGAGCATCAACCTGGCACTGAAGGCCAGAAACAAGCAATATTCTGGCGCTGAACGCCAAGAATGTGCCTAGAGAAGAAGAGCTGGCGCTGAACGCCAGTAACAAGCATCAAACTGGCATTCAACGCCAGAAACATGCTTTACATGGGCGTTGAACGCCCAGAATATGCACCACTCGGCGTTTAAACACCAGAATGGTGTGCAAAGGCATTTTACATGCCTATTTGGTGCACGGATGAAATTCCTTGACACCTCAGGATCTGTGGACCCCACAAGATCCCCACCTACTATATTCTTACCTTACCTCCTAATCCTATTTTGTGATTTCCCCATGTCACACTTCCCAACACTCTTCACCAATCACTTCAATCCCTCTTCCCAATCACCCCCTTCACCACTCACATACATCCACTCTTCCCCATAAACCCCACCTACCTTCAAAAATTCAAAAACATTTTCCTACCCATTCCCACCCTAAATGGCCGAACATTTACCCCCCTCCCTATATATACCCTTCCATTCGACTTCATTTTCACACAACACAACCCCCTCTCCTTCACCTTGGCCGAACCTACATCTCTCTCTCTCTCTTTACCATATTCTCTTCTTCTTCTTTTTATCTTCTTTCTTCTATTGCTCGAGGGCGAGCAATCTTTTAAGTTTGGTGTGGTCAAAGCACAATCTTTTTTGTTTTCCACTACCATCAATGGCACCTAAGGCCGGAGAATCCTCTAGAAAAGGAAAAGGGAAGACAAAAGCTTCCACCTCCGAGTCATGGGAGATGGAAAGATTCATCTCCAAGAGCCATCAAGACCACTTCTATGATGTTGTGGCAAAGAAGAAGGTGATCCCTGAGGTCCGAAGAAGAGGTTGGGAAGTCCTAACCAACCCCATACAACAAGTTAGAATCTTAATTGTTCAAGAGTTCTATGCCAATGCATGGATCACTAGGAACCATGATCAAAGTATGAACCCGAATCCAAAGAATTACCTCACAATGGTTCGGGGGAAATACTTAGATTTTAGTCCGGAAAATGTGAGGTTGGCGTTTCACTTGCCCATGATGCAAGGAGATGAATGCCCCTACACTAGAAGGGTCAACTTTAATCAAAGGTTAGACCAAGTCCTAATGGACATATGTGCGGAAGGAGCTCAATAGAAAAGAGACTCCAAGGGCAAGCTAGTTCAACTAAGAAGACTGGACCTCAAGCCTGTGGCTAGAGAATGGTTGGAGTTCATTCAACGCTCCATCATTCCTACTAGCAACCGATCTGAAGTTACTGTGGATCGGGCCATCATGATTCATAGCATCATGATTGGAGAGGAAGTAGAAGTTCATGAGGTTATCTCCAATGAAATCTACAAAATAGCCGACAAGTCCTCTACCATGGCAAGGCTGGCTTTTCCTCACCTTATTTGCCATCTATGTTACTCAGCTGGAGTTATCATAGAAGGAGACATCTCCATTGAGGAGGATAATCCCATCACCAAGAAGAGGATGGAGCAAGCAAGAGAGACCCTTCACAGTTCTCAAGAGATGCATGAGGATGCTCATCATCAAGAAATCCCTGAGATGCCGCAAGGGATGCACTTTCCTCCCAATAACTATTGGGAACAACTCAACACTTCCTTGGAAGATTTGAGCTACAATGTGGAACAATTAAGGGTGGAACATCATGAGCACTCCATCATTCTCCATGAAATAAGAGAATATCAAAGAGCAATGAGGGAGGAGCAACAAAGGCAAGGAAGGGACATAGAAGAGCTTAAAGACATTATTGGACCTTCAAGAAGAAGATGCCACTAAAGGTGAATTCATTCCTTGTTCTTATTTCTTTCTGTTTTTCGGTTTTTAATGTTGTGTCTATCTATATTTTGTGTGTCTACTTCATGATCATTAGTATGTAGTAACCATGTCTTAAAGCTATGAATAAATTCCATTAATCCTTCACCTTTCTTAAATGAAAAATGTTTTAATTCAAAAGAACAAGAAGTACATAAATTTCGAATTTATCCTTGAATTTAGTTTAATTATATTGATGTGGTGACAATACTTTTTGTTTTCTGAAAGAATGCTTAAACAGTGCATATTTTTGATCTTGTTGTTTATGAATATTAAAATTGTTGGCTCTTGAAAGAATGATGAACAAAGAGAAATGTTATTGATGATCTGAAAAATCATGAAATTGATTCTTGAAGCAAGAAAAAGCAGTGAAAATTAAAAAGCTTGCGAAAAAAATGGCGAAAAAATAGAAAGAAAAAGAAAAAAAGCAAGCAGAAAAAGCTAATAGCCCTTAAAACCAAAAGGCAAGGGTAAAAAGGATCCAAGGCTTTGAGCACCAATGGATAGGAGGGCCCAAGGAAATAAAATCCAGGCCTAAGCGGCTAAATCAAGCTGTCCCTAATCATGTGCTTGTGTCATGAAGGTCCAAGTGAAAAGCTTGAGACTGAGTGGTTAAAGTCGTGATCCAAAGCAAAAAGAGTGTGCTTAAGAGCTCTGGACACCTCTAACTGGGGACTCTAGCAAAGCTGAGTCACAGTCTGAAAAGGTTCACCCAGTCATGTGTCTGTGGCATTTATGTATCCGGTGGTAATACTGGAAAACAAAGTGCTTAGGGCCACGGCCAAGACTCATAACTAGCTGTGTTCAAGAATCAACATACTTAACTAGGAGAATCAATAACACTATCCGAAATTCTAAGTTCCTAGAGAAGCCAATCACTCTAAACTTCAAAGGAAAAAG
>NC_029778.3:32542910-32559681 GCF_000817695.3 Arachis duranensis | reverse complement strand
CGCGCTCTCAACGGCGTTAGAAAGTAGACATTCAGAGCTTTCCAGAAATATATAATAGTTCATACTTTATTCGGAAATTGATGACGTAACTTGGTGTTGAACGCCTAGTACATGCTGCTGTCTGGAGTTAAACGCCATAAACACGTCATGACCCGGAGTTGAACGCCCAAAACACGTTATAACTTGGAGTTCAACTCCAAGAGAAGCCTCAGCTTGTGGATAGATCATGCTCAGCTCAAGCATACACCAAGTGGGTCCCGGAAGTGGATTTAAGCATCAATTACTTACTCATGTAAACCCTAGTAGCTAGTCTAGTATAAATAGGATAAGTAACTATTGTATTAGACATCTTTTGACAGTTTAATCTTTTGACTTTGTAGTATTTGATCATTCGGTCTCTTGATCATTCAGGGGGCTGGCCATTCGGCCATGCCTGAACCTTTCACTTATGTATTTTCAACAGTGGAGTTTCTACACACCATAGATTAAGGGTGTGGAGCTCCGCTGTACCTCAAGTTTCAATACAATTACTATTACTTTCTATTCAATTCTCTTTTATTCTTATTCCAAGATATACGTTGCACAACACTTAGATGAATGTGATGATCCGTGACACTCATCATCATTCTCACCTATGAACACGCGTGATTGACAACCACTTCCGTTCTACTCTAGGCCGGGCGCATATCTCTTAGATTTCCCAACAGAATCTTTGTGGTATAAGTTAGATAGATGGCGGCATTCATGAGGATCCAGAAAGTCTAAACCTTGTCTATGGTATTCCGAGTAGGATTCTGGGATTGAATGACTGTGACGAGCTTCAAACTCCTGAAGGCTGGGCGTGATGACAAACGCAAAAGAATTAAGGGATGATTAGCCGTGCTGTGACAGAGCATAAGAACGTTTTCACTGAGAGGATGGGATGTAGCCATTGACAACGGTGATGCCCTACATACAGCTTGCCATGAAAAGGAGTAAGAAGAATTGGATGAATGTAAGAAGGAAGTAGAGATTCGAGAGGAGCACAGCATCTCCATACGCCTATCTGAAATTCCCACCACCATTGCTTTACATAAGTATTTCTATCCCTTTTCATTTTCACTACAAGAAAAATACCCATTCAGCCACACTTTTTTTAAGCTACATTTGAAAAGCGTAGCCTATTCTATGAATAGGCTACGCTTTTCTCCATGTTGCCTTTTTATGAGGGAAACGGATACACAATTATGGCATCATTTAAAAAGTGTAGCCTTATGTATTATAAAAATCACTTATAAAGCGTAGCCTTAGATTAATATTTATGGGTTCACTTTTTATATCAAAAGAAACGCTTTTAGAAGGTAGCTTATTTGTTATGTTTTAAGTACACTTAAAAAGTGATGCCTAATATATCTAAAGCAAAAAACTTGACACTTGGTAACTTTTTTTTTTCCCTCTTTTTCTCGAAACACTTAGTGAAATTTTTGTAAATTCCTCTTTTTCCCTCTTTTTCCTTCATCCCTGCACTGATCGTGAAACCACTCATCATCGCCACTGACCACTCACCATCGCGCAGAAACCCTCTCACCATCGCGAAGAAACCCACTCATCACCACTCACCACTGACCGTCACTCCTGTTCGCTCTCATCTCTGCGCTTCTCACCTTTGCCAACCCTGTCGCACACAACCCTCACTTTCGTCATTCTCGCCGTCGCTGATGACCGTCGTTGTTGCTGCACTGACCATCGCTCTTCTTCTCCGTTCTACCCTAATCGTCTTCTCCGTGCCCTAATCGCTGATGACCGTTGCTGTTCTAACCATCGCTGTTGCTGTGCCACCGTCACCATTGTCATCTCCGTGCTTCTCATCATCGTCTTCTCTGTGCTCACATCGTTGAGTATGTATGTATTGATTTTTATTTGGTTCTGAAATTTCAGAGGTTTAAGGTTCTGATTTTAGGGGTTTTAATTTGGGAGTTTTAATCTGTGAAATACATATATATAGCTTGTTTTGATTTTCTTAACTTTTAGGTAAAAATTATATTTTATATATGAAATCTGTTCAATTTGCTTTGATTAAGGGTAATCTTATTTTTGCAACTTCATCTGATTGTTGTGTTTAATCAAGCAGGTTATATCTGTGAAGGCATTATCATTAATCTTGTTGTGGTGCAAACAAATAAGAAGTGATGCAGTTAGGTCAATTAAATTATTTACTTACCTGCATTTTTGGGTAAATATCAAATATTGATTTGTTTAGGTCAATTACAGGGCTGGGTCTTCGGTCTTAGTTTACTGGGGATAATTCCTCTGGTAGAGCGGCTCGGTTATGCCACGGAGTAATGTTATATTGTGCTCTTTTTTTCTGAAGTTTTTCTTAAAGTTTTTTACTTTTCATGGTTGCTAATGATAGGCTTTTCTTGCCTTATATAGGCAACTTGCATTTTACACTGGAGATACAGGTATGCAATTTTATAAACAGTTCCGATAAATCAACATTTTACCTTTGATCTTCTTCTAAAATCAACCCAGTTTTGATGCTGAAATAACTTAAAACTGCACTATGCAATAAAATTATGAAACATTCATAACTTAATCTTGATACAAGTTATATCTAGATACCTTGATTAATGTAACAAGTTTCCAAAGTTTTTTGGCAGATATTTTGTAACATAGGGAATAATTATTAGGACAAGTCTCTCTTAATCTTGATTTAAATGGTATATTACATTTGAAAGTACTGATTCCTGTTATTCACTTTAATCATACAATGTGCATTTATTTTCTCTCTGTGATATCTAAGTTGTGGTATTTTATTTCCCACTTATTCCATTTTATCTTGCAGTTGGGGGTCTTTTAAATGCTACATTTAGAAATGCAACAGAATTAATAATCTCGTTATATGCCCTGAAAAGTGGATTGACACGAGTAGTCCAGCTTTCATTGCTGGGTTCAATTTTGTCAAACATGTTGCTTGTGCTTGGATGTGCATTCTTAAGTGGTGGTATTGTTTTCAGCAAGAAGGAACAAGTATTTAACAAGGTAGACATGTAATGTGTCCGCCTCTTTGATTTTCTTCCCGATTTTCATTTCATAAAAGAAACTGTAGCTGATTCAAATTAGCATTCAGGCAGCTGCTACGGTGAATTCAGGATTGCTGCTTATGGCAGTTATGGGCCTACTTTTTCCTGCTGTTCTTCATTATACACGAACTGAGGTGCACTTCGGGAAGTCAGAACTGGCGCTTTCAAGATTCAGCAGCTGTGTCATGCTTGTGGCCTATGCTGCATACTTATTTTTCCAGTTGAGAAGTCAAAGTGGTCTCTATATCTCTGCGAATGAGGTTGGTGGAATTGTTTGGCTTTTGCTTCCTCGGTCACTCTATTATATGTGCATGTACAGTATATGCTAATGGCATGCCATGTGGTAGATTTGTTTGAATTAAAGTACGGGATTATGAGACAGGGACTATGTAAGATAATAATATATATCTCGAACAGAATGCAGATTAGCAGAGTCTATATATATGTTGCTGACTAGTAGAATTTGATTTGTTCAAAATAACTGTCTCCGTTTATCAATTCACACTATTTGTAATATGTCCCAATAGATATGTCTGCCATTTCTGATTCCCTTAGGGATTAAAATTCACACCAAGATTTTTAAGTTTGGTTCATGTTTTTATTCCTGAGGAATTATTTTGGAGAAGTTTTCATCCAGGTTTTCCAGGGATATTAATATCTGAAAGACCAAAGAAACCTGTGGATGATTGGCTAGCTAGGATTTTTTTTCCCCCCATCACTTACTTGTACAAGTAAAGAGATTTTTCAGTTTTGCGATTTTCTTTAATCTTCTGCACTCATCAAGAGCTTTTGTAATATGTTCAATGTTCATTATTGGGATACAAGTCATGGCTTGGCTGGGTTTTGCTTCTTGTACTGACATAATAACATCTTGGCTAACCAATTTAGGAAGAGAGAGAGACAGGCGACAACTCAAATGACGATGAATCTCCTGAAATTTCTAAATGGGAATCAATAATCTGGCTTTTGGTTATGACTGCTTGGATATCAATTCTTTCCGAATATTTGGTTGGCGCTATAGAGGTGGATAATGTTTCATGTTTCCTCTTTCACAGAGCATTTAGCTGTTTGAGGTTCTTGTGTTTCTTTTTTATTGCTACCCGAAATATAACACTCATACCCTTTCAGAGGTACAGAAACTCAAGTAGATTCTCATTTGAGTTTATAAGTTTGACTGATAATATAATTATTACTTCCTTGTCAAAGAAAAAAGAAGATAATATAATCATTATTTAGCATATCATGTTTTATGTATGCATGGTTGTTAGCATATGATGCTGTTGCATTGCCATTCATAATTTGATGTTTTTGAAGTAAAATCATTTTCTCTATTTTAAACTTGAGTTACCCTTAATCCATTCAAATCACTCTAAATGCTTGATTTGATTTTAATTGAAATGTCATTTTGTCTTGAGAATATTTTACAAGAAAATGACTTTTCTTAGATACCAAGTATTTTAAATGAATGAAAATTTTCAGTACTTTTCTCTTTAGAAATTTTTTATGAAATTTACATTTCTGTTTGATCAACTGTATAACAGGGAGCATCTAATTCATGGAACATACCAGTAACATTCATTAGTGTCATATTGCTTCCACTGGTGGGGAACGCAGCAGAACATGCTAGTGCTATCATGTTTGCCGGAGATCTATTTCTTGTTCGTGGAGGGATGAGAAGTGTGGAGTTTAAGGTCATTGAAACTGATCCTGGGGAGTACTGTGTGGTTGCTCCAGATACTGAAATCTTCTGTGAGGGGGAGCCTTTGAAAAGAGAGGATGAAGAGAGGCAGGATGAAGTTGGATATGATGATGTAGGTGGAGTCAGAAAACAAATGGCATAAATTTGTGAGTTGGTAGAGCTTCCCTTGAGGCATCCACAACTCTTTAAGTCGATTGGTGTGAAACCACCCAAAGGTATTCTACTTTATGGACCCCTTGGTTCCGGGAAGACACTGATAGCAAGAGTTGTTGCTAATGAAACGGGAGCTTTCTTCTTTTGTATAAATGGACTGGAGATTATGTCCAAACTGGCAGGAGAGAGTGAAACCAATCTGAGGAAAGCATTTGAAGAGGCTGAAAAGAATGCACCATCCATCATCTTCATTGATGAAATTGATTCTATTGCACCCAAGAGGGAGAAGACACATGGTGAAGTTGAAAGGAGGATTGTTTCACAGCTTTTGACTCTTATGGATGGATTGAAATCTCGTGCTCATGTTATCGTTATTGGAGCTACCAATCGCCCAAACAGCATTGACCCAGCATTGAGAAGGTTCGGTAGATTTGATAGGGAAATTGATATTGGTGTTCCTGATGAAGTTGGTCGACTTGAAGTTCTTCGTATACACACTAAAAACATGAAGCTCTCTGATGATGTAAGTTTCATTGTCTCTTAACTTTGTTGGTGTCTATACACTCTACCAGGTTGGGCATGCCATGTTGTGGCTCTGGTTGTAGGTTGTTCATTAATTCTTTAATGTTCTTAAATTTTCTGTTGCTTAACTCTAGCGCCGCTGTCCTAAAGTAGTGAAGAGTATATTTGAGATGTATAATTTTTACAGTTAACTTTATTCTAGTACTTTTGGATCAATATTATAGATATATTTTGGTTAGAGATAATTTTTATTATATAAAAAAATTATTTAGTGTAATTTTGTATTTATTTTTATTTTGTAATATTCAACTCATTTAAATAAAAATGCAGAATTATTATACATGTAATCATATTAACTATTATATTGTATTAATAATTATTATATATATATATACAGAAAAAAAAACAAGACCTAAGGCTACACTTATATACAGTAGCTATAGTATACAAAAAAAAAGAGGGATCTAAGGCTACGCTTATAAAAAGTAGCTATGGTATATAATGTGGCTACGCTTTACAAGTGATGCAGTAGCGTTGAAAAGCGTAGCCTATTCTGAAAAAATGAAAGCTGCAAAGCGTAGCCTTTGGTCCTGGACAGCATCACTTGAAAAGCGTAGCCTATTCCCAAACGTCAAAAGCGTAGCCCTTGGTGCAGAAAAGCATAGCCTTTGAGAATAGGCAACGGCTGAATAGGAATCACCCCAAAAAGCGTAGCCGTAGCCTAAAAAGCGTAGCCGTAGCCTAAGGCATCATTTTTTTTCACTTTTGGCTACACTTTTCAAGTGTACCTGAATGGGTATTTTTCTTGTAGTGTTTCTATTTATTTATTAATTTTTGAACTCATCATAAACCAATTTAATCTGCCTAACTGAGATTTACAAGGTGACCATAGCTTGCTTCATACCAACAATCTCTGTGGGATCGACCCTTACTCACGTAAGGTATTACTTGGATGACCCAGTACACTTGCTGGTTAAGTTGAACGGAGTTGTGTCCACACATAGTTGAAAAAGCAATGAATTTTACAAAATACAATAACAAAGAACTCTTGTATCACAATTTCATCCACCAAGCATCAATTTTTGGGAGGAGCAACCCCCTCTACACTACAATGAACCATACCCTCCCCAATATGCATACCTAAACCAAGGTTATGGTGGATTTCACTATGACTATACACCTCCACCACCATATACCTATGACCGCTACCCTCAACATAACCCTCATTCACCGTATTTTCAATCACCACACCACCACCATCATACACCTTCTCACACACCACCTCAATATACTCATCAACATGCACTACCTCCCATATATCCAACCTTCTTCCCAACCAATGAACATTCCTTCTTACCTAATTGTGAAGCTTTTCCACCCTTGACCCAAGACCATCAAGACCTTCAAGCCTTTCTCCAAGGGCAAGAAGGATTCCGAAGGACACAAGGGCAATTCGTGGCAACCATAGCTGAAGCGGTGAACCGCTTAGTTCTCCTACACTCATCCGATCAAGGCATTCCTCTTGAGGAATGTGGAGGGTCAAATAATGCATGTAGTGAAGAGGAGAGCATGGAACCACAAGGGAAAGAAGAAGGATTAGAGCTTGAAGTGCAACAAAAGGGAGAAAGTGAAGTATGTGAACTGGAGGTGAGAAAGGAGGAGTTGAGGGAGATTGATCAAAATGAGGATTCCATCATAAGTGATTTTTTGTCCTCCTTGGTCAATCCCCTCAATGATCCTAATGAGTTTCTTCCCATTGAGTTTGAGAGAGACATGGAGGTAAACTTCTCACAACCTCCTTGTTATGAATTGAGTGATGGGGAAGAGGAAGTTGGTGAGGAAGCAATTCCATTCCAAGAACATATTGAGTGGGTGGCAATTTCACCTATGAGCTTCATTGGCCCCCACCAATATGCTATCTTGGAAATGGATTATCAACTCAAGGTCCTTCTTGGATTGGTACATGGTGGAGAAAGGAGTGTTGGTTGCCAAGTCAGTCCAAAGCTCATTAAGAGAGCCAAATCAAGCTTTGGGATTCAAGTACAGTGTGAAGCACAATTGGGTGATTATTGGAAAATGTTGGGTTGTTACAAGGGTCAATTAGGAGCTTATCCATCCGGCTTGAAGCATGAAAATCAACAAGAAGGTGAGCGGGGAACTAGAATATGGGATCCCGAAGGACCTATAAAGTGCAAGCTTGGATGGAGGTTCAAGGAGGAGTGGAAACACAAGCCACCCTAGCAAGACTCTCCTCAAAAAGTCCAACTTAGGACTATAAACCAAAGTGCTTGGTGGGAGACACCCCACCATGGTAACATCTTTCCTACCCTTTTCTCTTTGTTTATAGTTTTGATTTCTTGCATTTTAGCTTATCTTAGCTTAGCTTAGGTTAGTTTAATTTTGAGTTGGTAGGTTAATTATCATATGGATCATGCATTTATGGATTTTTGGATGTTTTAGGGTTGAATTTTGAATGACCTAAGGCTTGGCACCTTAGATTTTAAAGGAAAATTTTTGGAAAACAAGGCATGTGCGTGCGCACACCCTTGTGCACACGCACACAACAACAATATTCTGCACACTGTGCGTATGCACCAACATGTGCGTATGCACACTAGCCTATATGCCCTCTGCTGAGAGTGCTCGCACACTATGTGCGCGTGCATCTCCCTCTGTTTTGCGCTCTATGCGTGCGCACTACTTTGTGCATACGCACACGTCCTTACACCTACTCTGGTGGGAGGGCTCGCATGCCCTGTGCGCATGCACCCCTACACCTTTTTGCCCTTGTGCGTGTGCACGGACCTATGTGTGCACATACACATGATCCTTCCAAAAAAATGTCTTATGTGCGTGTGCACGCGCACACCTCTTACACACCCCTCTATCCGGAGCGTTCGCACGATTCGTGCGGACGTAGCCCTTCCCTTTTTACCTAGTGTGTGTACGCACACATACTTTTGCGTACGAACAAGTGCTGTTTTGAGCAAAATTTTTATTTCTCTTCCATTTAAGCCCTAACGCACTTCCGACCCCTCCACCCCTCTCTTTTCTTGCTTCTTCCATGTTTTTCCTCTTGTTTTACTTAATCTTCATTGCATTTCATTTTCATTTTAGTTATTATATTAGTTTTACTTTAGTTGTTTCTAATTAAATAAATTGCAAGTGTTTGCTTGATGTTGATAGGGTTGCTTGAATTTCATCAATGCATTTATACTTTGCCTTAACTTACTAGTACCTAGTGGGTTTGAATACTCATGTTTTGATTGTACCACTAGGACAAATTATGTAAGTACATTGAATTGAGTGAATTGAGTGGAATTACTTGTTCATCATGATTTTTGAAGTTAAATTCATCACATGACCGATACTTGCTCCTTGTTAATGCTTTTCATTTATTTGAGTGACTCAACTTGATTCTTATCAAGCGTGTCGCTTTTTGTAACAAGTATCTTACCATGTGACCTTTTTCTTATGTTTCATGATGAATAAGGAGTTTTTGGTTCATTATTAAATTGGTTTCTGATTGTGCTATCTGTTAAACCCCATTTTTAGGATTTATCTTGTGTTGAATTTAGAGGGTTTTGTCAACTCTTCTCCCATTTATTCATTGAAATAGCATGGTTTTGTAAATTCTTCTTTAATTGTGCTTAAGAGTGAAAACATGCTTTTAGGTCTTAAAATAGCTAAATTTAATTCACCTTGATTCCATTAGATGACTTGATATGTTTGTTAAGTGATTTCAGGTTTAGGAGGCAAAGATTGGATTGAGGGAATGAAGAAAAAGCATGTAGAAATGGAGAACTCATGAAGAAATGAAGGAATCGCAAAGCTGTCAAACCTGACCTCTTTGCACTTAATCGATCATAACTTGAGCTATAGAGGTCCAAATGACGTGGTTTTAGTTGCGCTCAAAAGCTAAAATTCGGGGCTTCAAAATGACATAAGATTTGCCATACTTGCCACGTGTCTAAGGATGCATACGTGTACTATATGCATAAGCGCCGATGTTGCGCGTGACTCACTAAAGTGCAACTCGTGGCCAGCGATTTCTGAAACATTTTGGGACCAATCCAACTCATTTTGGATGCTATTTAACCCAAGGATTGAAGAGGGATGGGACACTTAGACACTTAGTTAGTCATAGTTTAGTTTTTTGGGGGGAAAGTTAGTTTCTAGAGAGAGAAGCTCTCTCTTCTCTCTAGGATTAGGATTAGGTTAGATCTAGATAAGGATCTCTTATATCTAGGTTAATTTCATGCTTTGATTTACTTTTCCTTTTATAATTCTTCTTCTTCTACATCTCTTCTCTCTAGTTTATCATTTAATTCTTGTAATTCTCTACTTTCATGTTGATGCACTTTTGTTCTTCTATTTCTCTTCAATGCAATTTATGTTTTCATGTTCCTTTATTGTTCATTAGATTTGTTGTTGTTTAATTCCTTGCAATTGAGTAGTGTAAATTTAATTTTATTGCAATCTTGTTATGGTTTTCCTTTTGTGCCTTCCAAGTGTTTGATGAAATGCTTGGAAGGATGTTAGAGTAGAATTTTATGCTCTTGGCTTGGGATGATAATTTAGGAATTCTTGAGTTACTAATGTCCAAGTAATTGATGATTGGGAGCCATTGACTCTAGTTCTCACTAATTGAATTAGTAGAGAGTTAGGACTTATGGACTTGGATTGATATAGCTCATTTGACCTTCCTTTACTCCTAGTTAGAGGATGATTTAACGGGATTGATCCTTGCCAATTCTCATGTTGTGGTTAGTGATAAGTATAGAGATCCTTGACCACCAAACCTTGCCAAGACCTTTGTTAGTTGTTAGTTTATTTCCTTGTCATTTACATTTCTTGTCTCTCATATCAAAACCCCAAAGCATACTCCAAAACCAATAACAAGACACTTTATTGCAATTCCTAGGTAGAACGACCCGAGGTTTGAATACTTCGGTTATTATTTTAGGGGTTTGTACTTGTGACAACCACATTTTTGTATGAAAAGATTATTGTTAGTTTAGAAACTATACTTGCAATGAGATTTTAATTGTGAAATTCTTTACCACACAAAAATCCTCTCATCAAAATGGCGTCGTTGCCGGGAAAATGCAATGGTGTTATGTTATTGGTTATTGTATAAATGTGAATATTGTGAATAGCTTGATTTTTGGATTTCTTGTTAGCTTTTGCTAGTTTTAGGACTTTGTTTCCTTAATTCTTGTTAGCTTTTGTTTCTTATTTTCTCTTTTCATCATGAATTCTCACTTTAGCTATGAGTGTTACAACTATGTTGTAGGAAGTGGAGATTACAATGAGGAGATGTATCAAGGATGGGACAACCAAAGGTGGGAGGAGCCATATGCATATGATCAATCCTCATGGAAGCAACCTCCACCAATGCACTAAGAAGAAGAGCCATTCTATGATGCATACCAATCCACTGGCTATGGTGAATTTTCTTGTGACTTTCAAGAACCACCACCATATGCTTATGAGCCATGTCCTCAACATAGCCCTCAACCATGCTCATAAGCCTCTTTTCACTAAACACCTCTATATGACCCTAATCCATATTATCCACCATACCAACCACCTTTTGAACCATATGAGCCATACATAGAACTACCACCATTCCAATATCAATACTCCCCAAGAACCACCACCTCCACACCCTTACCAAGAAGAACCACTTTCCTATCATGAATCCTTTCTCCAAGACAATGAACATTCCTATCCACGCCAATCTCTAATGGATGAAACCCTTGGTGTTCTTCTTCAAGGGCAAGATGAGATGAAAAGGGATGTGCAACAATTTATGGCTACCATGACCGAGGTGGTAAACCAATTAGCATCTCAATGCTTGAGCACTCAAAGCACTCCCAGGGTCACATGTGGAGAATCAATTGAAGAGCATAGCATGGAAGAGAGATTGGAAACTATGGTGGAGAAGGAAGAATGCTATGTTGTGTTAGAACAATTTAAGGAACCTATGCTTGTTGAAAAAAAGGTAGAAGTGGTTGAAGACCTAGGAGATGCGGAATCTCCATGGGAAGCTAAAATCATGGAAAGTTCCTCCAAGAAGATAGAATTTGATGTTGAGGAGGAATGTGCACAACCTCCAAGACATATCCCACATGAAGACTTGGAGGGAATGGAGCAAGAATTGAGTTCCCTTGGTGATGAAGATTGATGCGTGAGCATCTTGTCTATCCTTTCCTAGTGAATTTGCACTTAAATTGCTGAGTTTAATTAAGAATTAATTATATTTTAGCCACTATGAATGCTATTTTTAGTTTTGGGCAATTTTATTTATTTTAGGTAGCATTCGGCGGAATTTGACGGAGTTTCTGCAGCACAAGAATCAAAGGAGATGGCTGCGAGGAGCGACGCACATGCGTGCCTGACGCGTGCGCCTGATCTAGAAGTATCCATGGCAACACGTCTGCGTGACTCGCGAAGAAGACCAGCGACGCATCCGCGTGACTGACGCGTACGCGTCATATGCGCCACGTGCAGAAAAAGCAAAAAAATGCTGAGGGCCAATTCTGGACTGTTTTAACCCAGTTTCCAGCCCAGAAAACATATATTAGAAGCTGCAGAATGGACTAATCAAGTGGTCCCCACCCATCAACTGAAGATCTATTAATTAATTCGAATTTAAATTCAAAACTTATCTTTTAGGAAAAGATATTATTTTTAATTTTGGTTAATTAGATTTTAAATTTATTAGGATTAGTTATAAATAGGAATTTAGATGCCATCAGATTGGAACTCTGTACATTTAGGGAGTACATTTTACCAGAATCCTAGTTTTCTTCTCTAAACCATGAGCAACTAATCCTCCATTGTTAAGGTTAGGAGCTCTGTCTATTCGTAATGGATTAATTCGTTTGATCTTTCTAATTCAATCCATGTTTTGATTTATATTTCAATAATTGTTTTCGCTCTTTATTTTATAAATATGGGTGGAACAGAAGTATGACCCATGTTCTAATTAAGTTCTTGTAAAACTTAGAAAAGCTCTTTACTTGAACAACAGCTTGAAAACATATTATACTGAATTTCTAATTGTTTGTATTTAACGTGATACGTGACATATAATCCCCTTATTTTTGGATAATTAGGATTCTTTTGGCATATAAACTAGAAATTGATCATCACCCTCTAATTGGAATTAATTGACCAAGGAATTGGCAGTTAATGAATTTTAGAGGAGACTAGGAAGGTCTAAGGAATTAGGGTGAATTAAATATTTGCATGATTAAATTAGTTAGTAAGAAAAGTTAATCCGGAAAAATAGATAACTCTGAAACCTTAACTGTTTTCTTAATATTTTAGTCCCAAGCCATTTATTTTACTATTTAAGTTTCTGTACGATTGTTTAATGCTCTTTCAACCTCCAAACACTATTTTTTGCTTGTCTAACTAATCCTATCAAAGGCTATTGTTGCTTAATCCATCAATCCTCATGGGATCGACCCTTACTCACGTAAGGTATTACTTGGTACGACCTAGTGCACTTACTGGTTAGTTTGTGATTATAAATATACCGCACCAAGTTTTTGGCGCCATTGCCGGGGATTGATAGTGATTAGCAACTATTAGTTGTTTGATTGCTTAGATTATGCGTTTTATTTTTAATTTTATTAAAATTTATTTTAAAAAAAATTTAAAAAATTTGTTTTTAATAAATAAATAGCACCAATATTTTTTTTTAATTTCTGAGATTAAGTTTGGTGTTACCTATTTATTATTTTTTTCTTCTATTTTATTCAATATTTTTATCTCTTTACACAGCTTACCTCACTGGGAATTCTCTGCACTTTGACGTAGAGATTTCCATCCTTTCTTGTTTTCTGTTTGTTTATGCGCAGGAACAGAGACAAAGAACATCTCTTAGACTTTGATCCTGAACCTGAAAGGACTTTCAGGCAGCATTTACAACAAGCAAGACTTTACAAGGCTGCAGAATCTACTATGGATTCGACTAATAATGATAATCCCAATGTGGCATACCCGAATGGGAATGAGCAACAAAGGAGAGTGCTTCGCTCTTACTCTTCTCCTACTGCAGATCTTTATGGAAAAGGTATCGTGGTGCCTCCTATTGCTGCGAACAACTTTGAGTTGAAAGCTCAACTAGTTACCCTGGTGCAACAAAACTGCCAGTATCATGGTCTTCCCCACGAAGACCCAAATCAATTTATTTCTAGTTTTCTGCAAATTTGTGATACTATGAAGACAAATGGAGTAAACCCAGATGTGTACAAACTCATGCTCTTCGCGTTTGCTCTGAATGATGGAGCAAAGCTATGGCTAGATTCCCAACCCAAGGAGAGTTTGGATACTTGGAACAAGGTGGTTACTGAGTTTCTCACAAAATTTTTCCCACCAAAGAAGTTGACTAACCTTATGATGGAAGTTCAGACCTTCAGGCAGAAGGATGGTGAGACTCTGTATAAAGCTTGGGAAAGATACAAGCTACTGACTAGGCAATGCCCTTCGGACATGTTCTCCAAATGGACTCAACTAGACATTTTTTATGAAGGCTTAGGTGAAATGTCCAAGATGTGCCTAGACAACTCTGCAGGAGGTTCATTGCACAAGAAAAAGACACCAGAGGAGACTATTGAGCTTATTGAATTGGTTGCTAGTAACCAATATTTATACTCATCTAACAGGAATCCTGTGAACTCTGAGGCTCCTTAGAAGAAGGGTTTCATGGAAGTGGAAGCTCTTAATACTATTCTTGCTCAGAACAAGATTATGTCTCAGAAAATAAATCTACTTACTCAACACATAGGTGACATGCAAGTCTCAGCTATCAACACCCAAAATCCACCTCAAGAGATCTCCTATGACATGGGAGGAAATTTAGTGCAAAATGATAATTCTGGGTATGCTCAATCCTCTTCTGAACAGGTCAATTACATGGGGAGTGGTTCTAGAAATCCCAATAATGACCCCTATTCTCAGACATACAATCAAGGATGGAGAAATCACTCAAATTTTGGGTGGAGAGACCAACCTCAGAGACCTCAGAATTTCAACAGTAATTCTCAGGGCAGTTTCCAACAGAACAATTACAGTAACCGCCAATCTCAGCCTCAGCAGGCTAACTCCAAATCCAAGGAAGATTCTAATTAGGAGATGATGAGGAGTTTTATGCAAAAAACCAGAGCCTCCATTAGAAACTTGGAAGTACAAATGGGCCAGCTGAGCAAGCAAATACCGGAGAGGTTTGCAAGTACATTTCCAAGTGATACAGTGGTGAACCCAAGAGAAGACTGCAAGGTTATCCAATTATGAAGTGGTAAAACAGCTGGTTTTGAGATAAAGGCTAATGAAGAGCTAGTTGAAAAGAGAGCTCCAGAAGAGAAAAAGGAAGAAGTGGAGCACGCCCCTCCAAAGCGTGCAGACAACCCATTCTTTGGCTCTCTAGACACATATCCTATATTGCCAAAGGCTCCTGAATACAATCCAAAAATGCCATATCCTCAGAGACTTTAGAAGGCTTCCAAAGAAAAGCAGTTCTCTAAATTTTTAGATGTCTTCAAGAAGCTACAAATCAACATTCCCTTTGCAGAGGCTCTGGAGCAAATGCCTCTCTATGCTAAATTTATGAAAGAACTATTGACCCACAAGAGGAATTGGAAGGAACAAGAAATAGTGGTGTTAACCAAAGAATGCAGTGCCATTATTCAACACAACCATCCTGAGAAGATGCCAGATCCAGGGAGCTTTGTAATTCCTTGCACCATTGGAGATGTCACCATCCAGAGAGCTTTATGTGACCTTGGAGCTAGCATCAATCTCATGCCACTTTCAGTAATGAAAAAGCTTCAAATTGAGGAGGTAAAACCCACTCGTATTTTTCTTCAACTTGTTGATCTTTCTATTAAATTACCTGTGGGTGTTGTTGAAGATTTACTTGTTAAAGTAGGACCATTCATCTTTCCTATTGATTTTGTTATATTAGACATGGAAGAGGAAGTAAAATCCTCTATTATACTTGGTAGACCCTTTTTAGCTACAGGTAGAGCTCTGATTGATGTACAAAACGGTGAAATAACCCTGAGGGTCAATGAAGAACAGGTGGTCCTTCATGTTTTTGAAGCTCTCAAGCACCCTAATGATTCTGAAGGGTGTATGAAAATAGATGTTATTGAACCACTTGTTCAAGAGGTACTGAAAGCTGAGGTGCTTGATGACATTCTGGATCCTATCTCTGAGTATGAATTAGTTGAAATTGATAATTCACCACCCCAGAAGGCTATGGTTCACACGCCTAAAGCAGAGGAGGAAGCCCCAAGCTTGAGCTCAAATCCTTACCTCCTTCTCTGAAATATGTATTCTTGGGTGAGAATGACTCATATCTAGTGATTATTAGCTCTTCCCTGATGCCTTAAAAGGAAGAGGCGCTTATTTCAGTGCTCAAGAGCCATAAAACAGCTCTTGGGTGGACTATTAGTGACTTGAAGGGGATTAGTCCAACCAAGTGTATGCACAAGATCCTCCTTGAAGATGATGATAAACCAGTTATGCAACCACAAAGGAGACTCAATCCAACCATGAAAGAGGTGGTCCGAAAAGAGGTAATGAAACTTTGGGAAGCAGAAATTATTTATCCTATTTCTGACAGTCCTTGGGTAAGTCCTGTGCAGGTAGTTCCCAAGAAAGGAGGGATGACAGTGATCAAAAATGAAAAGAATGAGCTTATTCCCACAAGAACCATCACAGGATGGAGAATATGTATAGACTACAGGAGGCTTAACACTGCTACAAGGAAGGATCATTTTCCCTACCTTTCATTGATCAGATGCTTGAGAGGTGATGAGCGGATAATTTATATGCTTTTTGGCATTGTTTTCATATAGTTTTTAGTAAGTTTAAGCTACTTTTAGGGACGTTTTCATTAGTTTTTATGTTAAATTCACATTTCTGGACTTTACTATGAGTTTGTGTGTTTTTCTGTGATTTCAGGTAAATTCTGACTGAAATTGAGGGATTTGAGCAAAACTCTGAAGAAGGCTGACAAAAGGACTGCTGATGCTGTTGGATTCTGACCTCCCTGCACTCGAAATGGATTTTCTGGAGCTACAGAACTCCAATTGGCGCGCTCTCAACGGCGTTGGAAAGTAGACATCCAGGGCTTTCCAGCAATATATAATAGTCCATGCTTTATTCGAAAAATGACGACGTAACTTGGCGTTAAACGCCAAGTACACGCTGCTGTCTGGAGTTAAACGCCAGAAAAACGTCATGATCCAGAGTTGAACGCCCAAAACACGTCATAAACTGAAGTTTGACGCCAAGAAATGCCTTAACTCGTGGA
>NC_029778.3:32540319-32541017 GCF_000817695.3 Arachis duranensis | reverse complement strand
TTCAAAAATTTGAAGTTTGTTACTTTCTTGTTAAGAAAGGTTCAATCTTTAAGTTCTAGAATCTTATCTTGTAGTTTTTTGTTAGTTAAGTAATTTTAAAAATTAAATCTTTTTCAAAATATCTTTTTCTTAAAAATCTTTTTATCTTTTTATCTTATCTTTTTCAAAAATTTTATCTTTTTCAAAATTTGATTTCAAAATATCTTATCTAACTTGTTTGTTTCTTATCTTTTTCAAAACCACCTAACTACTTTTCCCTCTCTAATTTTCGAAAATTCTCCCTCTCTTTTTCAAAAATTCTTTTTGTTTCAAATTTTAATTTCAAATCACATTTATTTTTACTTTTCGAAAATCACTAACTCTTTTTCAAAATTATTTTCGAAAATTTCTTTCTCTTCTCTTATTCTATGTAATTATTTAATTACTAACACTTCTCTTCACCTCTCTCCATTCATATCCTAACATCTCATCTCACATCTCTGCCATCCTCACAGTTGTGTTTCTTTTCCACTCTTCTTCTACCCCTTTCTTCTTCTACTAACATAAAGGAATCTCTATACTGTGACATAGAGTATTCCTTTTTCTTTTCTTGTTTTCTTCTCTTTCTTATGAGCAGGAACAAGGATAAAGGCACTCTTGTTGAAGCTGATCCAGAACCTGAAAGGACTCTGAAGAGAAAATTAAGAGAAGCTAAATTA
>NC_029778.3:32539205-32539502 GCF_000817695.3 Arachis duranensis | reverse complement strand
GCCTCAACAAGGCTTTAACAATGGTGGACGCAACAGGCTGAATAATAGTAAGCCATATCCATCATCTTCTCAGTAACAGACAGAGAATGCTGAACAAAATAATTCTAATTTAGCTAATATAGTCTCTGATATGTCAAAGGCCACTTTCAGTTTCATGAATGAAACCAGATCCTCCATTAGAAATTTGGAGGCACAAGTAGGCCAGCTGAGTAAGAGAGTTATTGAAACTCCTCCCAGTATTCTCCCAAGTAATACAGAAGAGAATCCAAAAGGAGAGTGCAAAGCCATTGACTTAGT
>NC_029778.3:32538374-32538982 GCF_000817695.3 Arachis duranensis | reverse complement strand
TCCTCTGAAGAGGATGAAGATGTGACTGGAGAGCAAGTTGCTCAATACTTAGGAGCTATCATGAAGCTGAATGCCAAGCTATTTGGTAGTGAGACTTGGGAAAGTGAACCTCCCTTGCTCATTAGTGATTTGGATACTTGGATTCAGGACACTCTACCTCAAAAGAGACAAGATCCTGGCAAGTTCTTAATACCTTGCACCATTGGCACCATGAGCTTTGAAAAAGCTCTATGTGATCTTGGGTCAGGAATAAACCTTATGCCACTCTCTGTAATGGAGAAGCTAGGGATCATTGAGGTACAACCTGCCTTGTTCTCATTACAATTGGCAGACGAGTCCATGAGAGAAGCTCATGGGATAGTAGAGGACGTGCTAGTAAAAGTTGAAAACTTTTACATACCTGCTGATTTCATAATCCTAGATACTAGGAAGGAAGATGATGAATGCATCATCCTAGGAAGACCTTTCCTAGCCACAGCAGAAGCTGTGATAGATGTCAACAGAGGAGAGTTAGTCCTTCAATTGAATGGAGAATACCTTGTGTTTCAAGCACATGGCAATCCCTCTGTGACAAAAGAGAGCAAGCATGAAGAGCTTCTCTCAGTTCA
>NC_029778.3:32532436-32533182 GCF_000817695.3 Arachis duranensis | reverse complement strand
CAAGCATCACATGGGCGTTTAACGCCCAGAACATGCACCAATGGGCGTTTGAACGCCAGAATGATGCATGAAGGCAATTTACACGCCTATAGGGTGAAGGAATGGTATTTCTTTTCACCTCAGGACCTGTGGACCCCACAGGATCCCCACCTACCTTTTCTTTTAATCCTATTCACACTCTCCTAATCCAAATCTCATTCTCAATGTCACCCTTCCCAAAAACCTTCACCATTCACATCAACCTCCTCTTCCCCATAAACCCCACCTACCTCCATTACATTCAAATTCAAATTCCCACCCTTTCCCACCCAAAATGGCCGAAACCTAACCCTCCCCCCTCCCTTTAAATACCTCTCCTTTCTTCTTCATTTTCACACAACAACAACCCCTTCTTCTCTCATATAGCCGAACCCCCTCCTCTCCTTCTCTACCCAAATTCTCTTCTTCTTCTTCTACTCTTCTTTTCTTTTTACTCGAGGACGAGCAAATTTTAAGTTTGGTGTGGTAAAAAGCCTAGCTTTTTATTTTTCATTCACCATCAATGGCACCCAAGACCGGAGTTTCGTCAAGAAAAGGAAAAGGGAAGGCAAAAGCTTCCACTTCCGAATCATGGGAGAAGGAGAGATTCATCTCCAAAAGCCACCAAAACCACTTCTATGATGTTGTGGCAAAGAAGAGGGTGATCCCTGAGGTCCCCTTCAAGCTCAAAAAGAATGAGTATCCGGAAATCCGACATGAGATTCAAG
>NC_029778.3:32530196-32530951 GCF_000817695.3 Arachis duranensis | reverse complement strand
TGTGCTTGTGTCATGAAGGTCCAAGTGAAAAGCTTGAGACTGAGTGGTTAAAGTCGTGATCCAAAGCAAAAGAGTGTGCTTAAGAGCTCTGGGCACCACTAACTGGGGACTTTAGCAAAGCTGAGTCACAATCTGAAAAGGTTCACCCAGTTATGTGTCTGTGGCATTTGTGTATCCGGTGGTAATACTGGAAGACAAAATGCTTAGGGCCACAGCCAAGACTCATAAAGTAGCTGTGTTCAAAAATCAACATGCCTAACTTGGAAAGTCAATAACACTATCTGAAATTCTAAGTTCCTAGAGAAGCCAATCACTCTAAAACTTCAAAGGAAAAAGTGAGATGCCAAAACTGTTCAGAAGCAAAAAGCTACAAGTCCCGCTCATCTAATTATAATTAATATTCATTGATATTCTGGAATTTATAGTATATTCTCTTCTTTTTATCCTAATTGATTTTCAGTTGCTTGGGGACAAGCAACAATTTAAGTTTGGTGTTGTGATGAGAGATAATTTATACGTTTTTTGGCTTGTTTTTAAGTAGTTTTTAGTAAGATCTAGCTACTTTTAGGGATGTTTTCATTAGTTTTTATGTTAAATTCACATTTCTGGACTTTACTATGAGTTTGTGTGTTTTTCTGTGATTTCAGGTAAATTCTGACTGAAATTGAGGGATTTGAGCAAAACTCTGAAGAAGGCTGACAAAAGGACTGCTGATGCTGTTGGAATCTGACCTCCCTGCACTCAAAATGGATTTT
>NC_029778.3:32522484-32529175 GCF_000817695.3 Arachis duranensis | reverse complement strand
TGACCATAGCTTGCTTCATACCAACAATCTCTGTGGGATCGACCCTTACTCACGTAAGGTATTACTTGGATGACCCAGTACACTTGCTGGTTAAGTTGAACGGAGTTGTGAACTATGGTATTGGCATCATGTTTTTGGCGCCATTACCGGGGAATGAAAAGCAATGAATTTTGCAAAATGGAATAACAATTGAATCACAATTTCGTCCACCAAGAGGTTAGCTGGTCATGCATTTTATTATTTTCTAGATGGATATTCTGGATATAATCAAATTGCAGTGGACCCTCAAGATCAAGAGAAGACAGCATTCACATGCCCCTTTGGAGTATTTGCCAACAGAAGAATGCCTTTTAGACTTTGCAATGCTCCAGCAACTTTTCAGAGGTGTATGCTTTCAATTTTTTCTGATATGGTTGAAAAGTTTATTGAGGTATTTATGGATGACTTTTCTGTGTTTGGTAATTCTTTTGAATCCTGCCTTAATCATTTATCTCTTTTCTTGAAACGGTGTCAATAATCAAGCCTTGTTTTAAATTGGGAAAAATGTCATTTTATGGTTATAGAAGGTTTGTTCTTGGACACCGGATTTCAAGTAAGGGAATTGAGGTTGATAGAGCAAAGGTGGAGGTAATTAAAAAATTACCACTACCAACTAATGTTAAAGCAGTCAGGAGTTTCTTGGGTCATGCAGGATTTTATAGAAGATTTATAAAGGATTTTTCTAAAATTGCTAAACCTCTAAGCAACCTCTTGGGTGCTGTTCCTTTTGTCTTTGATTCTGATTTTTTGCATGCTTTTGAAACTCTAAAAGCAAACCTTACCTCTGCTCCCATTATAGCTCCCCTTGACGAGGATCTACCATTTGAATTAATGTATGATGCTAGTGACTTTGCTATAGGAGCTGTTTTAGGACAGAGGCATGGTAAGCTTGTACATGTCATTTACTATGTCAGTCGTGTGTTAAATGATGCCCAAAAGAATTACACAACTACAGAAAAGGAATTATTAGCTGTTGTGTATGCTGTTGATAAGTTTATGTCCTATTTACTTGGTTCTAAGGTTATTATTTATACTGATCATGCTGCTTTGAAGTACCTTCTAACCAAACATGATTCTAAACCAAGATTAATCAGATGGGTGTTGCTCTTTCAGGAGTTTGATATTGAGATAAAAGACAGGAAAGGGTCAGAGAATCAAGTAGCTGACCATTTTTCCAAAATTGAGCCTGAAGCAGGAATACAACCACCCACAGCTGTGACTGAGACGTTTCCGGATGAACAATTGTTCCTCATTCATCAGGCTCCATGGTTTAATTGCAGACATTGCAAATTATAAGGCCATGAATTTTATCCCAAGGGAGTATAGTAGGCAACAGGTGAAGAAGCTATTGACTGATGCAAAGTACTACATTTGGGAAGAACCATACCTTTTTAAAAGGTGTTCAGATGGAATCATCCGGAGGTGTGTCCCAGATGATGAAAAACAGCAGATTCTTTGGCACTGTCATGGTTCTAAGTATGGAGGCCACTTTGGTGGTGAAAGGACAGATACAAAGGTCCTTCAGAGCGGATTTTACTGGCCGACTCTCTTCAGAGACTCAAGAGCATTTGTAAAGCACTGTGACAGATGTGAGAAAGCCATGAATCTCCCTGCCAACCATGAAATGCCATAGCAGGGGATTCTTGAGGTTGAGTTGGTTGATGTGTAGGGTATTGATTATATGGGACCTTCCCACCCTCACATTCAAACAACTATATTCTAGTGGCAGTTGACTATGTGTCTAAGTGGGTGGAAGCTGTGGCTTTGCCTACCAATGATGCCAAAATGGTAATGAGCTTTCTTTAGAGATATATCTTTAGCCGGTTTGGTGTCCCAAGGACACTCATTAGTGATGGAGGAAGCCATTTCTTTAACAGACAGATGGACTCTCTTCTGCAGAGATATGGAGTCCGTCATAAAGTGGCAACCCCCTATCACCCTCAAACAAGTGGACAAGTTGAAGTCTCCAACAGGGAACTTAAGAGGATTCTAGAGAAGACCGTCAGTGTTTCAAGAAAGGACTGGTCTAAGAAGCTTGATGATGCTCTCTGGGCATACCAGACAGCGTACAAGACTCCCATTGGCATGTCCCCTTATCAGTTGGTCTATGGCAAAGCCTGTCACTTGCCAGTTGAATTGGAGTATAAAGCTTACTTGGCAATTAGGTATCTGAATCTTGATTCAGAAGCTTCAGGAATCAAGCAAATGCTTCAGTTGAATGAGCTTGATGAATTCAGATATTCAGCCTATGAGAATGCCAAGCTCTATAAGGAGAGAACCAAGCTACTGCATGACAAGAAGATTGCCATCAGAGTCTTTGAGCAAGGACAAATGGTGCTTCTGTATAATTCAAGGCTCAAATTTTTTCCCGGGAAGCTAAAATCCTGGTGGTCAGGACCGTTTGTGGTTACCAGAGCTTCACCATATGGACATGTGGAAATACAGGAAGAGAATTCTGACAGGAAATTTACAGTGAATGGCCAGAGATTGAAGCACTATCTTGGAGGCGAGATTGATCGCCAGAGGTCCACTCATTTGCTGAACTAGCAGAGCTGACCGTCAAGCTTGTGACGTTAAAGAAGCGCTTGTCGGGAGGCAACCCGATAAATTCGTATCCTTAGCTGTTTTTCGTAGTAGTAGTTTTCTTAGTTATTTTATTTTTATTGAGTTCTTACTAATTTTCTGATCATGCAGCTATGTTCTTCTAGGAACCGAACACCTCAAGCTCTATTTCAAAAAAAAAAACAAAAAACAAAAAAAAAAGAAGAGGAGGCACACGACGCGCAAGCGTCATTGATGCGAATGCGTCAATCATATTTGCATGAAAAATGAAATTTGACAGAGAGTTGTGTGGGAGTGGCGTTGAACTCATGCCTTTCGCACAAACGATCCCACATGAACGCGTACCCCACGCGATCGCGTCGTTTGTGATTTTTGCCATTCACGCGGGCGCGTCACCGACGCGAATGCGTGACCTGCAAATTTGATGTAAAAGAGTATTTGGGAAGAGAGTTGTGCTGGCTTGGGGCAAGAAGTGTGCTAAAAGCACAAATTTGGTCACGCCGATGCGTGACTGATGCGTTCGCGTCAGTTGCACATATGGCCATCCACGCGAGCACATGTATGACACGAACGCGTCGTATGAAAAATTGCCTCCCAAGCCATGCGAATAGAAAGTCGCGCGGGCGTGCGGCTGGCTTCGCGCGAATCGCACAAATTCAAGGCACGCGGACGCGTGCCTGACGCTAACGAGTCATTATGAAAAATGCGCGACATACGCGAACGCGTCGTTTGCGCCACCTAGTTTTTTTTCTCTCTCTCTCCCAATCCTTATTCTCTCTTATTCTTTTATCCTCTTCTTTTTCTTTCTTCATAATAATTTATCTCTTTCTATTTTCAGTTCTTCTTTGCTTGAGGACAAGCAAAACTTTAAGTTTGGTATTGACGCTTCGCTTAGAAGTTTTTCGTTTATTCCTATGGCACCAAAAGGGAGGTGAATCATCTTCACTGAGGAGCACAACCTGAAGAATAAAGTGACCGCTAGGATAACTAAGGTGGTTGAGTTCCCTTCACTTTTTATTCCTCCATCTTTTTCTATGTTATGTTCTGGATTTCTGCTATTTTTCTTTGTTTGTTGAATGATCCTTTATTAGTTAGAATCTTAGGACTAGTTTAGTTTTCTTTTTTTTTATACTGAAAAGATGTTTCATGTACCACTCACTGAACTTGAATCCAAAAAGAAAAAAAAAGAAGTGATGTATTGCATGAGAAATTGAGTTTAATTCTAAGAATAGTCTTATTTACTTAAATGTGGTGGTATTTTCTGTGATTTTTGAATGCATGAAATGAACAGTGCATATTTGAATTTGAATCAATGGATGTTGATGTATAAGGAACAGGAATTTAGAAAATTATTATGACTTCTCTTAAATAAACAAAAATTTAATCCTTGACGCAAAAGAAACAGCAAAAGAAAAAAATAATAAATAAATAAATAATAATAAAAGCAAGGTCCAAGGCTCTGAGCATCAATGACTAGGGAGGTCAGACATGATTAAAAGCTCAAAGAGTTGTTTCCCTAGTCATATGCTTGTGGTGTGATTGTGTCAAGTAATCCTTGAGACAGAACACTTAGAGTTGAGACCAAGTGTGTTTAACAGAGTATGCCAAAGGCTTTGAGCACCACTGTCTGGGAGTAACTGAAAGAAAAATCAGGACTCAAAGAGAGTCCCCCAGTTAAGTGCTTGTGGTGTTTCTATATCAAGTAACTCTTGAGACAAAACATTTAAAGTCACGGTTAGGCTCAAGGTGCAAAGCACCAAAGAAAAATAAATTAAAGTAAATGTTGTTGTGTTCAAGGATTAAACTGAAATGTAAAGATCAGAGAATTCATAATATTATCCAGATTCTAATTCCGAATAACAATAACATTCCTGATTCAAAGGAGAGTGAGATGCCAAACCTATTCAGGATTGCAGTTGTAAACCCCACTATAAGAAGAGACACGAGCTTAATCGAACTCTCATTCTCATGCAAATTCACATCATAAGCTTATATTAGTTTTGGTTGCTTGAGGACAAGCAACAGTTTAAGTTTGGTGTTGTGATGCGTGAGCATCTTGTCTATCTTTTCCTAGTGAATTCGCACATAAATTGCTGAGTTTAATTAAGAATTAATTATATTTTAGCCACTATGGATGCTGTTTTGAGTTTTGGGCAATTTTATTTATTTTAGGTAGCATTCGGCGGAATTTGACAAAGTTTCTGCAGCACAAGAATCAAAGGAGATGGCTGCAAGGAGTGACGCGCACGCGTGCCTGACGCGTGCGCGTGATCTGGAAGTATCCATGGCAACGCTTCCACGTGAACGACGCATCCGCGTGACTGACGCGTACGTGTCACATGCGCCACGTGCAGAAAAAGTAGAAAAACGCTGGAGGCGAATTCTGGACTGTTTTAACCCAGTTTCCAGCCCAGAAAACACATATTAGAAGCTGTAGAATGGACAAATCAAGTGGTCCCAACCCATCAACTGAAGATCTGTTAATTAATTCGAATTTAAATTCAAAACTTATCTTTTATGAAAATATATTATTTTTAATTTTGGTTAATTAGATTTTAAATTTATTAGGATTAGTTATAAATAGGAATTTAGATGCCATCAGATTGGAACTCTGTACATTTAGGGAGTACATTTTACCAGAATCCTAGTTTTCTTCTCTAAACCATGAGCAACTAATCCTCCATTGTTAAGGTTAGGAGCTCTGTCTATTTGTAATGGATTAATTTGTTTGATCTTTCTAATTCAATCCATGTTTTGATTTATATTTCAATAATTGTTTTCGCTCTTTATTTTATAAATATGGGTGGAACAGAAGTATGACCCATGTTCTAATTAAGTTCTTGTAAAACTTAGAAAAGCTCTTTACTTGAACAACAGCTTGAAAACATATTGTTCCGAGGGTTACCTGAAACGTGTAGCTCGGTCGTCTGGCAAGACCCGAGGTAGGGGTTCCGTGACCCGAGCTTGATATGCTGAGCGACTGGTGGTTGTACCTGCAATGACACTCCGATGCTTAAGTTAGCATGGGTCCAAGCAGATATGTGTAGAGTGTGGAATATGTGTCATACCTGGGTATTCCAGTGTATTTATAGTAGTTGGCCGTGATCTTCCCTGGATAAGATATTCTTATCTTATCTTATCTTTTGGGAGTTTTATCTCTATCTTTGTGGAACCGCCTTTCCTAGGCCTTTTCGGCCTTTAGGTTTTGGGCTGCGTTCCTTCTGATGGGCCTTCTTAGCTTTGTTGTCCGAGGTCCGACCTCAGGCGTGGACCTTTGGGACGAGGTCGGACCTTTCATGGATTTTGCCGAGTTGGAGGAGCTCGGTCAGGGTATGAACAGTGCCCCTGCCCGAGTTCGTCCTTTTTGAGAGGTCGAGCTCGGGCATAGTAGTTTTTCAAAATTCAAAAATGGCCATTCCTGCATTTATTGCATTTTACCGTTTCTCCTCGATTTCCGTTCGGGCTCCGTGAAGGCATTATTTATTTGCCCCTTTCCCCCTTTTCTTCGTTTGTTCTGTTCCCTTCCTTTTTTCTGAGTTTTTGCCATTCTCCTTTTTCTTTGTTCTTCTTCCCTGAATCTTTCCGTGTGTCTTTCCGGGGTTTCCTCTGCGCCGCCGTTCTGTTCTCCTTGCTTCGGAGCTCGTCGTCCTCGTTTCTTTCTTCCAGGTTTGTTCTCATCTCTTTTCTTGTGCGCATGTGTTTCTGTTTCTTTTTCTCTATGCCTGGGTTGCCCCGAAAAGAGGCGCCGCCATTGCTTTGTTTGTTTGTACATGGGGGGGGACTCTTTTTTGTTCTCTGGTATTTTGCTCCGGGTTGCTATATTTTCTTCTCAAAGGTCGTTTGTTTCTTGTTTTGCTGAATGGGTTTTCGCTGTCTGCTTTTTATGTGATTTTTTGCTTGCTGTTGTATTCTTCTTTGTAGGCAAGAATTTTATGTCTCGAAAGGTTCTTCAAGCGATGTCGACCAAGATTCCAAGTGGTCTTGGTTGGGTAGATCCTGTTCCTCTAAGAGTCCCTTCTGTGGTAGATTCTGAGTATTTAGCTAGGTTTCGTAGGCAATGTAGCATATGTGAAGATAGAGAGTCTGAGAG
>NC_029778.3:32521354-32522422 GCF_000817695.3 Arachis duranensis | reverse complement strand
CTTTCTTTCTAGATGAGAGTGGGGAGCCTTCTTTTCCTCTTTGTTGGCAGGAGAATGTAGTGTCTGCTAAGTATACGTTTGAGAGTCTAGATGAGGTGGAGCAGGCTTTTGTGGGTGTGGTGAGCAGTTTATGGGGTCGGGCACCTCACTTGGACACGAAGAAAATGTTGGGGGATCCAAGCCTTCTCCGTTCCGAGTTAGGTAGTTCCCGACCTCTTCCGAGATTCATTTTTTTTAGTACTTTGGTTTTGCTTATTTTTGGTGAAATTTCTGTTGTGGTAATCCCTTTCTTTATTTCTTTGCAGAGATGTCTTCTCAGGCGGTTTCCATGAAGTTCCTTCGTCGGACGAAGAAGTCTGTGGCTGCTCGGAATATCGAGGCCGGGGAGGCTTCTGCCCGATCTTCTCCGCAGAAGACTACCGTGGGTGTTTAGACTCGGTCGAAGACTATTCCGACTCCTCAGTTCCGAGCTATAAGCCAGGATCCTCCGACCTCTGCTACTTCTTCTCCTCCTCCGTTCTCGGGTCCTCCTCCCAAGAAGCAGAAGACCTCTCAAGAGCTTGCCGGTTTCAATGATAAGGACTTTGACGCTCTTGGTTGGATTGAGCAGCACATCCTCCCTCAGACTTTCATTTCTACTGATGACGCGTCTATGGAGCATCATTTTCAATATATGGCGCGGAGCTGTGTCCGGATGGCCAGCCTTCATGCTGCTATTGCCCGAGAGTTCAAGAAATCCCCCCTTGGGGCGACCAGCTCCCGACTTGAGAAGGCTCAGTCCGAGCTTGATAAAATTAGTCAACTGAAGGCTGCCAGGATTACTGAGCTGGAGGCCTCTTTGGAAAAAGAGAAAACTAAAGCTACCGCGGCTGTGGCGGCAGCGAAGACATCTGAGGAGATGGCGAAGGCGGCTACAGAGAATTATACTCGGCTATATGCCGAGCTTGTGGAGACGAGGGAGAAGTTGCAATCCGCGCAGGACGAGTTTTACGAGCTGGAAGGTCATGTGGCCAAGGGTATGGATGCTATGTTCGAGAATTTGAAGGCTCAGGTCCGGGTTCTTGCTCC
>NC_029778.3:32517679-32519441 GCF_000817695.3 Arachis duranensis | reverse complement strand
ATAGGAATTATTGCCTCCATCCCGTAAGCTAGTCGGAACGGTGATTCTCCCGTTGTAGAGTGTGGGGTTGTCCGGTATGCCCATAGTACCTGGGGGAGCTCCTCGGCCCATGCTCCTTTGGCCTCTTGGAGTCTTCGTTTTAACCCGGCCAAGATGACTTTATTTGCAGCCTCTGCTTGTCCATTGGCTTGTGGGTGCTCGACTGATGTGAATTGCTGTTTGATTTTTAGTTCGGCCACCAAGTTCTGAAAACTTGTGTCCGTGAACTGTGTTCCATTGTCTGTTGTGATGGAGTAGGGGACTCCGAACCTTGTGACAATGTTTTTGTATAGGAATTTGCGGCTTTTCTGAGCCGTAATGGTGGCTAAGGGTTCAGCTTCGATCCATTTTGTGAAGTAGTCGACCCCTACTATGAGGTATTTGACTTGCCCCGGTCCTTGGGGGAACGGGCCGAGTAGGTCAAGTCCCCATTTTGCGAAGGGCCATGGTGCGTGATGCTGATAAGGTCTTCGGGTGGTGCCTTGTGAAAATTGGCGTGTTTTTGGCAGGGGGCATATTTTCACAAATTCCGTTGTGTCTCTTTGCAAGGTCGGCCAGTAGAACCCGGCTCGGACTACTTTCTTTGATAATGCTCGAGCTCCGAGATGGTTTCCACACATGCCTCCGTGGACTTCTTCGAGGACACTCTTTGTTTCTGAGGTCGGGACGCACCTAAGGAGGGGGTTTGAGAATCCTCTTCTGTATAATACGTCGTGAATTAGGGTATAATTCTGGGCGTCTTTCGTGAGTCTTTTAGCTTCCTTTCTTTCGGTGGGGAAAGTTCCCGACTTCAGGTAGTTGAGTATGGGGGTCATCCATCCTTGCTGTTGGTTGGATATATTTAGCGTTTCGTCCTCTCTTATCACGGAGGGAGATTGTAAAGCGTTTCTTCCTCTCTTAGCACGGAGGGGGATTGTAAGGTTTCCTGGAGGAGACTTCTGTTGTTGCCTCCGGGCTTGGTGCTGGCGAGTTTTGAGAGGGCGTCCGCCCGGGCGTTTTGCTCCCGAGGTATATGCTGGATCTGTATTTCTGAAAAGTGGCGTAATTGTGCCCGTGTTTGGTCTAGGTATTTTTTCATAGTTGGGTCTTTGGCCTGGTAGCTTCCATTTACTTGTGATGTGACGACCTGGGAGTCGCTGAAGATCATGATTCTCTGGGCTCCGACCTCTTCGGCTAGTTTTAGACCTGCTAGTAGGGCCTCGTATTCGGCCTGGTTGTTCGAAGCCTGGAACTCGAATTTTAGGGATAGTTTTATCCGTGTTCCTTGGTCGCTTTCGAGTATAACCCCGGCTCCGCTTCCTGTTTTGTTTGAGGACCCGTCGACATACAGGTTCCATGAGAGTGGGGTTCCAGGGGTCTCAGTGTATTCTGCGATGAAGTCGGCTAGATACTAAGATTTTATGGCAGTCCGGGCTTCATAGTGGAGGTCGAACTCGGACAGTTCCACCGCCCATTGTAGTATTCATCCTGCCAGGTCTGTTTTTTGCAGGATGTGTCTCATGGGTTGGTTTGTCCGGACTTTGATGGTGTGGGCTTGAAAGTAGGGACGGAGCCTCCGAGCTGTGAACACTAGGGCGTAGGCGAATTTTTCTATCTTCTGATAGTTTAATTCGGCCCCTTGTAGTGCCTTGCTTACAAAGTATATGGGGTGTTGTCCTTGGTCATTTTCTCGTATTAACACTGAAGCGACTGCTCGATTTCCAACCGAGAGGTATAGTACGAG
>NC_029778.3:32505688-32515512 GCF_000817695.3 Arachis duranensis | reverse complement strand
GGCAAGTGTTGTATGTCCAGGCAGGCTTTGTTGAATCGCTCCATGTACTCTCGGAGAGTTTCTTGGTTACCTTGTTTGATTCCGAGTAGACTGGGGGCATGTTTCGTTTGTCCTTTTGGATAGAGAACCTTGTCAGGAATTTTTTGGTTAGGTCTTCGAAGCTGGTGATTGATCTTGGCGGCAGGTTGTCGAACCACTTCATGGCCGACTTGGTGAGAGTGGTGGGGAAGGCTTTGCATCGAATTGCGTCGGAGGCGTCGACTAGGTACATTCTGCTTCTGAAGTTGCTGAGGTGGTGACTTGGATCGGTGGTGCCGTCGTAGGGATCCATATCGGGTGGCTTGAAGTTTCGTGGTACCTTCTCCTTCATGATCTCTTGCGTGAAAGGATCATGGTTGCATTCGGGGGTGGTGCCGCGTTCTGTCCGGTCTTTCAGATTGGCCTCTATTTTCCGCAGTTTTTCTTCTAATTCTCTGCGCTTTCGAGCCTCCCTTCTCAGATCTTGTTCAGTTTCTTTCTGCTTTTTTAGGTCCTCTTCGAGTTGTTTCAGTCGGTTTTGTTGTGCCCGGACTGCTTCTAAAATTTCCGAGCTCTTTTCTTTTTCGGAATTTTGCGGATCTTTGTTTGGGGGTGGTGTCTTTGGGTGATTCTGTTTGTTTCCTCCTGGAGTGCGTGGTGACGGAGGACTATCCGGTCGTTCTCCGGTGTCAACTTCATCCTCTTGCTCTGATGCAGCGTGGTCATTGTTGAGAGGGTCGTCCGCCATGGTAAAGGGATGACTTCCAGGTCCCCGGCAACGGCGCCAATGTTCCGAGGGTTACCTGAAACGTGTAGCTCGGTCGTCTGGCAAGACCCGAGGTAGGGGTTCCGTGACCCGAGCTTGATATGCTGAGCGACTGGTGGTTGTACCTGCAATGACACTCCGATGCTTAAGTTAGCATGGGTCCAAGCAGATATGTGTAGAGTGTGGAATGTGTGTCATACCTGGGTATTCCAGTGTATTTATAGTAGTTGGCCGTGATCTTCCCTGGATAAGATATTCTTATCTTATCTTATCTTTTGGGAGTTTTATCTCTATCTTTGTGGAACCGCCTTTCCTAGGCCTTTTCGGCCTTTAGGTTTTGGGCTGCGTTCCTTCTGATGGGCCTTCTTAGCTTTGTTGTCCGAGGTCCGACCTCAGGCGTGGACCTTTGGGACGAGGTCGGACCTTTCATGGATTTTGCCGAGTTGGAGGAGCTCGGTCAGGGTATGAACACATATTATACTGAATTTCTAATTGTTTGTATTTAACGTGATACGTGACATATAATCCCCTTATTTTTGGATAATTAGGATTCTTTTGGCATATAAACTAGAAATTGATCATCACCCTCTAATTGGAATTAATTGACCAAGGAATTGACAGTTAATGAATTTTAGAGGAGACTAGGAAGGTCTAAGGAATTAGGGTCTAGTCATATATAGTTTTCCATGAATTAAATCTTTGCATGATTAAATTAGTTAGTAAGAAAAGTTAATTCGGAAAAATAGATAACTCTGAAACTTTAACTGTTGTCTTAATATTTTAGTCCCAAGAAAAGTTAATTCTGTACGATTGTTTAATGCTCTTTGAACCTCCAAACACTATTTTCTGCTTGTCTAACTAATCCTATCAAACGTTATTATTGCTTAATCCATCAATCCTTGTGGGATCGACCCTTACTCACGTAGGGTATTACTTGGTACGATCCGGTGCACTTGCCAGTTAGTTTGTGGTTATAAAATACCGCACCAAAGATCATGCATCAAACCTTCTTGGTGGTGAATCCTTTGAACTTGAAGAACCTTCTCTCGACAAGATGGAAAGCGACGTGGAGGTAGATTTCTCTCATCCTCCCATTTATGACTTGAGTGATGGAGAATAGTTAGACGAAATTGATGAACAAAGGATTAAAATTGAAGAAGTTTGTCAAGAGGTGGAGACAAATAAGGAGAATCACAAGGGAGTAGAGCTTGCAAGGATATTGGAAATACCTCTCCCTAAGCCACCACCATCCATTTTTTTCATTCAAGTGGGTAAATTCCTTATACTTAAGCTTTATTATTCCTCTTGAATATGGTTTGCTTGAGACGGATGGTCAACTTAGACATATTTGTGGCTTTAAGAGAAAAATGAAGATGGTTAGTGGTTGGCATTGTAACTCAAAGCCTAATAGCAAGGGTTGGTGTAGAACTAGATTGCTTGGGTCTAGGATGATGTTTGGTCACTTTATTGAGAATTCATCTTGCTTGCCACCCGGATGAATTAATGATAATCGTCTTAAAGACGGGTGTGAAAATAAAGTGTGGGATCCCGGATTACAAGATGAGGACCACTTTTGGGAGCCCATGGTTTGTGAGGAACTCAACCCAAGCTTGGAGTTATTAATTTTGAAGAATGGTGCTTATTGGAGACTCAAGCATTGGTGGATGTTCCAAGATGGTTACAAGCACAAGCCACCTTGAGAGGAGCTCCCCATAAGTCCAACTTAAGGACAATAAACATAAG
The DNA here is from genome assembly GCF_000817695.3 of Arachis duranensis. NCBI lineage: Eukaryota > Viridiplantae > Streptophyta > Magnoliopsida > Fabales > Fabaceae > Arachis > Arachis duranensis. The sequence goes on along the minus strand of NC_029778.3, from coordinate 32,512,985 downwards.
TGCTAGGTAGGAGACACCCCACCATGGTAAATTCTTTTCATTTTTCCCTTTTGTACATATTGGTAAAGTAGGTTTAATCCCATGTTTTGTTTTGTTTGTTGAGTCTATTTGGTAGTTTAGTATGTCAAATAAAGTTTCATGGTGTTTTAGTAGCTGTTTGGAGGTTTGGAAGGCTTGGTTTGGTGCAAAGACTTGGAAAATTTTTTTGAAAAAAACAGAGCACCAACCCACGCGTACGCGTCATGCGCGCGTACGCGTGACCCAAGCATTTTCGACCATCCACGCGGACACGTACATGGCGCGTACGCGTGGATGCAAAAATCCATCCACAGCGAAAAACCCGAGAGTTACGTCTGCACTGTGCAAACATTGTGCCTAAGGCACAAACTAACCCACGCGTGCGCGCACCTAGCGTGTACGCATACATGATCCTGAATGTGCAATGCACGCGCACGCGTGCATGGCGCGCACGCGTCGATTGCGCCACCTGCATCCCTGGAACATTTTCCAGAGAGTTGGGCAAACTCTGGGTTGACACTGTGCTCTACGCCTAATCTAACCCACGCGTGTGCGCACCTGGCGCATACGCGTCCTTCTGCCAATCTACCCATCGACGCATGGGCGTGCATGGCGCATCCGCACCGAAAAAAAAGAGTTTTTTTTTTCTCCTCTTCCATTTTCTTTTGTTTATTGCATTTGCATGCTTTTGTTCTTTGCATTTCAGTTTTGTTTTTATAGCCTGTTTTCATTTTATTTTCTAAGTTTCTCATTTTAATAATGGTGTTGAATTCTTATACTCAATTGTTGAGACTCTCTTGCATTATTTTGGTGCTTCGAGACTTGTTTAGCATTAATTGTAATATTTGTCCTACACACGAGATTAGTGCTTTAGTCCTTCCTAACTCATTATCCTTTGTTTTTGTGCTTCATCATCAATGAGTTAAGATGGGACCAAATGCTTTCATGCTTATCACTAATCTTGTTTGTGATAATTCTTGTTTGAACCTGATGCTCAATATGCTCTTCATGCTTTGACTTTACTCTTACATCAAGTATTAGTTGATATGCCCTTTTGCTATACTGCTTTCTCACTTGCATGCATAGCTAACATGTAGTGAGAACCCTACTTTTATTTGGCATTAGCCCCTGCCTATGTTCTATTTGATTTGATATCTTTGTTATAGGCTTAATTTTCTTTCTTTTTCTCTCCTTTTAGATTAGCCACCAAAAGAAGGAAAAAGGAGAAGTCTCAAAATGGGGCAACAAATGAGTCATCCGTACAACCTTTTGAAGGAGCTCATCAGTTGTATTAACCCGTCCACCTTGCTCTTCTTTGCGTGCACCAAGGACGGTGCAATCTTCAAGTGTGGGGAGGTCGTCCGACCGATCTCCATGGGTAAAAATTTCCTTTTTCAACACCAATGTTAGATTAGTTATTGCTTTGCATGATAGGTTGCATGTTAGTTGGAATTTGTACATATTTTTACCACTTATTTCTTATTAGGACTACTTGGTTAGGGTGATGATTTCTTTTCCAAGAAACCGTTTTAGGGCACCCTACCCTACCAATTTAAAAAAAATTTGGTTGAACTTGCTTGAAGAATTGATAAACCACTATTTTATGATTCATATTGTGTTTAATTGTGTGGTTTTATCAAGTCTTTGCCCACTTATTCATATGATTTGCATGTAATTACAATTCCTTCCTAAAAATAAGGTGGAGTTTCTACACACCATAGATTAAGGTGTGGAGCTCTGCTGTACCTCGAGTATTAATGCAATTACTATTGTTCTTCTATTCAATTCGGCTTATTCTTGTTCTAAGATATCACTTGTTCCTCAACTTGATGAATGTGATGATCCGTAACACTCATCATCATTCTCACCTATGAACGTGTGCCTGACAACCACCTCCGTTCTACCTTAGATTGAGTTACATTTCCACTGAGAGGATGGGAGGTAGCCATTGACAACGGTGAAACCCTACATACAGCTTGCCATGGAAAGGAGTAAGAAGGATTGGATGAAGACAGTAGGAAAGCAGAGAGACGGAAGGGACAAAGCATCTCCATACGCTTATCTGAAATTTTCACCAATGAATTACATAAGTATCTCTATCTTTATTTTATGCTTTATTCATAAATCATCTATAACCATTTGAATCTGCCTGACTGATATTTACAAGATGACCATAGCTTGCTTCATACCAACGATCTCCGTGGGATCGACCCTTACTCGCGTAAGATTTATTACTTGGACGACCCAGTGCACTTGCTGGTTAGTTATGCGAAGTTGTGATAAAGAGTTGAGATTACAATTGTGCATACCATGTTGATGGCGCCATTGATGATCACAATTTCGTGCGCCAGAGAGCTCATAGTAACCATAGTACAGAACGCCTGGAGGGTCTGGATTGATTATAGGCGTCTCAACCAAGCCACTCGTAAGGATCACTACCCTCTTCCATTCATTGATCAAATGCTGGATCGCATGTCAGGTAAATCATATTATTGCCATATTATTGCTTTTTAGATGGTTACACAGGCTATTTCCAGATTCATATAGCCCCTGAAGATCAGGAAAAGACTACTTTTACATGTCCTTTTGGGACTTATGCCTATAAGAGAATGCCCTTTGGCTTTAAGAATGCACCAGCTACTTTCCAAAGGTGCATGGTGAGTCTTTTCTCTGACCTACTTGAGGACTGTATGGAGGTTTTTATGGATGATTTTAGCGTTTATGGTGATTTCTTTAGCCTTTTCTTGGATAGTTTATCTAGAGTACTAGATAGATGTGTTACTACAAACCTTGTATTAAATTTTGAAAAATGTCATTTTATGGTAAGACAAGGAATTGTACTAGGACATGTTGTGTCTAATACTGGCATTTCTGTAGATCCAGCAAAGGTGGATGTTATTTCTAGTTTACCTTACCCCTCCTCTGTGCGGGAAGTCCACTCGTTCCTTGGCCATGCAGGTTTCTACCGACGATTCATTAAGGACTTTAGTAAGGTAGCACTTCCCCTATCCAGGTTACTGCAGAAAGATATCGAGTTTGACTTCAGGGAGGATTGCAAACAAGTGTTTGATAAACTTAAGACTGCCCTGACTCAAGCTCCAATTGTGAGAGGACCTGACTGGAGCCAGCCATTCGAAATCATGTGCGATGCTTCCAACCATGCAGTAGGAGCAGCGCTGGCTCAACGTGCATGTAAAGCTCCTTTTGTCATTGCTTATGCGTCTAAGACTTTAGACACTGCTCAGTCTAACTACACTACTACTGAAAAAGAGCTTCTAGCTATTATTTTTGCTCTGGATAAATTCCGAGCCTATTTACTTGGTGCTAAGGTAGTAGTGTATTCAGACCACGTAGCTCTAAAGTATTTATTAGCTAAAAAAGAATCCAAACCAAGGCTTATACGTTAGATACTGTTACTACAAGAATTTGATTTAGAAATAAAGGATAGGAGTTGTAACCAGAATCTAGTGGCAGACCACTTGTGTTGCCTTGAGCACATTAAAGATGACTCCACTCCTATAGCTGATAATTTTCCATTTGATAACCTACAAGCAGTATCTGAGGTAGTCCCTTGGTATGCACCTGTCGCTAATTATCTAGTTAGTCGCACTTTTCCTTCAAACTTTACTAAGCACCAAAGAGACAAGCTGAAAAGCGAGTCTAAATATTATATATGGGATGACCCATATTTATGGAGATGTGGCGCTGACCAGGTAATTAGAAGGTGTGTGCCTCAACCAGAATTCTAGTCCATTTTAGAGGCATGTCACTCATCTGAGAGTTGAGGACATTTTGGCCCTCAAAGAACAGTTAGAAAAATCTTAGACTGTAGATTCTGGTGGCCTACTCTTTTTAAAGACGCTGCTGAATTTTGTAAATCTTGTCCCCCATGCCAAAGGTTTGGTAATATATCCCAGAGGGATGAAATGCCTCAACAAATTATGCTTTTCTGTGAAATTTTTGATGTTTGGGGCATTGACTTCATGGGTCTATTTCCAAATTCTAATGGCCACCTTTATATACTGTTAGCTATAGATTATGTTTCTAAATGGGTGGAAGCAATTCCTACCCGTACTAATGATGCTAACACTGTTGTTTCCTTTGTTAGAAACCACATTATTTGTCGCTTTGTATCACCACGAGCAATCGTGAGCGATCAAGGCACCCATTTTTGTAACAGGCGACTAACAGGATTACTGAAGAAGCATGGGATCATTCATAAAGTAGCAACAGCATACCATCCTCAGACTAATGGGCAAGCCGAGGTGTCTAACAGAGAGATAAAGCGCATATTGCAGAAGATAGTCAAATCTCATAGAAAAGACTGGAGCACCAGGCTACAAGATGCACTCTGGGCATACAAAACAGCATACATGACACCCATTGGGATGAGTCCTTTTTGCCTAGTCTATGGAAAGGCCTGTCATGTTCCAGTCGAAGTAGAGCACAAAGCTTTTTGCATAGTAAAGGAATGCAACATGGGATTTGAGAAAGCCGGAGCTGAAAGGAAGTTGCAACTGCAAGAATTGGAGAGCATTCGCCTAGAAGCTTATAAGAACTCAAGGCTGTACAAGGAAAAAATAAAATATGTACATGATCAACACATCAAGAGGAAGGAGTTCCAACCTGGGGATTTAGTCCTCCTTTACAACTCCAGACTGAGGCTCATGCCAGGCAAACTGTGATCAAGGTGGGAAGGTCCATATAGAGTCGAGAAGGCTGAGCCGTACGGAGTTTTTTACCTAAGTCACCCTTCAAGCTCTGAACTCATCAAGGTTAATGGACATCGTTTGAAGCTCTACCATGGTGAGAAGGTGACGCAAAACAAGGAGTTAAATATCTTCCTCTTGGAGGATCCACTCGCAACTGAAAACTGAGCTACTAAAGCGTCCAACTTAAGGACGTTAAAGCAAAGTGATAGGTGGGAGACAACCCACCATAGTATGATCGTTCCTCTTCCTCTCCTTATTTTCCCTTATCTATAACTCTTCTCTGTACTACTGCCTATATCTTGCACCTCGCCTGCATACTGCATTTGCATATAAAAAAAGAGAAATTGCACGCGACACGCCAGCGTCACCGACGCGTCCCGTCGCATGAGCATTGGAAATAAAGAAGATTGGACAGAGAGTTACGTCGGAATGTGGCTGGAGGCGTGCCTTTGGCACAATTTGATCCACGCGACTGCGTGGATGACGCAACCGCGTCATTTGTAAATTGGCCTCCCCACGCGTCCGCATCGACCACGCGAATGCGTGCCCCTGCAATTCGACGTACCAAAGGTGAGTGGCCGAGAGTTGAGCTGGACTTAGGCTGCACTTGTGCTAGTCGCACAAGTCCTGCCACGCGAACGCGTGCCCTACGCGTTCGCGCCATTATTTCCATCTGGCCATCCACGCGATCGCATCAACCACACGATCGCTGATGATTGGATTTTTGATGGTATAGAATTTCACAAATGAATTCTAGTTGCAAGTATAGTTTCTAAACCAATCAATAATCCTTTCATACAAAAAGTTGTTTGTCACAAGTACAAACCCCTAAATTTATAAACCGAAGTATTGAACCTCGGGTCATTTTCCCTAGGAATTGTAATGAAGTGTCTTGTTATTGGTTATGAGGTATTTTGGGGTTTTTAAGATTTTAGACAAGAAATATAAATGGCAAAGAAAATAAACTAACAACTAACAAAGCTCTTGGCAAGATATGAGAACTAGAAGTCCTATCCTAGTTATCCTCCTCAATTGTGACAACCAATTGTCCATTGTTTCTACTTAGTTAACCTCTAACCATGGAGAAAAGTCGAGTGGATGAATCAATTTGATTCCTCAAGTCCTAATCAACTCCTAAAGGAAAGACTAGCTTTAGAGACATTCAAATCAATTAACAACTTCTAATTATCAATCAACAAAGGAATTAGATAACTCAAGAGTCACTAATTACTCTACCTAGGTCAAGAGGAACAAAATCTACACTAAAACTTAAAGAAGCATTTTATCAAACACATAAGAGGCATAGAGGGCAGCACATGAGATCTACAACAAGAATAGAATCTAACAACAATTATTGAAAGGAATTAACAACAACAATTAAAAGAAACACAAGTATTATTGAATTACCTTGAATTGAATTGAAAGAAAAAGAGAAGGAACAATAGTAGATCTACAACAAAATATAGAAACAACATAAAGAAAATTACAACAAAAGAATAGAAGAAGATGAATGTAGCAACAAAGAATTGAGAGATAGAAGTAGAAGAAAGCAAAGATTAAAACCTAGATCTAAGAACTAAACCTAATCCTAATCCTAATCCTAAAGAGAAGTGAGAGCTTCTCTCTCTAAAACTAACTCTAAACTAATCCTAATGAGTTTGAATGAACTAAAGTGAGTTAATCTCCCTTTGCCCTTCAATCCTTGGCTTTAAATAGCAGTTTAGGCGCCAAAGTTGGTTGAGATTAGTGATGAGTGGATAATTTATACGCTTTTTGGCATTATTTTTAGGTAGTTTTTAGTAAGTTCAAGCTACTTTTAGGGATGTTTTCATTAGTTTTTATGTTAAATTCATATTTCTGAACTTTACTATGAGTTTGTGTGTTTTTTTGTAATTTCAGGTAATTTCTGGCTGAAATTGAGGGACTTGAGCAAAACTCTGAAAAAGGCTAACAAAAGGACTGCTAATGCTGTTGGAATCTGACCTCCCTGCACTCAAAATAAATTTTCTGGAGCTACAAAACTCCAAATGGCGCGCTCTCAACGGCTTTGGAAAGTAGATATCTAGAGCTTTCTAGCACTATATAATAGTCTATACTTTATTTGGGAATTGACGACGTAAAGTGGCACTCAACGCCAAGTACATGCTGCTGTCTGGAGTCAAACGCCAGAAACACGTCACAACCCGGAGTTGAACGCCAGAAACACGCTATAACTCGGCGTTCAACTCCAATAAAAGCCTCAGCTCGTGGATAGATCAAGCTCAGCCCAAACATACACCAAGTGGGCCCCGGAAATGGATTTATGCATCAATTACTTACTCATGTAAACCCTAGTAGCTAGTCTAGTATAAATAGGATAATTTACTATTGTATTAGACATATTTTGGTCTCAGTTTTGTTTTATTCTTCATCTTAGGAGACTATTGATCACGTTTTAAGGGCTGACCATTCGGCCATGCCTGAACCTTTCACTTATGTATTTTCAACAGTGGAGTTTCTACACACTATAGATTAAGGGTGTGGAGCTCTGCTGTACCTCAAGTTTCAATACAATTACTATTATTTTC
>NC_029778.3:32504094-32505612 GCF_000817695.3 Arachis duranensis | reverse complement strand
CTTGATGAATGTGATGATCCGTGACACTCATCATCATTCTCACCTATGAACGCGCGTGACTGACAACCACTTTCATTCTACCTTAGGCCGGGCGCATATCTCTTAGATTCTCCCAACAAAATCTTCGTGGTATAAGCTAGATAGATGGCGGCATTCATGGGAATCCGGAAAGTCTAACCTTGTCTGTGGTATTCCAAGTAAGATTCCGGTATTGAATGACTGTGACGAGCTTCAAACTCCTGAAGGCTGGGCGTTAGATTGGATGAATGTAATAAGAAAGTAGAGATTCAAGAGGAGCACAGCATCTCCATACGCCTATCTGAAATTCCTACTATTGATTTACATAAGTATTTCGATCCTATTTTATTTTCTGCTTATTATTTATTTTCGAACTTATCATAAACCATTTAATCTGCCTAACTGAGATTTACAAGGTAACCATAGCTTGCTTCATACCAACAGTCTCTGTGGGATCGACCCTTATTCACGTAATGTATTACTTGGATGACCCAGTACACTTGCTGGTTAAGTTGAACGGAGTTGTGACCACACATAGTTGTAAACCATGGTATTGGCATCATGTTTTTTGCGCCATTGCCAGGGAAAGAAAAAGCAATGAATTTTACAAAATGCAATAACATATGAATCACAATTTCGTCCACCAAGTTTTTGGCGCCGTTGCCGGGATTGTTCGAGTATGGACAACTAACGGTTCATCTTGTTGCTCAAATTAGGTAATTTTCTTTTCAAAAATTTTTCAAAAATCTTTTTCAAAATTTTTCTTTTCTTTTAAGTTTTTCCAAACTTTATTTTCGAAAAATATAATAAAAATACAAAAAAATCATAAAATATTAAAAATCAAAAATATTTTGTGTTTCTTGTTTGAGTCTTAAGTCAATTTTTAAGTTTGGTGTCAATTGCATGTTTTTAAAAAATTTATGCATTATTTTTGAAAATTCCATGCATTGATAGTGTTCTTCATGATCTTCAAGTTGTTCTTGACAAGTCTTCTTGTTTGATCTTGATGTTTTCTTGTTTTGTGTTGTTTGTTGTTTTTCATATGCATTTTTCGTTTGTTAGAGTCCATGCATTAAAGATTTCTAAGTTTGGTGTCTTACATGTCTTCTTTGCATAAAAAAAATTTCAAAAATATGTTCTTGATGTTCATCATGATCTTCAAAGTGTTCTTGGTGTTCATCTTGACATTCATAGTGTTCTTGCATGCATTCCTTGTTTTGATCCAAAAAGAAAAGAGAAAAACACAATTATGACGTTTTAATTTTAATTATTTTTCTCTCTCATAATTAAAATTTAAAAAATAAAAAAATATATCTTTCCCTTGTTTTTCTCATAATTTTTGAAAATTTGAGTTGACTTAGTTAACAATTTTCAAAATTAGTTGTTTCTTACAAGTCAAGTCAAATTTTCAAAAATTTAAAAATCTTATCTTTTTAAATTCTTTTTCAAATTATTTTCAAAATCTTTTTCTTATCTTTATATCAAATTTTCGAAAACTCA
>NC_029778.3:32503071-32503920 GCF_000817695.3 Arachis duranensis | reverse complement strand
TTTTTCTTAAAAATCTTATCTTTTTATCTTATATTTTCAAAAATTTTATCTTTTTCAAAATTTGATTTCAAAATATCTTATCTAACTTCTTATCTTCTAATCTTTTCAATTTTGATTTTAATATCTTTTTCAACTAACTATTTGAATTTTTGTTTGTTTCTTATCTTTTTCAAAACCACCTAACTACTTTTCCCTCTCTAATTTTCGAAAATATCTCATCTCTTTTTCAAAAATTCTTTTTTTTGTTTTAAATTTTAATTTTAATCTTATCTTATCTCTAATTTTCGAAAATTACTAACCCCTTTTTAAAATTATTTTCGAATTTTCTATCTCTTCTCTCTTATTCTATTTAATTATTTATTTACTAAAACTTCTCTTCACCTCTCTTCATCTAAATATCCGAACCCACTCTTATTCACTCTTCTCCCCTTTCTTCTCCTACTAACATAAAGGAATCTCTATACTGTGACATAGAGGCTTCCTCTTCTTTTCTTGTTTTCTTCTCTTTCATATGAGCAGGAACAAGGAAAAAGGCACTCTTGTTGAAATTGATCCTGAACTTGAAAGGACTCTGAAGAGAAAACTAAGAGAAGCTAAATTACAACAATCTAAAGGTAACCTTTCAGAAATATTAGAACAAGAGAAGGAGATGGCAGCCGAACCCAACAACAATAATGCAAGGAGAATGCTTGGTGACTTCACGAAACTAACGTCCAAATTTGATGGAAGAAGCATCTCCATTCCTGCCATTGGAGCCAATAATTTTGAGCTGAAACTTCAGCTAGTTGCCTTAATGCAACAAAACTGCAAGTTCTATGGACTTCCATCTGAAGATCCTTATCAGTTTTT
>NC_029778.3:32498735-32502954 GCF_000817695.3 Arachis duranensis | reverse complement strand
AAAAAGATGGTGAATCCCTCTATGAAGCTTGGGAAAGATACAAGCAGATGACCAAAAAGTGTCCATCTGACATGTTTTCAGAATAGACCATATTAGATATATTCTATTATGGTCTATCTGAGTTTTTGAAAATGTCATTGGACCATTCTGCAGGTGGATCCATCCACCTAAAGAAAACACCTGCAGAAGCTCAAGAACTCATCGACATGGTTGCAAATAACCAATTCATGTACACTTCTGAGAGGAATTCCGTGAATAATGGGACACCTCAGAGGAAGGGAGTTCTTGAAATTGATGCTCTGAATACCATATTGGCTCAGAACAAAGTGTTGACTCAGCAAGTCAACATGATCTCTCAAGGTCTAAATGGATGGCAAAATGCATCCAACAGTACTGAAGAGGCAGCTTCTGAAGAAGCTTATGATCCTGAGAACCCCGCAATGGCAGAGGTTAATTACATGGGTGAACCTTATGGAAACACCTATAATTCATCATGGAGAAATCATCAAAATTTCTCATGGAAGGATCAACAAAAGCCTCAACAAGGCTTTAACAATGGTGGACACAATAGGCTGAGCAATAGCAAGCCTTTTCCATCATCTTCTCAGCAACAGACAGAGAATTCTGAACAAAACACTTCTAATTTAGCCAATCTAGTCTCTGATCTGTCAAAGGCCACTTTCAGCTTCATGAGTGAAATAAGATCCTCCATCAGAAATCTGGAGGCACAAGTGGGCCAGCTGAGTAAGAAAGTCATTGAAACTCCTCCCAGTAGTCTCCCAAGCAATACAGAAGAGAATCCAAAAGGAGAGTGCAAGGCCATTAATGTGATCAATATGGCCGAATGCACAAGGGAGGAGAAGGACGAAAATCCTAGTGAGGAAGACCTCCTGGGACGTCTCTCAAGCAAGAAGGAGTTTCTTATTAAGGATCCAAAGGAATCTGAGGCTCATATAGAGCCCATAGAGATTCCATTAAATCTCCTTCTTCCATTCATGTGCTCTGAAGACTATTCTTCATCTGAAGAGGATGAAAATGTGACTGGAGAGCAAGTTGCTCAATATTTAGGAGCTATCATGAAGCTGAATGGCAAGTTGTTTGGTAATGAGACTTGGGAAAGTGAACCTGCCTTGCTCATTAGTGAACTAGATACCTGGATTTAGCAAATTTTACCTCAAAAGAGACAAGATCCTGGCAAGTTCTTAATACCTTGTACCATAGGCACCATGACCTTTGAAAAAGCTCTATGTGATCTAGGGTTAGGGATAAATCTTATGCCACTCTCTGTAATGGAGAAGTTGGGGATCATTGAGGTGCAACCTGCCTTGTTCTCATTACAATTGGCAGACAAGTCATTAAGACAAGCTTATGGAGTAGTAGAGGACATGTTAGTAAAGGTTGAAGGCCTTTACATCCCTGCAGATTTCATAATCTTAGACACTAGGAAGGAAGAGGATGAATGCATCATCCTTGGAAGACCTTTCCTAGCCACAGCAGGAGCTGTGATCGATGTCAACAGAGGTGAATTAGTCCTTCAATTGAATGGGGACTACCTTGTGTTTAAGGCACATGGCCATCCCTCTGTGACAAAAGAGAGTGAGCACAAAGAGCTTATCTCAGTTCAGAGTCAAGAAAAGCCCCCATAGTCAAACTCTAAGTTTGGTGTTGGGTGGCCACAACCAAACACTAAGTTTGGTGTTAAGACCCCATATCCAAACTCTAAATTTGGTGTTGGGACTATACAACATTGACCTGATCACCTTGTGGCTCCATGAGAGCCCACTGTCAAGCTAATGACATTAAAAGAGCGCTTGTTGGGAGGCAACCCAATTTTTATTTATCTAATTTTATTTTTATTTTATTCTATTTTGTGTTTTATTAGGTACATGATTATGTGGAGTCACGAAAAAAAATATAAAAATTAAAAACAGAATCAAAAAATAGCAGAACAAAAATCACACCCTGGAGGAAGGACAGACTGGCGTTCAACGCCAGTAAGGAGCATCTGGCTGGCGTTCAACGCCAGAACAGAGCATGAATCTGGCGCTGAACGCCAGAAACAAGCAACATTCTGGCGTTTGAACGCCAGGAATGTGCCTTGAGGAAAGCTGGCGCCGAACGCCAGTAACAAGCATGGAACTGGCGTTCAACGCCAGAAACATGCTACACATGGGCGTTGAATGCCCAGAACGTGCATCACCTCGGCGTTTAAACGCCAGAATGGTATGCAAAGGCATTTTACATGCGTATTTGGTGCAGGGATGAAATTCCTTGACACCTCAGGACCTGTGGACCCCACAGAATCATCTCAGGATCTGTGGACCCCACAGGATCCCCACCTAAAATATTCCCACCTTACCTCCTAATCCTATAACACTCTTCCCCATGTCACACTTCCCAACAACTTCAATCTCTCTTCCCAATTACCCCCTTCACCACTCACATCCATCCACTCTTCCCCATAAACCCCACCTACCTTCAAAACTCAAAAACACTTTCCTACCCAAACCCACCCTACATGGCCGAATCTACCCTCTCCCCTTTCCCTATATATACCCTTCCATTCTACTTCATTTTCACACAATTCTACACCTTGGCCGAAACACCATCCCTCACTCTCATCCATATTTTCTTCTTCTTCTTCTTCTCTTCTTTCTTCTCTTGCTCGAGGGCGAGCAATATTTTAAGTTTGGTGTGGTAAAAGCATAAGTTTTTTGTTTTTCCATTACCATCAATGGCACCTAAGTCCGGAGAATCCTCTAGAAAAGGAAAAGGGAAGACAAAAGCTTCCACCTCCGAGTCATGGGAGATGGAAAGATTCATCTCCAAAATCCATCAAGACCACTTCTATGATGTTGTGGCAAAGAAGAAAGTGATCCCTGAGGTCCCTTTCAAGCTCAAGAAAAATGAGTATCCAGAGATCCGACATGAGATCCGAAGGAGAGGTTGGGAAGTCCTAAATAACCCCATGCAACAAGTCGGAATATTAATGGTTCAAGAGTTCTATGCCAATGCATGGATCACTAGGAACCATGATCAAAGTATGAACCCGAGTCCAAAGAATTATCTCACAATGGTTCGGGGGAAATACTTAGATTTTACTCCGGAGAATGTGAGGTTGGCGTTCCACTTGCCCATGATGCAAGGAGATGTATGCCCCTACACTAGAAAGGTCAACTTTAATCAAAGGTTGGACGAAGTCCTAATGGACATATGTGTGGAAGGAGCTCAATGGAAAAGAGACTCCAAAGGCAAGCCAGTTCAACTAAGAAAACTGGACCTCAAGCCTATGGCTAGAGGATGGTTGGAGTTCATTCAACGCTCCATCATTCCCCTAGCAATCGATCTGAAGTTACTGTGGATTAGGCCATCATGATTCATAGCATCATGATTGGAGAGGAAGTAGAAGTTCATGAAGTCATCTCCAATGAAATCTACAAAATAGCCGAAAAGCCCTCCACCATGGCAAGGCTAGCTTTTCCTCACTTTATTTCCCATCTATGTTACTCAGCTGGAGTTATCATAGAAGGAGACATCTCCATTGAGGAGGATAAGCCCATCACCAAGAAGAGGATGGAGCAAGCAAGAGAGACCCTTCACGGTTCTCAAGAGATGCATGAGGAAGCTCATCATCAAGAAATCCCTGAGATGCCTCAAGGGATGCACTTTCCTCCCAACAACTATTGGGAACAACTCAACACTTCCTTAGAAGATTTGAGCTACAATGTGGAACAATTAAGGGTGAAACATCATGAGCACTCCATCATTCTCCAAGCTTAAGGACATTGTTGGTCCTTCAAGAAGAAGACGCTACTAAGGTGGATTCATTCCTTGTTCTTATTTCTTTCTGCTTTTCGGTTTTTATGTTGTGTTCATTTATGTTTTGTGTCTCTACTTCATGATCATTAGTGTTTAGTAACTATGTCTTAAAGTTATGAATAGTTCCATTAATCCTTCACCTCTCTTAAATGAAAAATATTTTTAATCAAAAGAACAAGAAGTACATGAATTTCGAATTTATCCTTGAATTTAGTTCAATTATATTGATGAGGTGACAATACTTTTTGTTTTCTGAATGAATGCTTGAACAGTGCATATTTTTTATCTTGTTGTTTATGAATGTTAAAACTGTTGGCTCTTGAAAGAATGATGAACAAAGAGAAATGTTATTGACAATCCAAAAAATCATGAAAATTGATTCTTGAAGCAAAAAAAAGCA
>NC_029778.3:32497476-32498641 GCF_000817695.3 Arachis duranensis | reverse complement strand
AAAAGCCAATAGCCCTTAAAACCAAAAGGCAAGGGTAAAAAGGATCCAAGGCTTTGAGCATCAATGGATAGGAGGGCCCAAGGAAATTAAATTCAGGCCTAAGCGGCTAAATCAAGCTGTCCCTAACCATGTGCTTGTGTCATGCAGGTCCAAGCGAAAATCTTGAGACTGAGTGGTGGAAGTCATGATCCAAAGCAAAAGAGTGTGCTTAAGAGCTCTGGACACCTCTAACTGGGGACTCTAGCAAAGCTGAGTCACAATCTAAAAAGGTTTACCCAGTCATGTGTCTGTGGCATTTATGTATCCGGTGGTAATACTAGAAAACAAAGTGCTTAGGGCCACGACCAAGACTCATAAAAGTAGCTGTCTTCAAGAATCAACAAACTTAACTAGGAGAATCAATAACACTATCTGAAATTCTAAGTTCCTATAGATACCAATCATTCTAAACTTCAAAGGAGAAAGTAAGATGCCAAAACTGTTCAGAAGCAAAAAGCTACAAGTCCCGCTCATCTAATTAGAATTAATATTCTTTCATTAGTTTTTATGTTAAATTCACATTTCTGGACTTTACTATGAGTTTGTGTGTTTTTCTGTAATTTCAGGTAATTTTTGGATGAAATTGAGGGACTTGAGCAAAACTCTAAAAAAGGCTGACAAAAGGACTGCTGATGCTGTTGGAATCTGACCTCCCTGCACTCAAAATGGATTTTCTGGAGCTACAGAACTCCAAATATATATAATAGTCCATACTTTATTTTGGAATTGATGACGTAAAGTGGCACTCAACGCCAAGTACATGCTGCTGTCTGGAGTCAAACGCCAGAAACACATCACAACCCGGAGTTGAACGCCAGAAACACGCTATAACTCGGCGTTCAAATCCAATAAAAGCCTCAGCTCGTGGATAGATCAAGCTCAGCCCAAACATACACCAATTGGGCCCCGAAAATGGATTTATGCATCAATTACTTACTCATGTAAACCCTAGTAGCTAGTCTAGTATAAATAGGATAATTTACTATTGTTTTAGACATCTTTTGGTCTCAGTTTTGTTTTATTCTTCATCTTAGGAGACTATTGATCACGTTTTAAGGGCTGACCATTCGGCCATGCCTGAACCTTTCACTTATGTATTTTCAACGGTAGAGTTTCTACACACCAA
>NC_029778.3:32476336-32497293 GCF_000817695.3 Arachis duranensis | reverse complement strand
GCATATCTCTTAGATTTCCCAACAGAATCTTCGTGGTATAAGCTAGATAGATGGCGGCATTCATGGGAATCTGGAAAGTCTAACCTTGTCTGTGGTATTCCGAGTAGGATTCGGGGAATCTGGAAAGTCTAACCTTGTCTGTGGTATTTCGAGTAGGATTCCGGTATTGAATGACTGTGACGAGCTTCAAACTCC
Source organism: Arachis duranensis (assembly GCF_000817695.3). Lineage (NCBI taxonomy): Eukaryota > Viridiplantae > Streptophyta > Magnoliopsida > Fabales > Fabaceae > Arachis > Arachis duranensis. Next base: position 32,497,098 of record NC_029778.3, on the reverse strand, counting down.
TGAAGGTTGGGCGTTAGTGACAGACGTAAAAGAATCAAGGGTTCTATTCCATCCTGATTGAGAACCGACAGATGATTAGCCGTGCTGTGACAGAGCATAGGACCATTTTCACTGAGAGGATGGGATGTAGCCATTGACGACGGTGATGCCCTACATACAGCTTGCCATGGAAAGGAGTAAGAAGGATTGGATGAATGTAATAAAAAAGTAGAGATTCAAGAGGAGCACAGCATCTCCATACACCTATCTGAAATTTCCACTATTGATTTACATAAGTATTTCGATCCTATTTTATTTTCTGTTTATTATTTATTTTTGAACTTATCATAAACCATTTAATCTGCCTAACTGAGATTTACAAGGTAACCATAGCTTGCTTCATACCAACAATCTCTGTGGGATCGACCTTTACTCGCGTAAGGTATTACTTGGATGACCCAGTAGACTTGCTGGTTAAGTTGAACGGAGTTGTGACCACACATAGTTGTAAACCATGGTACTGGCATCATGTTTTTGGCGCCATTGCCAGGGAAAGAAAAAGCAATGAATTTTACAAAATGCAATAACATATGAATCACAATTTCATCCACCAATTAGGCCCCACAACTCTTGAGAATTCGTTGGTCACATTTTCATTAAAAAATCATAAACCAACACCGACGCGTACGCGCACAGCACGCGTACGCGTCCATGGGGTGAGTCGCAAGGTGCGCGTAAGCGCCAGGTGCGCGCGCGCGTCCATGGGTGAGTTCAACTTCTTTGCCTTTTCATGATTTCTCCACTTTGCATGCTTTCCTCTTCACTCCTTTGATCCATTCCTAGCCCTTTTCAACTTGAAATCACCAACAAACACATCAAGGCATCTAGTGAAATCAAAGGGAGATTAAAATCATCAAGTTAAAGACCTAAAAAGCATGTTTTCACATCTAAGCACAAATAAGGAGACAATCACAAAACCATGCTATTTCATTGAATAAATATGGGTAAAAGGTGATAAAATCTCTTAAAATCAATACAAGATAAACCGTCAAAATGGGATTTATCAACCTCCCCACACTTAAACCAAGCATATCCTCATGCTTAAACTAAGAATGAAGTAAAGGGCATGGCATTTATTCAATGGAACTAAACTATATGCAATCTACCTATATGCAACTATGAATGCAATTGCTTGGTCAAAATAAATCAATTCCCAAGAAGCATATATGCACAAGGGCTAAGGACTAGCAAGTCTAATCCACAATTGAATTGAGTTATTAAATATTTTTACAAACTTGCATGAAAAGTGATGATTGTAGGTGAAAACATGTAATCGAGCATCAAACCCTCACCGGATGTGTTTGCAATCTATTCGCTCAAGTATTTAGGGTTGATTCTCTCAATTCTCTCCTAATCATGCTTTCCAAGATTTGTTTTTCATCTTACAATCAACATATATTTCATGCATGCATACACATTCATGAGGTCTTTTCTTTTAGGTTGTAATTAGACTAGGGTCAAGGTAGGATGCCTATTTGGTCAAGTGAGCTTGAAATTTGAATCTTTGATTAACCTAGACTTTCCCACCTAACCTATGGCAACCTATACAATTAAGTTCTATCTTAACTACCCATTCCTCACTTTTCCACATACTCATGAATTTCCTTTTCATTTCACAACACTAATGCATTGATCTTTATTGAGCTTCACTTTTCTTTGGGGCATTTTGTCCCCTTCTTATTTTTTCTTTTTCTTCTTTTTCTTTCTTTTTCTATTTTTTTTCTTTTCCATATTTTTTTCTTTTTCTTTTCTTTTTCTTTTGTTTTTCTCATTTTTTTTCTATATACAAGAACATCAATGCATAAGGTTTTACATTTGATCAATACATGAGCATATACCCGATTCCCAATATTTCCAATAATAATACAAAACTACTCTTTTATTCACTCAATGTCCCAAGATTCCCACACTTGAATGATACTCACACACACTAGCCTAAGCTAATCAAATATCCAAATAAAGGACAATTATTATTTTTCGCTTTAAGGCTTGTAATGTGCTAAATTAAAGAACAAAGTGGGTTAATCGTAGGCTCAAATTTGGCTAACAAAGAAAGATAAAAGGTAAGGCCATTTGGGTAAGTGAGCTAATGAAACAATGGTCTCAATCATATGAATGCATGAAATACAAAAAATAATGGACATAAAGAATCAAACAAATCAAAAATTACATTCATAAGAAGAGAATAATGCTCACAAGAAGGAAAAATAAGTGGTTATAAGATGTAACCACACCATTAGGTTCAAAACTCACTTGCTTGTGTTCTTATCTCAAAAATCATGTTCCACAATATATATATGTGATTCAAGCAAGTTTTATGAAAAGTTTTCACTCAAATCAATTGACATGCCCTATAGATAATTTTTTTTCGAAAAATTTTATTATTTTGACTAAGCTTATTGTGTATATGTATGCAAAATTAAGAAAATGCAAGTAAAAATCCTAAAAACCTAAAATGAAATGCAAAAGTGTCGGATTAGAAATTTGTCACCCAAAATTGCCAATCGGTCAGACGACCTCCCCACACTTAAAAGTTTGCATTGTCCTCAGTGTACTCAAAGATGAGCAAGGGGGTACGGCGACTCTCTGGATTGCGGCGTGTTCTTAGTCTTGCTTTCGTTATTGCTTGTGGTGCATTCATCATGAAAAACAAAAATTAACACCATAAGATGAGAAAATACAAAAGAAATAAAGCATACATTGTTGGAATGAGGTAATAATCACTAGAATTTAGTGAACGAATTAGTGCGACATTAGTGAAGATAGGGATGTGAGTTCTAAATTGCACGTTTTAGAACACACATTAGTATAAAAAGCTATGTCACAAAAGAAGCATGCACTTCACTTATGGATGCATATGATCATGAAATACAATGCATTAAGGTAAATGCACATCATCATCCATCAAGAAATTGCCTAATCACAGAATAAGGCTCAAACCACATGGTGGCCAAATCATGTAATTCAAGAAGAGTTACAAGCTCGAAGGCAATTCTCATCACTTGGAATTCATAGAAGGTAAGCATGAAGATGTTAAGATTATAAATGTAATGATGTTAAGAAAACATCCTTTTTAATACTCAGCAGCAATCAGCGGTAAACAAGAATAACAATCCAACACTTACAATGAAAAAGAGAAAATGAAATGAAAACTAACAAAAACTAACTAAGCAAGCTAACTAACTAACTGATTAGTTAACTAAAATAAATGGTTATCAATGGTGTTTGGAAGTGTTGGAAGAGGTGTAGAAGACGGGTAGAAGAAAGGGGAAGGGAAGAAATGGAAAGAGGAGAAGAAAAGAAAAGTGTTGAGAAAAGGAGATCCGCGTGTACGCGTACATGCTGCGTGCGCGCGGGTGGTGTCTGAGAGGATCGGTGCGTGCGCGCAGCGTACGCGCGCGCGCAAACTTAGTTGTGCTGGGGGCACGGTGTCAGCCTAGGATTGGAACAACTCTCTGGAATATGTACCAGGAGTGCAGGTAGCGCAATCGATGCGCGCGCGCAAAGCGTGCGTGCGCGTGCATTACGCATTTAGCTTCAAGGGCGCGTATGCGTCAGCTGCGCGTACGCGCGGATTGGTTTGTGCCTGAGGCCCAATGTTCGCACAGTGTAGGCCTAACTCTCGGGTCAAGGTATGAAACGTGGAACTTCTCAATCCACGCGTACGCGTACATGGCGCGTGTGCCTGGATGGTCGAAAATGCTAGGGCACGCGTAGGCGTGCAGTGCGCGTATGCGTGGATGGTGCTCTATTTTTTCAAAAATTTTCTATGTTTTTGCACCAATCTAAGCATTCTAAACCTCTAAACAGCTGCCAAAACACCCTAAACCTTATTTAACATGATAAAATGCTAATTGAACTCAACAAACTAATCAAAACATGGAATTAAACTACTTTTACTGATATGTACAAAAGAGAAAATGAAAAGAAATTACCATGGTGGGTTGTCTCCCACCTAGCACTTTTGTTTATTGTCCTTAAGTTGGACTTATGGGGAGCTCCTCTCAAGGTGGCTTGTGCTTGAATTCATCTTGGAACTCCCACCAATGCTTGGTTCTCCATTGTGCCCCAAGATTCTTCAAGGATTGAGCCAAGTCTTGATGGAGTTCTTCACAAGCTTGGAGCTCCAAAGTTAGTCCTCTTCTTGTAATCCGGGATCCCACACTTTGTTTTCACACTGATGAGCGGATAATTTGTACGCTTTTTGGCAGTGTTTTTAGTATGTTTTTAGTATGATCTAGTTAGTTTTTAGTATATTTTTATTAGTTTTTAGTTAAAATTCACTTTTCTGGACTTTACTATAAGTTTGTGTGTTTTTCTGTGATTTCAGGTATTTTCTGGCAGAAATTGAGGGACCTGAGCAAAATTCTGATTCAGAGACTAAAAAGGACTGCAGATGCTGTTGGATTCTGACCTCCCTGCACTCGAAGTGGATTTTCTGGAGCTACAAAAGCCCAATTGGCGCGCTCTCAACGGCGTTGGAAAGTAGACATCCTGGGCTTTCCAGCAATATATGATAGTCTATACTTTGCCCAAGATTTGATGGCCCAAACCGGCGTGGCAAATCAGCCTCAGAAATTCCAGCGTTTAACGCTGGAACTGGCATAAAACTTGGAGTTAAACGCCCAAACTGGCATAAAAGCTGGCGTTTAACTCCAAGAAGAGTCTCTACATGAAAATGCTTCAATGCTCAGCCCAAGCACACACCAAGTGGGCTCGGAAGTAGATTTTTATGTCATTTACTCATCTCTGTAAACCCTAGGCTACTAGTTCTCTATATATAGGACCTTTTACTATTGTATTTTAATCTTCTGATATTTGGAATCTTTTAATCCTTAGATCTTTTGATCATTGGGAGGCTGGCCATTCGGCCATGCCTAGACCTTGTTCTTATGTATTTTCAAAGGTGGAGTTTCTACACACCATAGATTAAGGTGTGGAGCTCTGCTGTACCTCGAGTATTAATGCAATTACTATTGTTCTTCTATTCAATTCCGCTTGTTCTTGTTCTAAGATATCACTTGTTCTTCAACTTGATGAATGTGATGATCCGTGACACTCATCATCATTCTCACCTATGAACGTGTGCCTGACAACCACCTCCGTTCTACCTTAGATTGGGTGGATATCTCTTGGATTCTTTAACCGGAATCTTCGTGGTATAAGCTAGAACTGATGGCGGCATTCAAGAGAATCCGGAAGTCTAAACCTTGTCTGTGGTATTCTGAGTAGGATTCAATGATTGAATGATTGTGACGAGCTTCAAACTCCTGAGGGCGGGGCGTTAGTGATAGACGCAAAAGAATCACTGGATTCTATTCCGGCCTGATTGAGAACCGACAGATGGATAGCCGTGCCACCATTTGAGTTTGCCTGACTAAGATTTATAAGGTGACCATAGCTTGCTTCATACCAACAATCTCTGTGGGATCGACCCTTACTCGCGTAAGGTTTATTACTTGGACGACCCAGTACACTTGCTGGTTAGTTGTGCGAAGTTGTGTTTATGCCATGGTATTGAACACCAAGTTTTTGGGTTCATTACCGAGGATTAATTGATTTGTGAAAAGTATTGATCACATTTTCGTGCACCACACACCCGTCTTGAGGTTGATCATCATTATTAGTCCAACCGGGTGGTGAGTAAGGTGAATTCTTTATATAGTGGCCAACAATCCTCCTAGACCCATCTATTTGAGCACTACTCCAACCTTTATATCTCATGTTTGATGCATCAACCATAAGGAGCCTTGATTTGCAACGCCCACCACAAAACCTTTTCCGCTTGCGCTTCATCCCACAAAGTTCCCTAAGTTGGCCATCTGTTTCAAGCAAACCATATTCAAGTGAAATAATAAAGCTAATAGAAATGAATTTCACCCACTCAAATGAAGGTGTAGATGGCAACCTAGGAAAAGATGCTTCCAAAGATCTTGACAAAGCATAACCAACCCTCGTTCTTTTATTTCTAGGGACTTCCACCTCTTCACAAGATATCTTAATCTCAATCCTTTGTTCAACAATTTTATCTAAACCTTTTTCCCTTACTCAAATCATAATGGGGAGGGTGAGAAAAATTTACCTCCTCAACGCTTTCAAATCCAACCGGAGAAGGTTCTTTATGCTCAAAGGATTCTTCACCACTAAGACTTGATGCTTGATCTTCATCACCAAGGGAACTCAATTCTTGCTCTATCCCATCCAAGTCTTCATATGGAATATGCCTTGGAAGGTGTGCACGTTCCTCCCTAGCATCAATTTCAATCATCTTGGAGGGATTTTCTTCAACTCTATATTCCCATGGAAGCTCCGCATCTCCTAAGTCTTTTACCACTTCTTCATTGTCTTCAACAATTAAAACTTCCTCCAATTGTTCCAATACAAAGCAACTTCCCTCATTTCCCACCGGAGTTTCTAATCTCTCCTTCATGATATGTTCTTCATTTGATTCTCCACATGTAGCCATGGGAGTTCCTTGAGTGTTCAAGCATTGAGAGGCTAATTGATTTGTTACCGCATCCAAGGCGGCCATAAAATTTTGCACATCCCTTTTCATCTCTTCTTGCCCTTGAACAAGAGCACTGATAAACCACTATTTTATGGTTTATATTGTGTTTAATTGTGTGGTTTTATCATGATCCTTACCCACTTATTCATTAATTTAGCATGCATTTATATCTCCTTCCTAAAATTATTACATGATTGAAGACTGCTTCCTAGAGACTTCTAATTATGCATTTTAATTCTCCTTTATTCCATTCAATGTCGTAATTTGTGTGTTAAGTGTTTCAGGCTTTATAGAGCATGAATGAGTTGGAGATCGGAAAGGAAGCTAGCAAAAATGGAGGGAACACAAGAAATTGAGGAGATAACCAGCGAGGAGTGACGCGGCCACATGGCTCACGCGTTCGCGCGAAAAAGGAGAAATCGCAGTGACGCGGTCGTATGGCTCACGCGACCGCACGGATTGGAAAAGCACAAGTGACCGGAAATGCGGACAACGCGAACGCGTGGCAGGAAAAACGCGAATGAAGTGTTCGCATGGATGACGTAATCGCGTGACGTGTGCGATCTGCATAATCTGCAGATTTTGCTAGGGGCGATTTTGGGCCCTATTTTGACCCAGTTTTTGGCCCGGAACAGCAGACTAGAGCCAGAGAACATGTAGAAACCAGAGAGAACATTCATTCTACACAGTTTTAGTTTTAGATCTAGTTTTTACTACTCCTCTAGGTTTTTCTCTCTAGACATTCATAGTTCTTAGGATTTTATTTTTCTACCACTTTTTGCATTGGGATACTGAGAAGAGTTATTACCTCATCAAGACTTCGTCACTCTAGTTCGTTTTCTTTACTTGGCTTTACTCTCCATGTCCTTTGCTTTGTTAAATTTTACCATTGAAATATTTTTAGAATTATTTAATACAAGGATTACTTTTATTTTTAATTGATTATTTTTTATTTTTATTTACAATGTCTTTTCTTAATTCCCTTTCATATGTTATGAATTTTACATTCACAATGAGCGAGTAGTTCCCTAACTTGATGGGGAGTTGATTGAAAGGAACCCTTGAGTTGGAAGGCTTGAAAGAAAGATTGCAATTGGGTTATTGTTGGCTTGCCCTCTAGTCACTAACACCAATCCCTTTTAATTAAGTGGGTTGCAACTTGTGAACGGGCATAGCATTCTAACTTGTTTGACTTTCCCTTACCTAGTAAGAGATAACTAAATAGGATAACCTTTAAGTATCAATCAATCTATAGAGTAATCCAACAACAATGGGGCTTCTAACTAATCAACTCCCAGTCAAGGCCTTTATTTATATTATTCAAATTCTCCAATTTAATTTCCCGTTTACTCAACTCAAACCTTTTTTGAAAACATCTGATTAGTAAAATAACACACTTTTTTGCAACTCGTTGGGAGACGACCTGGGATTCATACTCCCAATATTTTAATTTTAAATTTCTGTGACACCTTTCTAAATTGATAAGTGGATTTCTGGTGAGTTGAGAACTATACTTGCAACGTATATATTTTAATAATTTTTAATTCGCCAATTTCTGCTCGCATCAATTTTTGGCGCCACTGTCGGGGAGTTGCAACAGTGTGTTAATTTATTGATTGGAATTTATTTTTATTGCAATTTTTTTTCTTCTCATTCTATCACTATGAACTGTACATTTCTTTCGTTAAATGACATGTTCACTTCCTAATCCAAGCTTGTCAGTATTCGACCCTGAGATTGAAAGAACTCTTTCACGCCTAAGGCAAGCTCAGCGTCGGCGACTCCTCTTTGAGGATGAACCTGAACCATCATCTAAGGAAGAAACAAGCCCCCTCTCTACTGATCCTGTTCATTTATGTGCAGGTGACATGGCAGCGCCCAGAAGAGTCACTATCTAGGAGGAAGGAGCCCCTGATTTTACGCTCCAACCATTCTAGGCACACCACCCAACAGGAGCTGTAGATTTTGAAATAAAGCCTTCACTACTCAACTTGATGCCCAAGTTTCATGGATTACCTGCTCAAGAGCCTATCAAGCATCTTAGGGATTTTCAGACTGCTTGTTCTACTGTCAAGCGTGATGGCACTGATGAAATCTCTATTCTGTTGAAAGCCTTCCCTTTTTCTCTAGAGGGAAAGGCAAGAGAGTGGTACTACACTCAACCCGGAGCAATTGTTTCCAACTGGGATGCACTTAGGAGAGAGTTTCTAGATAAATTCTTTCTAGTTGAAGTTGCCGATAAGCTGAGGAAGGACATGTCTATGATCGTTCAGGATGAATCTAAGACCCTCTATGAATACTTGGAACGCTTCAATACTCTTCGAGACGCATGTCCCCATCATATGATTGACAAGAGAGTGTTGCTCGATTACTCTACACAGGGTTTGAAATCTCAAGATAGGACCACACTGGAAGGTGCTAGCAATGGTTCTATGAAAAAGTACAAGACTACGGATGAAGCATGGCAATTGATCAGAGACTTAGCTTACTCTACTAGGAATCACAGGTAGAGACAAAGTCGGTCAAGAGCTGTTGCAGAGGTATCCACTAGTAAAGAGACCGCTGCTATAGCCCAGAGCTTATGTGAAATGACTAACTTGCTGAAGCAGATGCAACTGAATCAACAACAACCTCAGTAAGTTCAGCCCTCTCCACCACAGCACAGCCAGCAGTTAGTTCCACAAAGAGTATGCGGAATCTGTGCAGATTACAGTCACTATACCGATGCGTGTGCGCAACTCCAACCAGAATACAACACTGTAGCAGCCACTCATAACTTTTATGACCGCCCCAATCAAGGGTACAATCAAGGTGGCAACTATAACCAAGGATGGTAGGATAACTCTAACCAAGTCTAGAGAGATAATTCTAATCAGAGTTGGAGAGATAATCATAATAGAGGAGGCAGAGATAACAATAAAAATCAGAGGTGGAATAACAATAACAACTTCAGGCAGCATAATTAGATTCAGTCCTACAGAGCACCTCATTTAAGACAGCCTCAAGCATCTCACCAGACTTCTCAGATCACCTACCCCTCTTCATCTCCTAATGATGAATTACTACAATCTATTGATCGGAGACAACAGGCCATGGAAAACAACCTTACTTCTACTCTGAATGGTTTGAATTCTACTTTGCAAGCCCTTGTCTCACAGATTGGATCAATGAACAATTCCAACAACCAGTCCTCAAGCTCTGGTGGACTCCCCTCTCAACCATTACCTAACCCAAAGGGTGGTATTAATGCCATCACCCTAAGGTCTGGAACCACACTGCAAGACAGGAATCAGGAAGAGCCAAATCCACCTGAACACACCTCAACTGAAGAGGTAGTGGAAGTAGAAGATGTTGAAGAAGAAGAGAGCATACAAGACATGGTTGGAGATGAAGATGCCAAATCACAGAAAGAACCACCAAAGGGCACAGACACTATAGAGGACGCCGTTCCTATTCCATTTCCACAACTTGCAAGGAAGCCCAGGAAGCATTTGGAACCTGATCCCAAAATGGTAGAAATCTTCAAAAAGGTTGAGGTAACTGTTCCCCTTTTTTATGTCATTCAACAGGTGCCTAAATATGCAAAGTTTCTAAAAGATTTATGTATACATAAAGACAAAATTAATGAATTAGAAACTATTCCTTTAGGTAGTTCCATATCTGCTTTAATGGGAGGATTACCTAAAAAGTGTAGTGACCCAGGTCCTTGTATAGTTAGTTGTACTATTGGTGGTGTAGTAATTTATGATTTCATGTGTGATTTAGGAGCATGTGTTAGTATAATGCCTTTATCTGTATATGATGTTTTGAGGCTCCTTCCCTTAAAAAGGTCGGTAGCTCGTTTTGTGTTGGCAGATAAAAGCATTATTACAGTAGCTGGAGTTGCTGAAGATGTTTTAGTGAACATTAAAGGGCTCACATTTTCCACTGATTTCTATATCTTGGAGATGCCCAATAATGACTCAGATAAGCCATCATCAATCCTACTTGGTAGACCATTCCTGAAGACATCAAGATTCAAAGTGGATGCTTTTTCAGGAAGATACTCTTTTGAAATAGATCGCCGAATGGTAATCTTCAATCTGAATGGAGTCATAAACAACCCTCCAGAAGATCGTTCTATGTTCTAGTGTGACATCATAGATGAAACTGTAGCTGAAATTCACCAGGAAGAGTTGGAAGAAAGGTACACAGAACAAAGTCCAAGTGTGGGGACTCTCTTAGCTGACAATAAGGGCACTTCGGCATTTTTATAAGTTCCAGACAATCCAGAGCCTGCCCATGATCAGAAGTTAGAGTTGAAACCCCTCCCTCCACACCTCAAATATTCTTACCTCGAGGACAAACAGAAGTTTCCCGTTATCATAGCATGGGACCTCACTCCTGAACAGGAGGAGCAGTTACTTGATGTGCTGAGAAAGCACAAGAAAGCAATTGGGTGGAGTTTGGCAGACATAGTAGGCATCAACCCTCAAGTATGTGAGCATAGAATATTTTTAGAAGAGGGAGCAAGACCTGTCCGTCAACCCCAAAGAAGACCAAATCCCACTATTTTGGAAGTTGTCAAAAAGGAAGTCTGCATTGATTACAGGCGTCTCAACCAAGCCACCCGTAAGGATCACTACCCACTTCCATTCATTGATCAAATGCTGGATCGCCTGTCAGGTAAATCACATTATTGCTTTTTAGATGGTTACACAGGTTATTTCTAGATTCATATAGCTCTTGAGGATCAGGAAAAGACTACTTTTACATGTCCTTTTGGGACTTATGCTTACAAGAGAATGCCCTTTGGCTTGTGCAATGCACCAGCTACTTTTCAGATGTGCATGATAAGTCTTTTCTCTGATCTTATTGAGGAATGTATGGAGGTTTTTATGGACGATTTTAGCATTTATGGTGATTCTTTTAGCCTTTGCTTAGATGGATTATCTAGAGTATTAGATAGATGTGTCAATACAAACCTTGTATTAAATTTTGAAAAGTGTCACTTTATGGTAAAACAAGGGATTGTACTAGGACATGTTGTATCTAATACTAGCATTTCTGTAGACCCAACAAAGGTGAATATTATTTCTAGTTTACTTTACCCCTCCTCTGTGAGGGAAGTCCGTTCGTTCCTTGGCCATGCAGGTTTTTGCAGGAGATTTATTAAGGACTTTAGTAAGGTAGCACTTCCCTTATCCAGATTACTGCAGAAGGATATTGAGTTCGTTTCAGTGAGGATTGCAAACAAGCGTTTGATAAGCTGAAGACCGACCTGACTCAAGCTCCAATTGTGAGAGGACCAGACTGGAGCCAGCCATTTGAAATTATGTGCGATGCGTCCAATCATGCAGTAGGAGCAGCGCTGGCTCGGCGTGAAGGTAAGGATCCTTTTTTTATTGCTTATGCGTCTAAGACTTTAGATACTGCCCAGTTCAATTATACTACTACTGAGAAAGAGCTTCTTGATATTGTTTTTGCTTTGGATAAATTCCGAGCTTATTTACATGGTACTAGAGTAGTAGTGTATTCGGACTATGCAGCTTTAAAGTATCTATTAGCTAAAAAAGAGTCCAAACCAAGGCTCATACATTGGATACTTGATGCATAAAAATTTGTCTCTCAACAAATTTTCCTTCGGCAAGTATACCGAATTGTCGTCAAATAAAACTTACAATAGAGTGAGGTTGAATCCCACAGGGATTGATTGGTCAAGCAACTTTAGTTAGAAGAATATGCTAGTTAAGCTAAACAAAATTGAGATTGAGATGCAGGAATTTAAATTACTAGAAAGTAAATAACAGAAATTAAAGTGCAGAATCTTAAATGGGGAGTTGGGATAATGAGCAGGAATTTAAATGGCAGAAAGTAAATAGAATGGGTAAGATCAGAAATGGGGAGATCATTGGGTTTATGAGATGTTGCATTCTCCAGATCAAGTTCATTCTCATCTCTTCCTCAATCAATACATTCGTTAATCTCCTTGGCAATCTTAAGTGATTGGATCCTAATTCTTTGGCAATCCAATCTCTCTAAGCTTGAACAATTGCCCAATTCCTTGATTTAATTGCTCATGGGAAGAGATGAAAGTGTGGTCACTGATTATACCACATGTATTTCCAAATCAAAGTGTTGGGAGGATTAAATGTCACAATATCCATCCAAACTCCAATTTGGTCCAACATGAGAAAGCATTTCTAGCATGATTTCTTCATTCCTCTTCCAAGGCTCAGAGGAAATCCAATTATGGAGAGTTTCTTTTCCAAGACAACTAACCAATTGATTTAAGATCGAAAGCTTTCTAGTAAGATCAGGAGAAAAGAAAGCAGAAGAAGAATGAAAACTATAATTGATCCATCAAATTACAATAGAGCTCCCTAACCCAATAAAAGGGGTTTAGTTGTTCATAGCTCTAGGAATCAAAAATGGTAGAAAAGAAGAATCCATGCTAGAAGTACCGAAAAGTAAATATGCAGAGAGTAGTTCCCAAAAGTGCTCCACTTCTCTCTAGTTCAAAACTACTCCTATTTATACTACTCCTCATGATCTTCTAGTGAGTTCTTCAAGTCTTGGATGTGGGCTCTGGACCTTGAGTTGAAGCAATTCTCATCTTTAGTGGGCCCAGCTTGCAGAGAAATATGAATTAGGCTTGGGCATTTAGTGAGATTAACGTTGGGTAATAGTTTGAGTGCGAGAACGTTAGTAGCATTCACTTTTTCCACTAACGTTCCACCCTTATATACCCACGTTAATTCCAACGTTAGAAACCTTAACATGAATACTAACGTTTCTTACTCAATCCTTGGCCAACGTTAATAGGACTCACTTTTTCCATTAACGTTCGCTTGTGCCCCTTTTCGCAAACGTTAATGGGAATCACTTTTTCCATTAACGTTGCTTGCCTCTTGCCCCTACGTTAGATTTCACGTTAGCTTGGCTAACGTAGCTCTTAACGTGGGTCTCTATCACCTTCAAGAGCGTTAGTGACACTCACCTTTGTCACTAACGCTCCAATTGCCTTAAGTCCCTACGTTAGAACCCATGTTAACTAAGTTAACGTGGCTCTTAACGTAGTAATGAAGCCATCTCCCAACGTTAGTGACAAAAGTGAGTGTCACTAACATTGGTTCTTTGAATTCAACTCCACGTTAACTCTCACGTTAACAATCTTAACGTGAGAGTTAACGTAGGCAATGCTAATGATCCAACGTTAGTGACAAAAGTGAGTTTCACTAACGTTGGCGTTGTTGATCCTCTTCCACGTTAGAGTTCACGTTAACTAAATTAAAGTGACTCCTAACGTGGGGCATTGCCTAGTTTCCCAACGTTAGTGGTGTTCACTTTTACCACTAACGTTGAGGAGAAACGTTATTGGAGTTCATGTTTCTCGTTAACGTAGAGTCCTCTTTTTCTTCTATGTTAAGTACCATGTTAACTTAGTTAACGTGGCTCTTAACGTAAGCTATGAATGGCTTCGCAGGCGTTATTGGTGATCACTTTTCTTATTAACGTTGTAAGCTCTTTGCCATCCCACGTTAGTAGTCACGTTAACTAAGTTAACGTGAATGCTAACGTGGTTCTTCCATGCTTCATTTGTCCTGAAATCAAGCAATTAAAGTGCATCAAAGCTTTAGCTAAAGTCATGAGATTATGCATCATCAAATTCTCATGCAATTCTGGCAAAAATCTCATGAAATCATGCAAAATTCACAATAGTTGCTTAAATGAAGGTGTAAGTGTATTTTCACCCAAAACTTGCCTTATTCACTAGGAAAATGCATGAAAATACCCTAAAACAGTAAAGAAAAGGTCAGTGAAACTGGCCTAGATGCCCTGGCCTCACAACACCAAACTTAAAGCTTGCTTGTCCCTAAGCAAGTACTGAAGTTTAAGAAAAATGAAATGAAAGAACAAGAAGATAAAATGGAAGTAGCATTCCTGGTACATGGAGTTTCGTGCATAGCAACTTAGGTTCTTTCCTTTTAGGTTTCAAGCCTTTATCAAATCCCTATTCACTCTTTTGATTGCATCCCTTGAGGCTTTTTTCTTATTGATCCTTCTCGTCTTTTTTTCAAAGTTTATTTTTCTTTTTGCTAGGTGCTTTGTAAGAGGGCGACTCTTTATGATAAGCTTTCAACCAACACTCCCAAACCAGTTTGTTTTAAGGTGCTAGGTGTTAAGACACCCCTAAGGACTTACTCCCTCAAGTCTCTTTCCTTCATACATACACACCACAGGCACATGGTTTGTTATTCTTCTTTCTTGAGACCTTGGTGTCCAGCACCTCTTTGGGTTACTAAGTTCTCTGTAACAAGGGTTACTCTTGATAGTGGACTTTCAGCTGATAATCCCGGATTAGTTAATCCAAGTTACCAAGTGATAAGGCACCCTAAGAGCTTATTCATCCAAGTATATCCCTTGTACATAAACACCACAGACACATGCCTCAATTTTGAAACCCTTGGTGCCTAGCATTGTTTCTTATTGTGTTTCCTTTCTTATTTTCACTTGTATTACTCTTTTTCTTCTCTTGTTGGGATCTTATTATTTAGCTAGCCTCAAAGAATGTGTCTCAAACATAGGACTTAGGATGGATAGTTGCTTTCTTTCCTTTCTTGGTGAACCAACTTAGCTTACCAATCATCCTACCACAAACATTCAGAATGCACGTCACAAAATGACTCCACTCTTGTTCTTCCCATAACAATTTCTTTTTTGATTAACTTAAAGAGACAAGCAATCAAGTAAGAAAGATGAAAGTGAGCATTCAAGGCATTAGGCTCAATAACATAGACCTAAGCAAAGAGAATTAAATGCATAATTGAAAATCCTAAGCTACCATGGAAGCATGTTCTATTTCATACATGATTTTCCTTATTTAAAGCTTTGGAAAAGAAGGTAAACTAAGAAGGAACTTCACCACCTTTCACTTGTTGGTATGCTCATTCTCTTCTATTCCCTTGCCATTTGTAGATTCGCTTTGTCCACTTGTGCTTCCTCTCATCCGATTTGCTCTAGCTAATTTCCAATCTTCTAGTGCCTTCCTTACTGATTCATGACTTTGTTCAACCCTTTCGCGCTCCACTCGTGCTAATTCATCCTTTACATCCTCATATTTTGTGATTCCTGGATGCAAAATAGGTAATTGTCCGACTAGATATCCAAGCCTGGCTTGGGTATTCACATGGTATCCAGTCTCACTCATGTAGACTCCTTCCGAGAATGTTCTATATTCATCAAAAAGATCTGCTTGTTCTCTTTGTTTCCTATGCATCTCATGAATGTGTGCTCCTTGATGTGCTTGGATGTTGATTAGCCTTTGGATGGCTTCTTGTTGTTGATCATGTTTCTAATTTAGGTTGTGGAAGGATTCACTCCATTGTCTTCCTTGTTCCAATTGCTGATCCATCAGTTGTTTTTGCCACTCCCCTTGTTGATTCATCCATCTAGAAAGTGACTCTTCATGGCGATCCCTTGATTGTATTTGGAGCTCTCTTTGCGCCTCTTGATTTTCCATGCATTGCCTAGATAAGGTGTCAATAGCCTCCTGCAGTTGGTGCATGCTTAGGGTGGCTGAAGCTTGCTCTTGTGGATGTTGTTCTTCTTCAGCTTGATGAGCTGGCCTCTTTCGTACCCTTCGTGGAGGTAATGGAGTTGCAGCAGCGTGCATCTGGTGATAAGTGAGTGGAAGACCAACCTTTATCCACTCAGGATTTTCATCTTCGAATATCACCCTGGCCAGTTTGCAAAGGCGGAAGATAGTGCTAGGATAACCCAGCTTTCCTCCAGAGTCACTCTTCTCGGTGAGCTTCCGAATGCCTTGAGCTCTAAGTTCATGAACCTTGATCTCTCCTCCCTTCATTATACATTGCACCATCATTGCTCTCTTGAGATTCACTTCCCAGTTGTTTCCAGCAGGGAGAATGGATCTCCTTACAATTTCGAACCATCCTTTAGCCTCAGGGAGGAGATCTCCTCCTTTTATAAATTTCGGCTTCCCCTTGGGACCTCTCTCCCAATCTGCTCCTTGCACACATATATCTTGTAGAATCTGGTCATAATTGGGGTTTTGGTCCATTCTCGACTGATAGCTCTCCTCTTCAAAGGGTATGCTTCTCAATTTCAACACTCTCATGATAGTCATGGGGCTAAAGTCTACCACGACCCCTCTCACAAAATTTGTGTATGAGTCATCCTCCTTGTCTTGCCTAACTGCATTTGCATAGAACTCTCTTACTAGAGTGGCATTCACCCTTGTGACAGGGTCGGTCAGGAGCTCCCATCAGTGTTGTTCCACCTTCTCTATGATTTCTAGACACTCAGCTTTTGTGACTTGAAAGCCTAGTTCATAAATGATTTCCTTCTCAGTCATGCACCCATACTGAAGTGCATGATAGAAGGTTCTAAATCGCACTTCATAAAAATGAGGATGCTCTATGGGTCCCTTCCTTTTTTACCTCTTGGAGCTTAATGATGCCGTGAGTGAGGCTCAGTTTGCGAAGATGGTGAAGGCTATGAAGTTGAAGATGGAATTTGGTTGATGTGAGGCAGAATGTTTCTTAGAGAGAAAGGAGGAAAGGTGAGGATATAAAGTGTACGTGAAGGTTGTGTGAAGGGGTTTATAAAGAGAGATGGCAATTGTTGAAGGGTGTGGATTGATGGTGTTGTTTGATAGTGGATGGTTGGGGTTTTGAGATTGAATGAGCACAAGGATCACCTCTTTTATGAGGGTCTTGGTTCGGTCTCCAAAGGCATCCACTCCCAATGTTGCATGGCAACACTTCCAAGGACATTCCCTATGAAGACAAGTGTGAAATTCCCTTGGTGTAGTGGCTGAATCCTTCTTCTTTAATTGTCCTATCAAGTACCATCAATGTCCTTTTTGATTCCTTATACACGAAAAAGGGAGAATGTGAAAATTAATTGAAAAATTGGTGGAAAAATGTGTGAACTAATAAAATATTTCTTTTTCTTTTTCTTTTGTTTCTATATGACTAATTGTTTTCCATGAAAGCAAATCAATCAAACATTAAGCTACCCATGCATGCACGTTGGTACACCAAACTTGTTTGTAATCACATGGTCCAACAAGTCTGGGGAGTGAACTTTCCTCATAAGGTGTGTTTAAACCACACTTGGTGTGCTTTGAACACCAAACTTATCAGGTACTATAAGTTACATGTAAAGGGGCTTTATGTTAGTTGTCAAGATTAATTTAAATTTCCATGGAAATTACCTTATTGCTGTTATTAGAAATTTAAGAAAGGAGTTATAGAACATGGGTTGCCTCCCATGAAGCGCTTCTTTAACGTCATTAGCTTGACATTTGGTTCTTGTCAAGGTGGCTGATAGTGCTTGAAGTCCTCCCCTCTTGCAGTGAACCTATATCCATTAGCTTTGTTGATAAGCTCCATATGCTCTAAGGACGTGATTTTGTTGATGGTATACACTGGGGGAAGCTGAGATGGAAAAGTGGGGAGGTGAGATGGTATAGATGAAAAGTATGTAGAAATCACTTCATCACCTGGTGAGAAATTTTTTGTAGGAATTTTCTTATTTCTCCATCCCCTTGGAACCCTTTTTTTTCCATTGATGTTGTCTTGTTTTCTATGGATTCTTTCTCTAGTGGATTCTTGTTATTGATCTTGCATGACTCTAATGGTTCTGGTTCCCCTTGGATCATCTTTGAACATGGTTCTTCTTGACTATATGGCTTCCCAACTAATGGGGCTTCCAATTGTCTTGTTTGTGCTTCCTTGTTTGGCTCCTCCATCAACTTATTGTCTTCATGATCTGCTTTTTGTGAGGGGTTGAAAACATTGAAAGTGAGCTGCTCATCATGTATTCTCAACACTAACTCTCCTCGTTCTACATCTATGAGTACTCTAGCTGTGGCTAGGAAGGATCTTCCCAGAATGATGGGGTAAATAGGATTCTCATCCATTTCTAGAACAACAAAATCTATGGGAAGATAGTAGCTCCCAACCTTCACCAGTACATTTTCAACCACCCCTATTGCTTGTTTTTGAGTTTTGTCAGCCAATCTGTTAATTACATCAGTAGGAGTTAGTTCATTGATTTGAAGCTTCTTCATGAGGGAGAGAGGCATTAGGTTGATGCTTACTCCCAAGTCACAAAGCCCTTTGTCAATCATTGTTTCTCCTATGGCACAAGGAATGTGGAAACTCCCTGGATCCTCTTTCTTTGTGGGTGGCCCTGGTTGAATGAGAGCACTACAATCTCTGTTCATCTTGATTGTTTGTCCACCCTTCAATGGACTTTTTCTGGCTAGTAGCTCCTTTATATACTTGATGTAGAAAGGCATCTGTTGGAGGGATTTAATGAATGGTATATTTACATCTAGAGATGCAAATATATCAAGAAACCTTGAGTACATTCTCCCTGCTACACCACCTTTAAGCCTATGGGGAAAAGGTGCATATGGGTTCAATACCTCCTTTTTCTTTAGCTCTTCCTTGGATGTAAGCTGAGTTGCACAGCTTCCTTCCTCCTGGCTTTCCTTTTGGTTATTTTGAAGGTGTTCTACTCCATTCATACTCCCCTCATCACTTGTGGTTATCATTTTGCATTCCTCCCATCTCACTTTCTTTGTTTCTCCTCTTGGATTCTTCTCTGTATCACTGGGGAATCCATCAGTGGGTTTGGGAATTTGTTGAGATATGTACCCTACTTGGGACTCCAATCTCTTGATGTTTTTCCTTGATTCTTGATATTAGCTCGCACTTCTTCCTTAAACACTTTGTTATCTTGGATTTCCTTGCATATGTTTTCAAGTAGAGCCTCTGATGAGCAGATAATTTGTACGCTTTTTGGCATTGTTTTTAGTATGTTTTTAGTATGATCTAGTTAGTTTTTAGTATATTTTTATTAGTTTTTAGTTAAAATTCACTTTTCTGGGCTTTACTATGGGTTTGTGTGTTTTTCTGTGATTTCAGGTATTTTCTGGCTGAAATTGAGGGACCTGAGCAAAAATCTGATTCAGAGACCAAAAAGGACTGCAGATGCTGTTAGATTCTGAGAAATTCCAGCGTTAAACGCCGGAACTGGCACCAAAATGGGAGTTAAACGCCCAAACTGGCACAAAAGCTGGCGTTTAACTCCAAAAAGAGTCTCTACACGAAAATGCTTCATTGCTCAGCCCAAGCACACACCAAGTGGACCCGGAAGAGGATTTTTATGTCATTTACTCATATCTGTACACCCTAGGCTACTAGTTCTCTATATATAGGACCCTTTACTATTGTATTTTAATCTTGGTTCTTCTGGTTCCCTCTCTGGGGCCGAAGCCTAATGTAACACCCTACCACACAGGGCCTTACGCTTAAGTCGTAAAGCAGAGGTGGCAAGGTACTACGACTTCTAAAAGAAAAGGATATGTACATAGATATAGTTGAATGAAGTCATATCTAGGAGCCTTGAAGAACAAGCTAAAAAAAATCGATAAACAGAAAATCGTGACACACTCGCATGGATATTCGTAAAACGGATAGGTAAAATCGAAAGATAACTGAACATATATATATACATATCAGAGTTCCAAAACTCAGATAGTAAGCTCCAGACTCGACCTGCGAAGCTAAGGCCGACCAGAGTATATAATTATGTATATATACAACCCAAAATAAAACTCAAACCACAAAATAAACCCCTGTATCTCCAAGTCGACCTCTAGGAGGGACAAAACACAAAATATACATGCAGAGATTCTATAAACATATATACATAGCATATATACATAGCCTAAAACAAAATATGACAGTCCAAAAGACAGTTCTTCGCTCGTAAGGAGGATACCCAAACGCTCAACGAGGTGTCTCTCGACCTGTATCTGAAAAACAACAACATAGTATGGGATGAGAACCGGAGGTTCTCAGTATGTTAAAGGTGCCCGCATAGTTAATATAAAAGGTCTCGGGAAAGCCAGAGGCATTCCTAGAACTTCGACACTCAGATTTCAGCTTAAGAATTCGACTAAACCAGAAATTAGGTAAGTTGTCTAAGGTATTCTAATTCGGAATCTAACTTTAACCTAATAATTCACGTTCTGTATTCTCTACTCCTCCAAATCATTGGTGGAACAATCCTTTCTCCTCACACCTTCGCCAAGAAGGATTTCTCAGAAAACATACACATATAGTTCAAGCAAGAAAAGCACAGCTAGAGAAGCATTTATAGCAAGTAGAACAAGTAGCGGATAAGCAGAATTAAA
>NC_029778.3:32475098-32476254 GCF_000817695.3 Arachis duranensis | reverse complement strand
ATATATATGCATGCCCATGGGGGAATCCGGAGAGTTAAAGTGTCCGGTCACATCTTGCGACAGAGGGTCAACAAATAGTCTCAAATACACAAGTCACATAATAATCTCTTTCCCTTTTAAAATATTACCTCAAATCAAAACTCCAATTCTTAAAGAAATTTTGGCAATATCTCCTCTAAGACTCAAATTTCTGCCACCCTTCAAGGGTCCCAACTATCAACCAAACACCTCTCAGTCACTCAAATCATTTCCAGTAACAAATTATTTCATAATCAAACAAATACCAATATTAAATCTTTTTCCAAACCGACCAACTTTAACAGCAAATTATTAACAACAGCTGAACCACACATTCTATTCCATATACACAATCCATCAATTATACATTCAGTCCATTCCTATCTTAAGGTCTTCTAGCCTGAGTTTTCACGTGACATTAAATGTTAACTACGAGAAACCAAAACCATACCTTCGTACGGAATCAAAATATTCAAAGTTCTGGAGAAGCTTTCTGAGCTATCGAAGAAGAAAACGTCCAGAATCGTCTTTACCTCCTAAAACTCTCGTTGGCCAAATCCAAAAAAAAGAGGAACTACATCATTGTCAACTTCCACTAATCAAAAATAGTGTCAACGTGTAGAGGAGGAGGTTACGAATACTCTTACCGGATTAGATTTTTGATTGGAGTTACGGATTTCAAAAAAATCGAAGCCGGAAGTTCAGAAAAATTTACGTTTTCTCCCTTTCTCTCTTCGTTATGCTCTTCCCTCTCACGTTATTCACGTACATATATATATATGAATGCCTTGACTTTCTTTATTATTATGTCTAAACCGCCTTGGGTTTCTCTATGATATATATATACACACACGTAACCTAATGCATAATGATAATAATAATAATATATATGTAACCTAATGTAAAATATAAACCACCTTTTGTTTTCTATGATTTATAATTAATAATAGTAATAATAATACTAACAATAGTAATGATGGTAATTTAATAATAACAATAAATGTAATAATAGTAATAATAATAGTAATACAATGAATATAATATATATCAACTTATAATGCAATTTAATACTTACGGTAAGTATATATAATAATAATAATAATAATAATAATAATAATAATAATAATATAAATTTAAT
>NC_029778.3:32472563-32474145 GCF_000817695.3 Arachis duranensis | reverse complement strand
GTAACTTCCCTTCTTAAACATGTCAAAGAAAAATAGAAAGATTTGACATGTTTAGTTTGCAAATTCAGGATATTCTTATGGCTTAAAAGTCTATGCAAGTAAAAGATACAAGATAGGCTCGATACAAAAGGGTTATAAGGCAGGTTGGTATTGGAACGACGGGTTTATCGCTTCTAATACTCGCTTCATCTAGCTCCCAGGTTCTGCTGATTCTAATGGTGTCACCTTTCGTAATTCAATCGAAACTGGTTCAGCCTCTGACACTAAATCTATCACAACTTACTCTTTCTCTTGACACATAACCAATTATCAATTACGGGTTCAACCTATGTCATGTCTCTTCCTCATAACTTACCATCTCCGGGTTTCAGGTAACTGTCCCGCACAACTCTCAACATTTCCGGTTCTTTATGTGTAACTTAAGTTGTATACTCAAAATAATTCAACCCACTACTGCTGCGCCACTCTTATTATTATTTTCCAAGAATTTAGTCACTTTTTTAGGCTGACCAACTATCGTTCTGTCTCACCATTCAGAGGTCTTTAATCGATCGCTCAATTGAAAATCATAAGGCTCACAACTCGGTAATGTACTATAATGAATGCTACGTGCTATTTACTACGCAAGGTAGTCAGAAATTTCGATTATCAGTGCGTAATTACCTCTAATCGGAGTATCTGTAGTTCCAGCACCATCCGCTGTCATAGTGAACACGCGTCCCTGATGTTGTGCCTTTCCAGCTTCTTGATTCTTCTTCTTTTCTGGACAATTCCAAGACAAATGCCCAGCTTCACCACAGTAATAGCATACACCTAAACCAGCCCTGCACGGAGTATTCGGGTGGTACTTTCCACACCTCCTACAAGTTAAATCATTCGGTGGGGTCTGAGCTTGCTTTCCTTTGCCTCTTCCCTGGCTGTTATTATTACTGAATCTCTGGAAGTTATTCTGACCCAAATGTGGTTGTGGGGTGTAACCGCCTCGCTTAAAATCTTGTCCTCTAGGGGCGAAGTTCCTTCCCTGATCTCTCCTAACAAAAACTCGCTGATCACTCTTATCTGATGTCGCCTTTCTCAGACAATCCTCAGCAACTCTACTTTTATTTACCAGTTCTGAAAACACTCTGATCTCCATTGGTGCAACGAAGCTCAGAATATCACTTCGAAGACCTCCCTCATACTTAATACATTTCCACTCAGCAAAATCATCAGGCGCACCTTGACAAATACGAGAAAAGCGACATAACTCCTCAAACCTGCTAGTATACTCAGCAACAGTCACCTGTCCCTGCTTTAACTGCATCAATTCAAGTTCCTTGGCATTTCTGGCTGAATTAGGAAAGTATTTCTTATAGAACTCTGTTCGGAAAACCTCCCAAGGAATCACAGCGCCATCTGGCTGCAGGATACGTCGTGTCCCCTGCCACCAATGCTGAGCCTCACCCTGCAGCTGATAAGTTCCAAACTCAACCCATTGCTCCTCAGGAACCTGCTGAGCCTGCAGTGCCCGTTCCATAGCTTGAATCCAATTAACTACATCTGTGGGATTTGAGGTTCCCCTAAAGGTCGGAGGGTGAACTTT
>NC_029778.3:32471312-32472335 GCF_000817695.3 Arachis duranensis | reverse complement strand
TGTAACACCCTACCACACAGGGCCTTACGCTTAAGTCGTAAAGCAGAGGTGGCAAGGTATTACGACCTCTAAAAGAAAATGATATCTACATAGATATAGTTGGGTGAAATCATATCTAGGAGCCTTGAAGAACAAGCTAAACAAGTTGATAAACAGAAAATCGTGACACACTCGCATGGATATTCGTAAGACGGACAGGTAAAATCGAAAGATAACTGAACACATATATATACATATCAGAGTTCCAAAACTCAGATAGCAAGCTCCAGACTCGACCTGCGAAGCTAAGGCCGACCAGAGTATATAATTATGTATATATACAACCCAAAATAAAACTCAAACCACAAAATAAACCCCTGTATCTCCAAGTCGACCTCTAGGAGGGACAAAACACAAAATATACATGCGGAGATTCTATAAACATATATACATAGCATATATACATAGCCTAAAACAAAATATGACAGTCCAAAAGACAGTTCTTCGCTCGTAAGGAGGATACCCAAACGCTCAACGAGGTGTCTCTCGACCTGTATCTGAAAAACAGCAACATAGTATGGGATGAGAACCGGAGGTTCTCAATGGTAAAGGTGCCCGCATAGTTAATATAAAAGGTCTCGGGAAAGCCAGAGGCATTCCTAGAACTTCGACACTCAGATTTCAGCTTAAGAATTCGACTAAACCAGAAATTAGGTAAGTTGTCTAAGGTATTCTAATTCGGAATCTAACTTTAACCTAATAATTCACGTTCTGTATTCTCTACTCCTCCAAATCATTGGTGGAACAATCCTTTCTCCTCACACCTTCGCCAAGAAGGATTTCTCAGAAAACATACACATATAGTTCAAGCAAGAAAAGCACAGGTAGAGAAGCATTTACAGCAAGTAGAACAAGTAGCGAATAAGCAGAATTAAACAGTTAAGCAAACCAAAACAATGCACACTCAAACAAACAAACAAATGCATATGATGTATGCCTGTCCTATGGCTGATGAGTCTCATCTGTCGGTTATACAGCCAACCC
>NC_029778.3:32469393-32470553 GCF_000817695.3 Arachis duranensis | reverse complement strand
ATATATATGCATGCCCATGGGGGAATCCGGAGAGTTAAAGTGTCCGGTCACATCTTGCGACAGAGGGTCAATAAATAGTCTCAAATACACAAGCCACATAATAATCTCTTTTCCTTTTAAAATATTACCTCAAATCAAAACTCCAATTCTTAAAGAAATTTTGGCAATATCTCCTCTAAGACTCAAATTTCTGCCACCCTTCAAGGGTCCCAACTATCAACCAAACACCTCTCAGTCACTCAAATCATTTCCAGTAACAAATTATTTCATAATCAAACAAATACCAATATTAAATCTTTTTCCAAACCGACCAACTTTAACAGCAAATTATTAACAACAGCTGAACCACACATTCTATTCCATATACACAATCCATCAATTATACATTCAGTCCATTCCTATCTTAAGGTCTTCTAGCCTGAGTTTTCACGTGACATTAAATGTTAACTACGAGAAACCAAAACCATACCTTCGTACGGAATCAAAATATTCAAAGTTCTGGAGAAGCTTTCTGACCGAGCTATCGAAGAAGAAAACGTCCAGAATCGTCTTTACCTCCTAAAACTCTCGTTGGCCAAATCCAAAGAAAAGAGGAACTACATCATTGTCAACATCCACTAATCAAAAATAGTGTCAACATGTAGAGGAGGAGGTTACGAATACTCTTACCGGATTAGATTTTTGATTGGAGTTACGGATTTCAAAAAAATCGAAGCCGGAAGTTCAGAAAAATTTACGTTTTCTCCCTTTCTCTCTTCGTTATGCTCTTCCCTCTCACGTTATTCACGTACATATATATATATGAATGCCTTGACTTTCTTTATTATTATGTCTAAACCGCCTTGGGTTTCTCTATGATATATATATACACACACGTAACCTAATGCATAATGATAATAATAATAATATATATGTAACCTAATGTAAAATATAAACCACCTTTTGTTTTCTATGATTTATAATTAATAATAGTAATAATAATACTAACAATAGTAATGATGGTAATTTAATAATAACAATAAATGTAATAATAGTAATAATAATAGTAATACAATGAATATAATATATATCAACTTATAATGCAATTTAATACTTACGGTAAGTATATATAATAATAATAATAATAATAATAATAATAATAATAATAATATAA
Source organism: Arachis duranensis (assembly GCF_000817695.3). Lineage (NCBI taxonomy): Eukaryota > Viridiplantae > Streptophyta > Magnoliopsida > Fabales > Fabaceae > Arachis > Arachis duranensis. The sequence goes on along the minus strand of NC_029778.3, from coordinate 32,469,400 downwards.
ATTTAAT
>NC_029778.3:32468299-32469166 GCF_000817695.3 Arachis duranensis | reverse complement strand
GCACCAAGTTTTTGGCGCCGTTGCTGGGGGATTGTTGAGTTTGGACAACTGACGGTTCATCTTGTTGCTTAGATTAGGTATTTTTTTTTTCGGAATTCTTGAAGATGAATTCTAGAGTTTCATGATGATTTGTTGAAGTCTGGCTGGCTGTGAAGCCATGTCTAATTTCATTGGACCGAGGTTTCAACTTATCATCACAAGAGCTTGTTGATTTCTATCAATCTTGCTGTTGAAGCAGTGATCTGCTAAGGCTTGGCTGGCCTTTGGCCATGTCTAGTGTTTTGGACCGAAGCTTTCTTTGAAAGCTTGGCTGGCTGTGAAGCCATGTCTAATTCCTGGACCGGAGTCTTAGACTAAACATTGCATGATTCCTGGAATTCTCATTAAGAATTTTGATACCTTTTTCCACTTAATTTTCGAAAATCACAAAAAAAATTTACAAAATCATAAAATCCAAAAATATTTTTGAGTCTATTGTTTCATTTTAAGTTTGGTGTCAATTGCATACATTCATTCATGTGTCTTAAGGATCTTCAAGTTGTTCTTGATGATTTATTATTCTGATCTTTGAATTCTCTTGGTTTGAGTGTTTATGTGTCTCATATGCATTTTCATTAGTGTCAGTAGTATACAAACTGCTAAGTTTGGTGTCTTGCATGCATTGTTATTTGATTTTAGTTGCATTTTGATTATTCTTCATTATTAAAAATCCAAAAATATTTTTAATTTGTGTCTTCTCAAAGTCAATAATACAAAGAATTGATGATTCAGAATATACTGCAGAGGAATTGCACAGAAAAAGCTGGGCGTTCAAAACGCCTAGTGAAGAAGGACAGACTGGCGTTTAAACGCCAGTCAGGGTACCTT
>NC_029778.3:32467530-32468047 GCF_000817695.3 Arachis duranensis | reverse complement strand
AAAGATACTTGCTATCAATTAATGATTTGATTCAACATTTCAAGTATGTTGCCTTTTCTGTTGAGAAAGGTTTAATGTTTGAATCATATCTTTTCTTGATAGCCAAGTCGTTAATTTTTAAAAATCAAATCTATTTTTTAAAATGTTTTTCCAATCATATCTTCTCAATCACATCTTTTTAAAATCAATCATATCTTCTCAACCACATCTTTTTCAAAATAGTTTTCAATCAAATCTTCTTGATTTCTAATTTCAAAATCTTTTTCAAAAAAATCACTTTACTTCTTTCCCACTTTTATTTTCGAAAATCAATCAAAGTTTTTCAAAATGTTTTCAAAATCTTCTACTCAATTTTCGAAAATTACTTCCCTTCTTCTCATATCCTTCTATTTATGGACTAACACTATTCCTTAATGCAAAATTCGAACTTCATCTTCTTTGATAAGTTCGAATTTTCTACTTCTGCCTTCCATTTTTCTTTTCCTCTGACACCTCAAGGAATCTCTATACTGTGACA
>NC_029778.3:32466268-32466845 GCF_000817695.3 Arachis duranensis | reverse complement strand
ATGCAAAATGCACCAAGCAGTACTAAGGAAGCTTCATCTGAGGAAGAAGCTTATGATCCTGAGAACCCTTCAATAGAAGAGGTGAATTACATGGGAGAACCCTATGGAAACACCTATAATCTTTCATGGAGAAATCATCCAAATTTCTCATGGAAGGATCAACAGAGACCTCAACAAGGTTTCAACAATAATAATGGTGGAAGAAACAGGTTTAGCAACAGCAAGCCTTTTCCATCATCTTCTCAGCAACAGACAGAGAGTTCTAAGCAGAACACTTCTGACTTAGCAACCATGGTCTCTGATCTAATCAAAACCACTCAAAGTTTCATGACTGAAATAAGGTCCTCCATTAGAAACTTAGAGGCACAAGTGGGTCAACTGAGCAAGAAAATTACTGAACTCCCTCCTAGTGCTCTTCCAAGCAATACAGAAGAAAACCCAAAAGGAGAATGCAAGGCCATCAATATGGCCGAATTTTGGGAGGGAGGAGAGGCAGTGAACGCCACTGAGGAAGACCTCAATGGACGTCCACTGGCCTCCAATGAGTTTCCCAATAAGGAACCATGGGAATCTGAGG
>NC_029778.3:32465871-32466081 GCF_000817695.3 Arachis duranensis | reverse complement strand
TGGAAATGAGACTTGGGAGGATGAACCCCCTTTGCTCACCAAAGAACTGGATGACTTGTCTAGGTAGAAACTGCCTCAAAAGAGATAAGATCCTGGGAAGTTTTCAATACCTTGTACCATAGGCACCATGACCTTCAAGAAGGCCTTGTGTGACTTAGGGTCAAGTGTAAACCTCATGCCTCTCTCTGTAATGGAGAAGCTAGGGATCTG
>NC_029778.3:32462883-32465206 GCF_000817695.3 Arachis duranensis | reverse complement strand
TTGGTGCAGGGATGACTTTTCCTTGACACCTTAGGATCTGTGGACCCCACAGGATCCCCATCTACCCCACCACTCTCTCTCTTCTTCTTCACCCATTCACCAATCACCTCAACTCTTCTTCCCCAAAAACCCTTCACCTATCAAATCCCATCTTTCTCTTCACCACTCACATCCATCCTTCATAAAACCCCACTTACCTCACCATTCAAATTAAAACCACTCTCCCACCCAAACCCACCCATACATAGCCGAATCCTACACCTCCCCCACTCCTATATAAACCCATCTCCACTCCTTCATTTTCACACAACCTTAACACCACTTCTTCCCCTTTTGGCTGAACACAAAGCCATTCCCTTCTTCCTCATTTCTTCTTCTTCTACTCTCTTCTTTCTTCTTTTGCTCGAGCACGAGCAAACCTTTTAAGTTTGGTGTGGTAAAAGCATTGCTTTTTGTTTTTCCATAACCATTTATGGCATCCAAGGCCGGAGAAACCTCTAGAAAGAGGAAAGGAAAGGCAAAAGCTTCTACCTCCGAGTCATGGGAGATGGAAAGATTCATCTCAAGGGTGCATCAAGACCACTTTTATGAAATTGTGGCCTTGAAGAAGGTGATCCCCGAGGTCCCTTTTTCACTCAAAAAGAGTGAATATCCGGAGATCCGACATGAAATCCGAAGAAGAGGTTGGGAAGTTCTTACCAACCCCATTCAACAAGTCGGAATCTTAATGGTTCAAGAGTTCTATGCCAATGCATGGATCACCAAGAACCATGATCAAAGTATGAACCCGGATCCAAAGAATTATCTTACTATGGTCCGGGGGAAATACTTGGATTTTAGTCTGGAAAGTGTAAGGTTGGCATTCAATTTGCCCATGATGCAAGGAGATGAACACCCTTACACTAGAAGGGTCAACTTTGATCAAAGGTTGGACCAAGTCCTCATAGTCATATGTGAAGAGGGCGCCCAATGGAAGAGAGATTCAAGAGGGAAGCCGGTTCAATTGAGAAGGCATGACCTCAAGCACATAGCTAGAGGATGGTTGGAGTTTATTCAACGCTCAATCATTCCCACTAGCAACCGGTCCGAAGTTACCATAGACCGGGCTATCATGATTCATAGCATCATGATTGGAGAAGAAATAGAAGTTCATGAGGTTATAGCTCAAGAACTCTATAAGGTGGCGGACAAGTCCTCTACCTTGGCAAGGTTAGCCTCTCCTCATCTCATTTGTCACCTCTGTTATTCAGTTGGAGTTGACATAGAGGGAGACATCCCTATTGATGAGGACAAGCCCATCACTAAGAAGAGGATGGAGCACACAAGAGACCCCACTCATCATGAGATCCCTGAGATTCCTCAAGGGATGCACTTTCCTCCACAAAACTATTGGGAGCAACTAAACACCTCCCTAGGAGAATTAAGTTCTAACATAGGACAACTAAGGGTGGAGCATCAAGAACACTCCATCATCCTCCATGAAATTAGAGAAGATCAAAGGATCATGAGAGAGGAGCAACAAAGACAAGGAAGAGACATTGAGGAGCTCAAGCACTCCATAGGATCTTCAAGAGGAAGAAAGAGCCGCCATCACTAAGGTGGACCCGTTCTTTAATTTCCTTGTTCTTTAATTCCTGTTTTTCGAAAATTACGCTTATGTTTATCTATGTTTGTGTCTTGTGATCATTAGTGTCTTAGTGTCTATGCCTTAAAGTTATGAATGTCCTATGAATCCATCACCTTTCTTGAATTAAAAAAACGTGCTTAATTGAAAAAGAAAAAGAATTGTATGAATTTTGAATTTTATAACAGTTTAATTATTTTGATATGGTGGCAATATTTTTGTTTTCTGAATGTATGCTTAAACAGTGCATATGTCTTTTGAATTTGTGGTTCAGGAATGTTGGCTCTTGAAAGAATGATGAAAAAGGAGACATGTTACTGAGGATCTGAAAAATCATTAAAATGATTCTTGAAGTAAGAAAAAGCAGTGAAAAAAAAAGAGAAAATTTCGAAAAAAAAAGAGAAAGAAAAAGAAAACGAAAAAAAAAGAGAGAAGAAAGAAAGAAATAAAGTTGTGATCCAAGGCAAAAAGAGTGTGCTTAAGAACCCTGGACACCTCTGACTGGGAACTCTAGCAAAGCTGAGTCACAATCTGAAAAAGGTTCACCCAATTATGTGTCTGTGGCATGTATGTATCCGGTGGTAATACGGGAAGACAGAGTGCTTTGGGCCACGGCAAAGACTCAATAAGTAGCTGTGTTCAAGAATCATCATACTCAACTAGGAGAATCAATAACACTATCTAGATTCTGAGTTCCTA
>NC_029778.3:32461499-32461797 GCF_000817695.3 Arachis duranensis | reverse complement strand
GCCACTGACAACGGTGAAACCCTTGCTTAAGCTTGCCATGGAAAGGAGTAAGAAGGATTGGATGAAGACAGTAGGAAAGCAGAGAGATGGAAGGGACAGCATCTTCATACGCTTATCTGAAATTCCTACCAATGAATTACATAAGTATCTCTATCCTTATCTTTATGTTTATTTCGTATATCACCATACCAATTTGAGTTTGCCTGACTGAGATTTACAAGGTGACCATAGCTTGCTTCATACCAACAATCTCTGTGGGATCGACCCTTACTCGCGTAAGGTTTATTACTTGGACGAC
>NC_029778.3:32457845-32460538 GCF_000817695.3 Arachis duranensis | reverse complement strand
TGACAACGGTGAAACCCTTGCTTAAGCTTGCCATGGAAAGGAGTGAGAAGGATTGGATGAAGACAGTAGGAAAGCAGAGAGACGGAAGGGACAGCATCTTCATACGCTTATCTGAAATTCCTACCAATGAATTACATAAGTATCTCTATCCTTATCTTTATGTTTATTTCGTATATCACCATACCAATTTGAGTTTGCCTGACTGAGATTTACAAGGTGACCATAGCTTGCTTCATACCAACAATCTCTGTGGGATCGACCCTTACTCGCGTAAGGTTTATTACTTGGACGACCCAGTACACTTGCTGGTTAGTTGTGCGAAGTTGTGTTTATGCCATGGTATTGAACACCAAGTTTTTGGATTCATTATCGGGGATTATTTGATTTGTGAAAAGTATTGATCACAATTTCGTGCACCAGCCTCAATCTTTGAAAGCCTATCATCTGTCAATGATGGTGGGTTGAGATTAGGTGGTTGAGAAAGTTAGTTAGATGGATGTTGGTAATATCTCTGTGAGGTGTTTTGATGAGTAGCATTGTTGTTGGAATTGAAGTTGTGGCGTCTCTAATCTTGCCCTTGGTCTTGTTGATTTCTCCATCCAAAGTTGGGGTAATTTCTCCATCCCGAGTTGTAAGGTTTGGAGTATGGATCATGAACTTGTCTAGGTGAGTTTCCCACATAGTTGGCTTGCTCCCAGTTACATTCTTCTCCTATGTTTACTCCTTCTTGAGTTGGTGATGAGGTGATGGCTGCTGCAACTTAGTTCTCTTCTACCTTCTTGGTAAGATATGCTAGCTGCTTGGTGATCATCTTGTTTTGGGCTAACAGTGCATCCATGTGGTTCAACTCCATTACTCCTCTAGTGTTACTTCTTTCGGAGGCATACAAGTAGTCATTCTCAGCAACTGTTTCAATGACATCTATGGCTTCTTCAATAGTTTTTTTCTTGTTTAAAGAGCCTCCTGATGAATGATCCACAGCCTTCTTTGACTCATAGGAAAGACCTTCATAGAAGATGTGAAGTTGAACCCACTCATTAAACATCTCTGGTGGGCATCTCCTTGTTAGATCCTTGAACCTTTCCCAAGCTTCATAAAGTGTCTCCCCATCTTGTTGTCTGAACGTCTGCACTTCAGTTCTCAGTCTATTGATCCTTTGTGGGGGGTAAAACCTTGCCAAAAACTTGTTCATTACCTCTCCCCAATTGGTCAAGATCTCCTTTGGAAAGGATTCAAGCCACTTGGATGCCTTGTCCCTGAGTGAAAAGGGGAACAAGAGCAACCTATAGACATCAGGGTGGACTCCATTGGACTTCACCGTGTCACAAATCCTCAAGAAGGTGGTCAAGTGTTGGTTAAGGTCTTCTTGAGCACCTCCTCCAAATGAACACTTATTCTGCACCAGGGTGATGAGCTGAAGTTTTAGCTTGAAATTGTTGGCATATATGGTGGGCTTCTGAATGCTGCTTCCACAGTTTCCTGGATTAGGATTGATATAGGATCCTAAGACCCTCCTTTCTTGCCCAGCACGGTTGGCATGGCCTTGATTATGAGCCTCCTCTTCATGGTTGTTCTCCAAATTCTCTTTCATGTTGGGTTCAAAATACTCTTCCTCTGCTTCCTCAGCACCAATGGTAGGCGAAATTGTGATTAATACTTATCACAACTCAATTAATCCCCGATGAAGAACCCAAAAACTTGGTGTTCAATACCATGGCATAAACACAACTTCGCACAACTAACCAGCAAGTGTACTGGGTCGTCCAAGTAATAAACCTTACGCGAGTAAGGGTCGATCCCACAGAGATTGTTGGTATGAAGCAAGCTATGGTCACCTTGTAAATCTTAGTCAGGCAAACTCAAAAGGTTATGAATGATGAATAAAACATAAAGATAAAGATAGAGATACTTATGCAATTCATTGGTGGGAATTTCAGATAAGCGTATGAAGATGTTGTGTTCCTTCCGTCTCTCTGCTTTCCTACTGTCTTAATCCAATCCTTCTTACTCCTTTCCATGGCAAGCTGTATGCAAGGGTTTCACCGTTGTCAGTGGCTACCTCCCATCCTCTCAGTGGAAATGTTCAACGCACCCTGTCACGGCACGGCTATCCAGCTGTCGGTTCTCGATCATGTCGGAATAGAATCCAGTGATTCTTTTGCGTCTATCACTAACGCCCCACAATCGTGAGTTTGAAGTTCGTCACAGTCATTCAATCATTGAATCCTACTCAGAATACCACAGACAAGGTTTAGACCTTCCGGATCCTCTTGAATTCCGCCATCTGTTCTAGCTTATACCACAAAGATTCCAGTTAAAGAATCCAAGAGATATCCACCCAATCTAAGGTAGAACGAAGGTGATTGACAGTCACACGTTCATAGGTGAGAATGATGATGAGTGTCACGGATCATCACATTCATCAAGTTGAAGAACAAGTGATATCTTAGAACAAGAACAAGCGGAATTGAATAGAAGAACAATAGTAATTGCATTATTATTCGAGGTACAGCAGAGCTCCACACCTTAATCTATGGTGTGTAGAAACTCCACCGTTGAAAATACATAAGAACAAGGTCTAGGCATGGCCGAGAGGCCAGCCTCCCAGAGAGGGTTCAATCATAAAAACATGATCAAAAGATGAAAATACAATAGTAAAAGGTCCTACTTATAGAAAACTAGTAGCCTAAGGT
>NC_029778.3:32454543-32457823 GCF_000817695.3 Arachis duranensis | reverse complement strand
CTAGTAGCCTAGGGTGTACAGAGATGAGTAAAAGACATAAAAATCCACTTCCGGGCCCACTTGGTGTGTGCTTGGGCTGAGCATTGAAGCATTTTCGTGTAGAGACTCCTCTTGGAGTTAAATGCCAGCTTTGGTGCCAGTTTGGGCGTTTAACTCCCATTCTTGTGCCAGTTCCAGCGTTTAACGCTGGGAATTCTGAGGGTGACTTTGAACGCCGGTTTGGGCCATCAAATTTTGGGCAAAGTATGAACTATCATATATTGTTGGAAAGCCCAGAATGTCTACTTTCCAACGCCGTTGAAAGCGCGCCAATTGGGCTTCTGTAGCTCCAGAAAATCTACTTCGAGTGCAGGGAGGTCAGAATGCAACAGCATCTGCAGTCCTTTTTAGTCTCTGAATCAGATTTTTGCTCAGGTCCCTTAATTTCAGCCAGAAAATACCTGAAATTACAGAAAAACACACAAACTCATAGTAAAGTCCAGAAAAGTAAATTTTAACTAAAAACTAATAAAAATATACTAAAAAATAACTAGATCATACTAAAATATACTAAAAACAATGCCAAAAAGCGTACAAATTATCCGCTCATCACAACACCAAACTTAAATTGTTGCTTGTCCTCAAGCAACTGAAAATCAAATAAGATAAAAAGAAGAGAATATGCAATGAATTCCAAAAACATCTATGAAGATCAGTATTAATTAGATGAGCGGGGCTTTTAGCTTTTTGCCTCTGAATAGTTTTGGCATCTCACTCTATCCTTTGAAATTCAGAATGATTGGCTTCTTTAGGAACTCAGAATCCAGATAGTGTCATTGATTCTCCTAGTTAAGTATAATGATTCTTGAACACAGCTACTTATTGAGTCTTGGCCGTGGCCCAAAACACTCTGTCTTCCAGTTTTACCACCGGATACATACATGCCACAGACACATAATTGGGTGAACCTTTTCAGATTGTAACTCAGCTTTGCTAGAGTCCCTAATTAGAGGTGTCCAGGGTTCTTAAGCACACTCTTTTTGTCTTGGATCACAACTTTATTTCTTTCTTTTTCTCTCTTTTTTTTTCTCTTTCTTTTTCTTTCTTTTTTTTCGAAATTTTTTTTTGTATTCACTGCTTTTTCTTGCTTCAAGAATCATTTTAATGATTTTTTAGATCCTCAGTAACATGTTTCCTTTTCAATCATTCTTTCAAGAGCCAACATTCATGAATCACAAATTCAAGATACATATGCACTGTTTAAGCATACATTCAGAAAACAAAAGTATTGCCACCACATCAAAATAATTAATCTGTTATAAAATTCAAAATTCATGCAATTCTTCTCTTTTTTAATTAAGAACATTTTTCATTCAAGAAAGGTGATGGATTCATAGAACATTCATAACTTTAAGGCATAGACACTAATGATCACAAGATACAAACATAGATAAACATAAACACTAAAATTCGAAAAATAGGAAAATAAAGAACAAGGAAAATTAAAGAACGGGTCTACCTTAGTGATGGTGGCTTGTTCTTCCTCTTGATGATCCTATGGAGTGCTTGAGCTCCTCAATGTCTCTTCCTTGTCTTTGTTGCTCCTCTCTCATGATTCTTTGATATTTTCTAATTTCATGGAGGAGAATGGAATGTTCTTGGTGCTCCACCCTTAGTTGTCCCATGTTGGAACTCAATTCTCCTAGGGAGGTGTTCAGTTGCTCCCAATAGTTTTGTGGAGGAAAGTGCATCCCTTGAGGCATCTCAGGGACTTGATGATGAGATGAGTCTCTTGTTTGCTCCATCCTCTTCTTAGTGATGGGCTTGTCCTCATCAATGGGGATGTCTCCCTCTATGTCAACTCCAACTGAATAACAGAGGTGACAAATGAGATGAGGAAAGGCTAACATTACCAAGGTAGAGGACTTGTCCGCCACCTTATAAAGTTCTTGGGATATAACCTCATGAACTTCTATTTCTTCTCCAATCATGATGCTATGAATCATGATAGCTCGGTCTATAGTAATTTCGGACCGGTTGCTAGTGGGAATGATTGAGCGTTGGATAAACTCCAACCATCCCCTAGCCACGGGCTTGAGGTCATGCCTTCTCAATTGAACCGGCTTTCCTCTTGAATCTCTCTTCCATTAGGCGCCCTCTTCACAAATGACTGTGAGGACTTGCATCATGGGCAAGTTGAATGCCAACCTTACATTTTCCGGACTAAAATCCATGTATTTCCCCCGAACCATTGTAAGCCAATTCTTTGGATCCGGGTTCACACTTTGATCATGGTTCTTGGTGATCCATGCATTGGCATAGAACTCTTGAACCATTAAGATTCTGACTTGTTGAATGGGGTTGGTAAGAACTTCCCAACCTCTTCTTCGGATCTCATGTCGGATCTCCGGATATTCACTCTTTTTGAGTTTAAAAGAGACCTCGGGGATCACTTTCTTCAAGGCCACGACTTCATAGAAGTGGTCTTGATGCACCCTTGAGATGAATCTCTCCATCTCCCATGACTCAGAGGTGAAAGCTTTTGCCTTCCCTTTCCTCTTTCTAGAGGTTTCTCCGGCCTTGGATGCCATAAATGGTTATGGAAAGACAAAAAGCAATGCTTTTACCACACCAAACTTAAAAGGTTTGCTCGTCCTCGAGCAAAAAAAGAAAGAAGAGAGTAGAAGAAGAAGAAATGAAGGAGATGGAGGAGGCTTTGTGGTTCGGCCAAAGGGGGAGAAGTAGTATTTAGGTTGTGTGAAAATGAAGGAGTGAAGATGGGTTTATATAGGGGTGGGGGGAGGGTTATGGTTCGGTTATGGGAGGGTGGGTTTGGGAGAGAAAGTGGTTTAAATTTGAATGGTGGGGTAGGTGGGGTTTTATGAAGGATGGATGTGAGTGGTGTAGAGAAAGATGGGATTTGATAGGTGAAGGGTTTTTGGGGAAGAGGTGTTGAGGTGATTGGTGAATGGGTGAAGAAGAGAGAGAGTGGTGGGGTAGGTGGGGATCCTGTGGGGTCCACAGATCCTAAGGAGTCAAGGAAAAGTCATCCCTACACCAAATGGCGAGCAAAATTGCTTCCTGTGCCAATTCTGGCGTTAAACACCGGGCTGGTGCCCATTTCTGGCGTTTAACGCCAAGTTCTTGCCCTTTACTGGCGTTTAACGCCAGTCTGGTGCCCCTTTCTGGCGTTAAACGCCCAGAATGGTGCCAGACTGGGTGTTAAACGCCCATCTGCTAGCCTTACTGGCGTTTAAACGCCAGCAAGTTCTCCTCCATGGTGTGCTATTTTTCTTTCTGG
>NC_029778.3:32452293-32453110 GCF_000817695.3 Arachis duranensis | reverse complement strand
AGTGGGTCAGCTGAGCAAGAAAATTACTGAACTCCCTCCTAGTACTCTTCCAAGCAATACAGAAGAAAATTCAAAAGGAGAATGCAAAGCCATCAACATGGCCGAATTTGGAGAGGAGGAAGAGGCAGTGAATGCCACTGAGGAAGACCTCAATGGACGTCCACTGGCCTCCAATGAGTTCCCCAATGAGGAACCATGGGAATCTGAGGCTCAAAATGAGACCATAGAGATTCCATTGAATTTACTTCTGCGATTCATGAGCTCTGATGAGTATTCTTCCTCTGAAGAGGATGAGTATGTCACTGAGGAGCAAGTTGCTAAATACCTTGGGGCAATCATGAAGCTAAATGACAAGTTATTTGGAAATGAGACTTGGGAGGATGAACCCCTTTTGCTCACCAGAGAACTGGATGACTTGTCTAGGTAGAAACTGCCTCAAAAGAGACAGGATCATGGGAAGTTTTCAATACCTTGTACCATAGGCACCATGACTTTCAAGAAGGCCTTGTGTGACCTAGGGTCAAGTGTAAACCTCATGCCTCTCTCTGTAATGGAGAAGCTAGGGATCTTTGAGGTGCAAGCTACAAAAATCTCACTAGAGATGGCAGACAATTCAAGAAAACAAGCTTATGGACTTGTAGAGGATGTTCTGATAAAAGTTGAAAACCATTACATCCCTACTGATTTCATAGTCCAAGAGACTGGGAAATGCATGGATGAATCCATCATCCTTGGCATACCCTTCCTAGCCACAGCAAAGGCTGTGATTGATGTTGATAGAGGAGAATTGATCATTCAAGTGAATGAAGAATCCTTT
>NC_029778.3:32450862-32452119 GCF_000817695.3 Arachis duranensis | reverse complement strand
GTTGAACCCCCACATTCAAACTCTAAGTTTGGTGTTGGGAGGTTCCAACATTGCTCTGAGTATCTGTGAGGCTCCATGAGATCCCTCTATCAAGCTACTGACATTAAAGAAGCGCTTGTTGGGAGGCAACCCAATCTTATTATATTTATCTATCCTCTTTTGTTATTTTATGTTTTCTGTAGGTTGATGATCATGAGAAGTCACAAAATCAATTGAAAAAGAAAAAACAGAATGAAAAACAGAAAGAAAAACAGCACACCCTGGAGGAAGAACCTGCTGGCGTTTAAACGCCAGTAAGGCTAGCAGATGGGCGTTTAACGCCCAGTCTGGCACCATTCTGGGCGTATAACGCCAGAAAGGGGCACTAGACTGGCGTTAAACGCCAGAAAAGGGCAAGAACTCGGCGTTAAACGCCGAGAAATGGGCACCAGCCCGGCGTTTAACGCCAGAATTGGCACAAAGAGCATTTTTGCTAGCCACTTGGTGCAGGGATGACTTTTCCTTGACACCTCAGGATCTGTGGACCCCACAGGATCCCCACCTACCCCACCACTCTCTCTTCTTCACTCATTCACCAATCACCTCAACACCTCTTCCCCAAAAACCCTTCACCTATCAAATCCCATCTTTCTCTTCACCACTCACATCCATCCTTCATAAAACCCCACCTACCCCACCATTCAAATTCAAACCACTTCCCCTCCCAAACCCACCCATACATGACCGAAACCTCACCATCCCCCACTACTATATAAACCCTTCTTCACTCCTTCATTTTCACACAACATAAACACTACATCTTCCCCCCTTTTGGCCAAACCACAAAGGCATTTCCATCTCCTTCATTTCTTCTTCTTCTACTCTCTTCTTTCTTCTTTTGCTCGAGGACAAGCAAACCTTTTAAGTTTGGTGTGGTAAAAGCATTGCTTTTTGTTTTTCCATAACCATTTATGGCATCCAAGGCCAGAGAAACCTCTAGAAAGAGGAAAGGGAAAGCAAAAGTTTTCACCTCCGAGTCATGGGAGATGGAGAGATTCATCTCAAGGGTGCATCAAGACCACTTCTATGAGGTTGTGGCCTTGAAGAAGGTGATCCCCGAGGTCCCTTTTAAACTCAAAAAGAGTGAATATCCGGAGATCCGACATGAGATCCGAAGAAGAGGTTGGGAAGTTCTTACCAACCCCATTCAACAAGTCGGAATCTTAATGGTTCAAGAGTTCTATGCCAACACATGGATCACCAAGAACCATGATCAAA
>NC_029778.3:32450076-32450842 GCF_000817695.3 Arachis duranensis | reverse complement strand
AAGAACCATGACCAAAGTGTGAACCCGGACCCAAAGAATTGGTTTACTATGGTTCGGGGGAAATACTTGGATTTTAGTCCAGAAAATGTAAGGTTGGCATTCAACTTGCCTATGATGCAAGGAGATGAACATCCTTGCACTAGAAGGGCCAACTTTGATCAAAGGTTGGACCAAGTCCTCATAGACATCTGTGAAGAGGGCGCCCAATGGAAGAGAGATTCAAGAGGGAAGCCGGTTCAACTGAGAAGGCATGACCTCATGCCTGTGGCTAGAGGGTGGTTGGAGTTTATCCAACGCTCAATCATTCCCACTAGCAACTGGTCCGAAGTTACTATAGACCGGGCTATCATGATTCATAGCATCATGATTGGAGAAGAAATAGAAGTTCATGAGGTGATATCCCAAGAACTTTATAAGGTGGCAAACAAGTCCGCTACCTTGGCAAGGTTAGCCTTTCCTCATCTCATTTGTCACCTCTGTTATTCAGTTGGAGTTGACATAGAGGGAGAAATCCCCATTGATGAGGACAAGCCCATCACTAAGAAGAGGATGGAGCAAACAAGAGACCCCTCTCATCATGAAATCCCTGAGATTCCTCAAGGGATGCACTTTCCTCCACAAAACTATTGGGAGCAACTAAACACCACCCTAGGAGAATTGAGTTCCAACATGGGACAACTAAGGGTGGAGCACCAAGAACATTCCATTCTCCTCCATGAAATTAGAGAAGATCAAAGAATCATTAGAGAGGAGCAACAAAGACAAA
>NC_029778.3:32447307-32448415 GCF_000817695.3 Arachis duranensis | reverse complement strand
AAAAGAATCACTGGATTCTATTCCAACCTGATTGAGAACCGACAGATGATTAGCCGTGCTGTGACAGAGCGCGTTGAACATTTTTACTGAGAGGATGGGACTGTAGCCACTGACAACGGTGATGCCCAACATACAGCTTGCCATGAAAAGGAGTAAGAAGGATTGGATGAAGACTGTAGGAAAGTAGAGAGACGGAAGGGACAAAGCATCCCCATTCGCTTATCTGAAATTCTCACCAATGAATTACATAAGTATCTCTATCTTTATCTTTATGTTTTATTCGTACATCACCTATACCCATTTGTGTCTGCCTGACTAAGATTTACAAGGTGACCATAGCTTGCTTCATACCAACAATCTCTGTGGGATCGACCCTTACTCGCGTAAGGTTTATTACTTGGACGACCCAGTACACTTACATGGTATTGAACACCAATGCATTAAGGAATAGTGTTAGTCCATAAATAGAAGGATGTGAGAAGAGGAGAAGTGGATTTTCGAAAATTAAGTAAAAGATTTTGAAAACATTTTGAAAAACTTAAAGAATTTTCGAAAACCATGATTGAGAAAGAAGTAAAGTGATTTTTGAAAAAGATTTTGAAATTAGAAATCAAAAAGATATGATTGAAAACTATTTTGAAAAAGATGTGATTAAAAAGATATGATTTGAAAAACATTTTAAAAAGATTTGATTTTAAAAATTAATGACTTGGCTAACAAGAAAAGATATGATTCAAACATTAAACCTTTCTCAACAGAAAAGGCAACATACTTGAAATGTTGAATCAAATCATTAATTGATAGCAAGTATCCTAGAAAATAGAAAGAAATTGATTTTGAGAAAGATTTGATTGAAAAAAAATTTGATTTGAAAAAGATTTAATTTTGAAAAGATTTTGAAAACTTAAAAAAAATTTGATTTGAAAACAAAATCTTCCCTTTTGTGCCATCCTGGCGTTAAACACCCAGAATGGTGCACATTCTGGCGTTTAACGCCCAAAATGCTACCCTTTTTGGCGTTAAACGCCCAACCAGGTACCCTGGCTGGCGTTTAAACGCCAGTCTGTCCTTCTTCACTGGGCGTTTTGAACGCCCAACTTTTTCTGTG
>NC_029778.3:32446103-32446908 GCF_000817695.3 Arachis duranensis | reverse complement strand
AACAAGAAACATACAATATTTTTGGTTTTTATGATTTTGTGATTTTTTTTGGTTTTTTTTTTTTCGAAAATTAAGTGGAAAAGAAAATAAAGATATCAAAATTCTTAATGAGAATTCCAGGAATCATGCAATGTTTAGTCTAAGATTCCGGTCCAGGAATTAGACATGGCTTCATAGCCAGCCAAGCTTTCAAAGAAATCTTCGGTCCAAAACACTAGACATGGCCAATGGCCAGCGAAGCCTTAGCAGATCACTGCTCCCACAGCAAGATTGATAGAAATCAACAAGCTCTTGTGATGATAAGTTGAAACCTCGGTCCAATAAAATTAGACATGGCTTCACAGCCAGCCAGACTTCAACAGATCATCTTGAAACTCTAGAATTCATTCTTAAGAATTCTGAAAAAAAATACCTAGTCTAAGCAACAAGATGAACCGTCAGTTGTCCATACTCGAACAATCCCGGAAACGGCGCCAAAAACTTGGTAGGCGAAATTGTGATCAATACTTATCACAACTCAATTAATCCCCGGTGAAGAACCCAAAAACTTGGTGTTCAATACCATGTCATAAACACAACTTCGCACAACTAACCAGTAAGTGTATTGGGTCGTCCAAGTAATAAACCTTACGCGAGTAAGGGTCGATCCCACAAAGATTGTTGGTATGAAGCAAGCTATGGTCACCTTGTAAATCTTAGTCAGGCAAACTCAAATGGTTATGAATGATGAATAAAACATAAAGATAAAGATAGAGATACTTATGCAATTCATTGGTGGGAATTTCAGATAAGCGTATGAAGATGT